>NC_084499.1:6225849-6528879 GCF_030035675.1 Rhineura floridana
TCTGGGGAACAAGAAAGGACATCAGCAATGTACTTTTCGTTTAGCCTTAAGCAGCAGAAGCTTTTCCAGCTTTAGGCATTGGGTGAATCAGTACCTTGCTTTCAACTGTCCTGAATTTATGACTTAATTCCAAGTAAACAAGAGGTTTGCTCTGTTAGTTGAGTCATCTTACAACAACGCCAATTTAAGCTTGGAAACACTATTTAAAAAGGTTTCTAGCCCTTATGAACAGTGTGTGCGCATGCTTGACCTGTACAGCTTTTTGCCTCTCTAATCAAGACCAGAGATTTCTTTTCTGCTACAGCGTTAAAATAAGTACAGTGACGCTTCTAAAGTTATCATTAGTTGCTGCTCTTGGGTGACTGGTCACTATCCCTATTAAATATATACATTTGAGCACAGAATAGAATTTTCAGAAAATAGACCTCTTGGATTTCATGGTCTTCATCCCCCCGGGTGCTTCCAGATGTGGACTATTTAGCATAGCTGTTACTCTTTAAGCTGCAAATGGAATAGCAACTCCAAAAGACTTTCTATAGCCACATGCGCAGTCCCCTTTTCTCCAGCCCCAAATGTGGGGAGCGGGAAACTTTTAATTTGGACCATAGTATGAGAAAGGGTTAAATACTCGCTCCCTTTGTCCTACAGTCCCAGTTTTGATTGCTCCCAGATACAAATAGGGGTGGGGAGAATGAGAAAAGACTGAATATAAAGGCAATACTGTTTGGAAAGGGAAAGGTTAAATTGATAGAATTGATTCCTAGGGAGGAGAGACAGGACATAAAGAAAGAAATGACTAGAGCAATCTATACAAGCCATAGCTAGCCCCAAAACCTACTGAACAGCTGCGCAAGGAGTCATCTACACCTGGCGAAACTCCACTGCTATTCCAATGAGGTAAAAAGTAAAAATTGGATTTTTCGAGCTATATTAAAACAGAACCTGTTCAGGGAAAATATGGGAGGAGGATGCTTTGCTCTGAGAATTTTGTCAAGTGATGATCACACTTCATGCACCTGGTCCACCAAAGCTTCTGGCACACGAAATCTGTTGGTCTTTAAGGAGGCGCAAGACTCTAACTTGTCCTTACGGAGAATTGTGATGGTGAATCTCCTGAAGGATAATCTATTCTCATCTGAGGGCCCGTGAGGCTGCTGCTGGCCTGGGTGTGGTCAGTGCCTGCATGGAAGACTATCTGGGATCCATGGGACCCACTATATTGGGTTCCATGATGGAAGAAAGTGGGATATAAACGTCAGAAAACTAAGCAAATAAAATGTTTGTTTTACATACATTTGCAGCTTAATTGTTTACATCATAATTGAGGTCTGCTCACGTGTTCCCATCATCTCAATCCAGTGCAACTGGGAGAAAAGTAAGACCAAATGTGTCTGTTAAGCACTTCCTTACCTGTCTGCTCAGGTGGATAATTATCTTTTTTCTCAGCGATGGGGAGCAGATTTGCCTGCTCGACTTATCAGCCCATTCCCACGACATTTTTCGTCTGCCAAATGTCTTCTCTGCCTCCTCTTGCATTTCTGATAGAAACTCAACCTTTTCAGCAGCGTCTCAATGTCATGTGATCCCCTCTGCCCACAGGGGAGCCAGGTCAGTTGGTTGGGCGCATTGTCCAAAGTGACCCTTTGCAGCGCTTTGATGGCTACTTGAACAACGAGGCCAACACCAAGAAGGTGGCCCACGATGTCTTCACAAAAGGCGACCATGCCTATCTCACAGGTGAGGCCCTTCTTATTTTGCAACATGACTTAGATGACGCTGCCTTCTACCAAGTCAGACCATTGGTCCCTCTCTCATTGGTCCAGCTACCTGCACTGACTGGCAGAGGCTCTCTAGGAGTCTCTCCCGGCCCTACCTAGAGACGTCAGAGACTGAACCTGGGTCCTTCTGCATGCAAAGCAGAGGCTCTGTCGCTGCGCTCTGGGCAGCCCCGCCTGCTCCGCCACTGCCTCCCAGTCCCCTTTTCTTCTGTGCCTTGGCTTTTGAGTTTGTATGATGGCAGCTCGGGCCCCCTACAAGGGCCCATGCATGTGTGTACACAGCAGGGGGGCACATGTGAGGATCAAGCAGAATGACAGATGTGCACCATTTTTTCTTACATGGGGATAAGAGAATAGGGATCAGGTTGTGTTTCTCCTGCGCACCTTCTTCAGATTCCAAACCCCTTATGCTTCCCGGCTCAGTCTCACAGGTCTTCTGGCTGTGGCCTGTTGCTGGCCTTCTCCATGACTCACTCACCTAAGTTAAGGCCTATCTTCACACTGCCTTTTCTGTGGTAACTGCCACAGAAAATTACTCTCCAGTGGCACCTTGCCTGGAAATCTGAGGCGGCATTCACTCACTCACTCGCTCCACTGATTTTTACCTAGCGTAAATAACATCAAAGTGGAAATGGAAAAACAAGCATACTTTAAAGCTAATTGAAGGAAGATCAGTTTTGTAGTTAGCACCCAAACAAGCTGTAGAACCTTGGGGGAAAAGGTTACAGACACTTGCTTTTTGCCACCTTAACTCACTCCAGACCAGTGGTGGGTGGTAACATTTTGACTTCGTAAGGGTGCAAGTTTTAACCTTGCTGTTTCCATCACAGGAGGACTTGTATAGCACTTATTTAGGGAAGTGTGCTGTTACACATGTCCGGAGTAACACTGCTCATTAAAAGTATATCAGTTCTTTGCACATCTGTGGACAGCGGAAGAGCTGCCATGTAATAGGGCCAAGTATGACTTTCAGACAAGATTGACTCCATAGCTCTTACTCAGAAATTAAGTCATACCACATGACATAAGTTTTGGAATTCATGTCTTGATCATACTTGCACATTCATTGCCAAAAAACTAAACACACACACACCTTTTAACATGTGAGGAACACTTGCTTCCAGTTGCATGCAGTTTTCCTCTCCCAAATTATCAATTTAACTTTTCATTGTCCAAAATGCTTTTGCCTCTAAATTAAAGAACAAACTGTTACAACTAATACGCAAAAAAAAATATGTTTCATTTGAGCCAGGGCATATCAGAGTACAGCAGAACATATTTGCAATGCATGGCTGAATCCTGAAAATGTGATGCAATAATCTCTGCTCATGTGCAGAGTACATCACATCAGACTAATTATAATCAATCTGTCCTGCTCCACCCAGCTTTTAATGAGTAAATGCAGGGAAATGGTTAATACTGAGTTTGTGACAGCATATACATATAAAAATACTAAACTAAACTAACAAAATAATAAACTAACTAACGAAACGAAACAAAAAGCCCCTCAAAGTAGGAAACACTCCCTGTTGCTTCTCTGGTTATCAGTGAAGAGATCTGGCCTTCAGGGAAACAGCTTCGAGCATGCTCAGGACCAGGCTAAGGCTACCACATAGGGCTGTTCTTGAAGCAGGCCCGACTTCTTAATCTGCTGCACTGGCTGTGCTGGATAAGCCTCATAACAACAGATGGAGTAGGAGTCTACCAGGTAGGGTTGACAAGCAGGCAATCTAGGACCTCTTTGCCGTAGCTACACTTTTGGATTAGGATTGGCTGAGTGGTGCAGAATGCTGATTGGCCAGAGAACAGGCAGCTGATTGGTCAGAGAACAGGAGATTGACAGAAATGCCTTCACAAGCCTCTGTAAATTCAAGAAATGACAAAATTGTGCATGGGACAGGAAAGAGTGTGCAGCATTGAGATATTTGTGGGGGGTAAAAATTGTTTCACGTACTCATTGGGAGGACTGTGTACCAGTAGCCTAAGTGGACCAGCCTCTACTGCTGCAGACAGTACATGAAAAAGAAGCATAGCTATTGAGCTCAGCCTGTCGTCCCCCCTCAGATCAGCTCGCCCACCCCTATCGCCAGTCCCCTTTCTGCTTATTAATGTGAGCTGCTTTGGGAGACGATATTATTTAGGGTGTGATTCAAATTCAGATGTATTCTTACAGAAAACATGGAACTGTCTTACAGAGTCAGAACATTGGTTTACATGTGGATGGGGCTGACTTGTAAAAAAAAGATTTCTGCCTCTGCCATTTAATCAGGCCACATCATTTACGTAGGGGACACTCTAAAATGAATTAATGGCAACACCACATTCATACCCCACTTTTCCTCCAAGAAGCTCAAGGTGGCATACATGGTTCTCCCCCTACCAATTTTATCCTTACAACAAGCCTTTAAGGTAGGCAAGGCTGAGAGACGGTGACTGGCCCAAGATCACGCAGTGAGCCTTGTGGCAGAGTGGGGATTTGAACCTTGGCCTCCCAGCTCTTAGTCCAAGTCTCTAACCGCTACACCACACTGGCTTTCCAAAGGTGACAGACTGCTTGTGCAGTGACTTAAACAGCCCCTTAGTCAGGGATGGAATGCCTACTCCCCAATTCAGCCTTCCCTACCTGGTGGCTTCCAGATGATGATGATGACATATTTTTGGTATCTGCCACTCATCCCAAAGTGGATTACATAGATTTAAAAATACAAAGCATTGATAAACAAATCCATAACATCCTTAAAAACATTAGTATAATGGCATAAATGGAAGAAATTTAACCAAATGCTTGCATAAAAAGAAGGGTCTTCAGCAGCCATCTAAAAACAGGAAGAGAGGAGGCTGATCTTACCTCATAGGGGTGGGCAGTCTAGGCCTAGGGGCCACAACAGATTAATTGATTGAAACATTTTATACTGCCTTTCACATTGCGTCTAAAGGCAGTGCACAATGTTTAAGCACTTTTCTAAAAAAAATCTATGCATCAAACATTAAAAGTACAACACAGATAAAATGGAGGTAATAACCCAGGGCAGTTAAAAGTTTTGGACTGCAACTCCTATCAACAGCAGCCAGCCTGGCTGATAGTCAGGAATGGTGGGAGTTGTCCAACAATATAGGGCGAGCACCAGGTTGGGGAGGGTTGCCCCAATCTGTCTGTCACAGATATTTATTTATTTATTTATTGCTGAAGCTCTCTGGGCGGTTTACAGCAATTAAAAACAAATATACAAATTTTAAAACACAAAAACAATTTAAAACAATTTTAAAACAATTTAAAAACACATGCTAAAATGCCTGGGAGAAGAGAAAAGTCTTGACCTGGAGCTGAAAATATAACAGTGTTGGTGCCAGGCACACCTCATCAAAGAGATCATTCCATAATTTGGGGGCCACCACTGAGAAGGCTCTCTCCCTTGTTTCCATCCTCCGAGCTTCCCGCAGAGTAGGCACCCAGAGGAGGGCCTTAGCTGTTGAGCATAGTGTACGGGTGGGTTCATGTCGGGAGAGGCGTTCCATCAGGTATTGTGGTCCCAAGCCGTGTAAGGCTTTATAGGTTAAAACCAGCACCTTGAATCGAGCTCAGAAACATAAAGGCAGCCAATGCAAGCGGGCCAGAATTGGTTTTATATGTTTGAACCGTCTGGTCCCTGTTACCAATCTGGCTGCTGCATTTTGCACAAGCTGCAGTTTCTGAACCGTCTTCAAAGGCAGCCCCATGTAGAGTGCATTGCAGTAATCTAACTTGGAGGTTACCAGAGCATGGACCACTGAAGCCAGGTTATCTCTGACCAGATAGGGACGTAGTTGGGCCACCAACCGAAGTTGGTAGAAGGCGCTCCGTGCCACCAAGGCTACCTGAGCCTCAAGTGACAGAGATGGTTCTAGGAGAACCCTCAAGTTACAAACTGCTCCTTCAGGGGGAGTGCAACCCCATCCAGGACAGGTTGGACATCCACCATCCGGTGAGAAGAACCACCCACTAGCAGCATCTCAGTCTTGTCTGGATTGAACCTCAGTTTATTAGCCCTCATCCAGTCCATTGTCACAGCCAGAACCATAATTATTCTTTCTGCCTTCCTTGGATGAGAATGGAGGATTGGAATGCTCTTTTTAATTTTACAAGTGGGCCCTGCAACAAAATGTTGCAGTGTGGAATGCTCCTGCTCAGAATACTCCATTCCTGTCTCCCTCTCTCCTGGTTTTATGTTTCCACTTCCACACCACTACCAGTCCACCAGCATTCCTTGTCTATTGAGCATGCTCAGTTCCCTTTGGGTATTTGACTGCTTTTGGGGGGGAAATGGATGTTCTTCTATTCCTAAAATCTTTTTTTGTACTTCTGCAAACATTGATGCTTCCAAGAGCCTGCTGGTACCTCCCTCCCTCTTGTGCATGGATGGTGTTTTGGCTAAATAAGCAATGGGACTCACTTCTGATATTACAAACAGAGGGAGTGTTTTTCAAAAGCACTTGGCATCATTGGCTGCTGGGTGCTAGAGGAATGAAGCTTTTGGTTGCCAAGAACTAAACTTCCATCTTACTGTGATCTCTTTCTCCCTTCCCCCAACGTGCCCCCACCTTCCTCTAGGTGATGTACTAATCATGGACGAGTTGGGCTACATGTACTTCCGAGACCGCACAGGAGACACTTTCCGTTGGAAGGGCGAGAATGTTTCCACGACGGAAGTGGAGGGGATGCTCAGCCGTATCCTCAACATGACTGACGTTGTGGTATACGGGGTGGAGGTGCCAGGTAACTGGTGATAAGCAATTCTGGATTCGCTTCCTATTTTGCCCTTCTTTTTTTTTTCTTTATGGATGGAGGTAGATCAAGAACTACTTTTAGATCACTGAGTGATTTGCAGTAGATCAGCAAGAATTTCTGACCCACAGTGGTTTAAAATAGCAACAAGAAAAAAGACTCCACCTCCCTTCCTCACCTACATGTTAGAATTCCAAACATGTAGTAACTCTGATACAGACTTCTCTCTCTCTCTCTCTCTCTCTCTCTCTCTCTCTCTCTCTCTCTCTCTCTCTCTCTCTCTCTCAGTATTTGCACTGATCTGTCGTCACACTGTGACGATAGTCTGAGCCACAAGAGGCACAAAAGCAAGTCTTGGTGGATAGGTGAGAGAGAGGTGGCGGAGGTACCGCCATAACCAAAGTGAGGCCAGAGAAAAGGAGAATCATTGCCGATCCTTGAGGCCATCCACTTGCCCCTGCCTGCAGCTGAGGTAAAGCCAGACCGCAGGGCAAGCATGCGGCATACGGGTGGGAAGCTTCCGTCGCATAGAATGTGGAGATGATGCCTTGCCACAACGAGAGGCTGGGCTTGGCAGCCGCATCCCAGCAGCAACAACGGCAGGCAGCAGAGGTGGGAGAGCAGGATCAGGACTGCCCTCAGCCATTGGTAATGGAGTGGCGGAGGCCACGGTGATGTTTTCTGGCAGCCCCACTGAGGCAGAGAGAGAGGGAGGTTGGTGTGCGGAGTGAACGGGGAGCACCTCCTAGCACTTCTATTTGAAGGTCATTTGATTAAATGACTCATACGGCGCTGAAGGTAATCCGTGTCATCCCTTGCGCCGCCATTTTGATTTCTGTTTTTCATTGGCTCTATTTTGGTTATGTAACTATTGGCACTCACCACCTGACTTTGCTATTAAGGGGAGTGATGTGCCGTCATCTCAGTGTGTGGCTTGTGGGGTGCATCCATTGAGTCCATCCTGAGTCAACATGGTGCATCTGGCTTCACCCCCTCAAGCAACTGGCTCTGATCATTGGACCTTGGGACTCTGCATACACCAGCCACAGGCTATGGGGACAATTCCCAGCCCTGTTCATTTCCAGGCCCAATTGTTCAGGGGGCTGTTTTGTTTTTAATCTTTAATGCCCCAAAACAGGGATGAGGAACATGTAGCCTTCTCAGATGCCGTTGGACTCCAACTCCCATCAGCCCCAGCCAGCACGGCCAGTAGTCGGGGATGATGAGAGTTGTACTCCAACAACATCTAGGTGTGTTTGAGATGTGTTTATTGTTTTAGCATTTGTTGTTTTCTTCCCTGGGATCCTTTTACATTTTTATTTCTTTATTTAACGTACTGAACTCAATTAATTAATTAATTAATTAAATTTATATCCTGCTCTTCCTCCCAGAAGGAGCCCAGGGCAGCAAACAAAAACCACTAAGAGCACTTTGAAACATTGCAAAAACAAAAAACTTTAAAACGTATTAAAAACAAAAAATCTTGTAAAGCATATTAAAGCAACTTTAAAAACATGTTTTGGGAGGATGGGTAAGTTATAACTCTTAATAATAACAAGACCCCCAAGTGATAAGAGAACTGCACATGAATCAAACTTCTGCAGTTTCTTGTCAGCTAGAACACGTCATGCTACACTTAAGAAATGATGTTTCGGCATGACAGAGCAGTGTGGCTTACGAAAGGGAAAGTTGCAATGTGGCCCCAGGTCGGGCAGAGACCTCTGAGCCCAGGCCCTGTCCGTTAAATAATTCAAAGTGCTGGTGTAAATCTTCAAAGCCATTAATTGCCCAGGACCTGGCTACCCCAAGAACCACCACTTCTCTGCCTGCCCCAACATAAAGCTTGGCTTGTGAGCCTTCTGTTCTAGCTCCCATCACCATAAGCGATACAATGGGTCGTTATGACAGGCAGAGCCTTTTTGCTGGTCTTGCCCAACTTGCCAAATGCCCTCCCTCCATTGTGTTCATAGAATAGTAGAGCTGGAAGGGTCCTCTAAGGCAGCCTTTCCCAACCAGTGTGCCTCCAGATGTTGTTGGACCACAACTCCCATCAGCCTCAGCCAGCATTGCCAATGGTCAGGAAAGATGGGGATTGTGGTCCAACAACATCTGGAGGCACACTGGTTGGGAAAGGCTGCTCTAAGGCTATCAAGTCCAACCCCCTGCTCAATGCAGGGATCCAACTTAAAGCATCCCTGACAGGTGGCAGTCTACCTGCCTCTTGAAGGTCTCCAGTGTTGGAGAGCCCACCACCTCCCTATGTCATTGGTTCTGTTGTCATACTGCTCTGACAGGAACAGTCTTTGGCATGACAAGCTTCTGGGAGGAAGGGCAGGATATAAATTTAATAAATAATAAATATATAAAAGATATGCCTAATTCAAGGTGGGTATTATATATATATCATGTAAATTTATGGTGGTTTATTAGTAGTAGTATTCATATATATATATATGTTCTTGTCTCTTCAGCATGTTTGTTTTATTTATTTTTCTTTCCTTTCATTGTTCAATTTGCAAATAAAAAGTTAATGAAAAAATATAGTGATAGTCACTAGGTTGATCAGAGTGTTTTTCTAACAGTTGGGGAAAGAGAGGCCTAATGGGCCTCTCCCATTTTGAAAGAAACACTGCTACCTACTGCCCGGTCCTGGCAGCTCAGGAACGATTTTTTCCCCCATTCAGGACAGGATGGTGTAGCAGGATGTGCAAGGAGAATTAAGGCAGGGATGTGGTCTGTGTCTGCCTTGATTCTGTTCCGAAGAATTAAAATAAGGGTGGAAGCACTTCTACTGGAATGCTCAGAAAACCTTACATTTGATTTGATTATCTTTATATGTGTGGGTTTTAGAATGTGCATTTTCTTATTTTAACCAATGTATTGCTTTTTTTAAAAAAGTAAGCTGTGAATTTCATAAGACTGAGGAAGAACAAAGGACAGGTACGAGTAGGGGTAAAAAGTGATTAGATAACTCTTACCTTAAAACAAAGGTGGGGAGCCCCTGGCCAGATTTCATCTACCCTCTGGGGTCCTTCCTGGGGAGCATTGGGGAGAGGAAAAGGCTTGGACGTTGTCCAAAGTGTGCAGCTGCAGTTCTGCAAGAAGATCAGGGGGGGGGATGTAACAGCAGACTTGTTTTTTTTGAAAATATGCAAAATTTTGCAGTTGCATGCATGCAATGTTCAGGATGCAATTGCATTTGGGAGTTAGAGGCTGTAAGGCTGGGCTTGCAGTTCAGCTGTGTGTAGACTTTATTTGTATTCTTCTGCTGGGATTGCTGGGTTTGTTTTGCCTTTTGCAGAGTCAGGGCAGATAAAGGGTGTTGGGGAACTTTTTAAAAATCAAGTTTGTTACAAGAAAGGATATAGAGAAAATGGAAATGAAATTTGAGTGGAGTTCCTAAGAATTAAATATATGCCTCTGTTTCCATGGGAAATAGTTTTGTATGTGTGTGTATTAAAGGTTTGTGACTGTTTTGCCAAAGGGCAAAAGTTCTTTTAGGATCTGGAGGCAATAAGCACACAAATGGGGTGAAAGTCAGTTTATTCAATAATATCTGAAATAAGCCCTCCAGTCAACCAAATTAATGCTCATGTCTCTTTAGTTGCTGGAGAACCCTGGTGACAGCAGTGGACGAACCCTTGTAGCTGGAGCTGGTTGAAGCTTATTGCCATGCCAGCTGGCCTAGGCTGAGTTCTGAGGAAGTCTCCTGTCCCTTATTTATACTGGGAAGCTACAAGCTGATTGGTGCATTAATCACACCCACTCATATGTCATTGGCCCCAACAATGCCTGTGTGATCTTGCCAAGTAGACTGAGTATTTACTCGGCAGGCAGCCGAAAGAGTATTGCCTGCACACCCTTTCCCATAGATCAGAGGGTTGGAAGGCCACCACCACAGGAACTCTGCCAAAGCTTTGTTCCCGGGACCTTAAGACCTATTGCCCCAGCACCTCCCATTCCATTCTTATTGGACTGCCTTTAGCCACTACCTCTTATAACATTGTGCGACATTATTCATTCTTACACAGAATTTAACTTTTTACAGGATACAGCTACATATATGAGGGCCTCCTGCAGATAGCATCTTACCAGGAGATCCATTCCACACAACATAGGAAGCAGACCTTTAGTTTTGTAGCCCTGACACTTCGGAATTCCCTCCCCTTAAATATTAGACAGGCACCATCTCTGCTATCTTTTCGGCTCCTACTGAAAACCTTCCTCTTTTAACAAATATTTTAAGTAGAGACCTTATCCCAGTCTGTACTGGAATTGCTTTTTAAGATGTTTTTAAAGCTGTTTTTTAAAGAAGCTTTTGTTTTAATGTGTTTTAAAGATGTTTTGTTTTTAATATGTTTTAGAGTGCTTTTAGTGTTCTTGTTTGCCACACTGGGCTCCTTCTGGGAGGAAGGGTATGAATATAATAATAAATAAATAAACACATTATTAAGTAGATTCAGGCCCCTGCATGGGCTGCAGATAGGGCATCAAAAGGGCAAGTGCTGGACTCCACATATCTCCTCACAATACAATATTATTGTGCATATTTTTCAACACAGTGACTGTGTGCGGCTGTGGCCCCAGCCACTTTTGGCTGTGGCCCTGCCCACCTGCTTTCCATCAGGATAACATGGACCTCAACTGAAAAAATATTCCCCATAGCTGCTGATACACCCTATCTAGAACAGAAAGATAAATACAGAAACTCAGGTAGTATTTTTGTCATTCAGGAACCGAAGGGAAGGCTGGGATGGCAGCTGTTGCGGATCCAGACAACTCCTGCGACCTGGAGAGCTTTGCTGAGGAAATGAGGAAGGCGCTGCCTGCCTATGCACGGCCAGTTTTCCTGCGGCTGCTTTCAGAAGTACACAAGACGAGTGAGTCCCTTTGACAGAGACGTATAAAAAGCCTTCATCTGATTGTTGAACTTTCTTGTACCATTGTTCAGAGGACAGAACGTTATAAAGTCAGTATATAAATAAAATACCCCATACAGAAAAGAAGGTGCTTCCATGCCTAGCCATGTGCTTATGTGGCTGGTATGTGTGCCATTAATGTTTTTCTGGAATGTAGTTAATATCTCATGAAATTTTTCCACCCTTCATCCCAAATACAGTCGACACCAGTGAAGAGACTTAAAAACATAAATGGATTTGTTTGATAAAGTTTTTAAACTGCCTTTCATCTTGACAAATACCTGGGTTGTAGATATCAATATTATTTGTTAGTCACTTGATAAAAAAAGTCTCAAAGTTACTTAAGATAAAATATTTGTTTGCTTATTGCATTTTCCTCCAAGGAGCTCAAGGTGGCATACATCATTCTTCCCCTCTCCATGTTATCCTCACAATAACCCTGTGAGGTAGGTTAGGCTGAGCAGCAGTGACTGGCCCAAGGCAACCCAGCAAGCTTCATGGCTGGGTGAGGATTTGAGCCCAGGTCTCCCAGGTGCTACTCAAACCACTTCCACACAGAAACAGATAATACGGAAACAGATGAAAACAATTAAAACCAGAAAATTTAAAGCAATATACAATACAAAACACCTGAAATGCTCATCCTGTAACATAAGTCATAATAGAATATATTTAATTATTTTATTTATTTATATTTATTTATTTATTCCAATAACATTTTATTTCCTTTTTCATATATTCAAATATCAGTACAGTATAAAATAGTACATAACATAGGACAAACAAACAAAAAGGAGCATAGATCATGTTAAAAATATGGAATGCTTCACAAATTTGCATTTGGCAGATATGATACCAACAACCATATCCTTCACATAACACTAAAACTGAGAGGCAACAAATTATAATGTTATACGTTATTACATTTATAAAACAAAGAGAGGCTGAAAAGAGAGTTGTGCTGGCACCAGTTGGACTAATGGGGAGGGTATTCTGAAGTCAAGATGCCACCACGGAAAAGGCCCTGTCTTCTGTACATACGTAGCTTGCTTTGCCTAGCGATGGTACTCTGAGAAGGGCCTTCTGTGATGGCAGTTACAATAGCAGATAGCTATCCTACATTTTTGGCGTGGAGAACTTCTGCTCATTCGCATCCGTTGATGCACGGCTGACTCCAGGCTTGAAAGGGGCTCTCCTGTCTCAGTGCCGTCGGAACATAGGAAGGTGCCACCAAAGGGGCTGGCTTTAGTAGAAGGCCGCTCCCTCCCTCTACTCCTAAGGAGACAGTAAATTAGTTTTTGCCCTCCCTGGACTATGACCTCAGAGACCAGGGTTCGAATCCCCACACAGCCATGAAGCTCACAGGGTGACCTCAGGCCAGTCACTGCCTCTCAGCCTCAGAGGGAGGCAATGGTAAACCCCCTCTGAACGCCGCTTACCATGAAAACCCTATTCATAGGGTTGCCATAAGTCGGGATCGACTTGAAGGCAGGCCATTTCCATTTTTTCCCTTTACAATGAAGAGAAAATGGAAAGACAAAATCCCTTAACTGCTTCCTCTTTTTCTTCTTTCTACAAACCCTTCATAACTGCCCGCCCCCCAACACAGGTACCTTCAAGTTCCAGAAAATGGACCTGCGCAAGGAGGGATACGATCCCAACGTGGTGACGGACAGGCTTTATTTCCTGGAGGCAAGGCAATGCCGATACCTTCCCTTGAATGAGGAGGTTTTCAAGAGGATCCAGGCAGGACAAATGAAGCTGTAAAACAGCCCCTGCTCATCTCGTGTGACTTCGGTCCCTCCTTCCAGGATGGGGGTTGCGGGGGGCACTGGGGTTAGGACAGGAAAGGAGATTTGACAACAGCAACAAAAAGGCACAGCACATTCGTTTTTGTTTTTTGTTGGGATTGAATCAGGTTTTACAGAGGATGATGGCCAATGGTAGCTTTCCCCAACCTGGTGCCCTCCAGATGTTTTGGACTACTACTCTCATTCGCCCCCCCCAACTAGCACGGCTGTTGTGGGAAAGGACGCCATATGGTTAGGGAGATGTTTGCATACCAAAGCATAGAAATGTTCCGTCTTTATTTTCCACTTCGGTGAAATGGTGACCGCCCTTGCACAGTAAGCCTGGTGTTTCCTATCCCTGTAGGATGAGCATGCTCGGTCAGTTTGCCAAAATTCAAAGGCTCTGCCCTCGGGCTTCCCTTCCCCCCCCCTTCCTTGCCAATCAAGACCACACAAGGGCTGCACGGCTACGTCACGCCTCCAGGTGGCGCTGTGGCACTTCCTTTCCTTGCCAATCAGGCAGCTATGACTGAACTGGATACTTTGAGTTAAACTTGGCAAATTGTTTTTCAGGGTTCAACTTTGCCCCCCTCCTCTAACCTTGCCAAGATTGTGATTGTTGTTATTTTCATGGGGAGGGATTAGCCCTATCACTAATTTGTGGAGTTGGGTGGGAAGGGACAGTGGTGGTGATGGGGGGGGGATGGGGGGGTGTCTGCGAAGACTCAACTTATTCCAGGGAAGTTTTACTTTCACAAGTGGACATTTGTGTGTGTGTGTGTTTTGTTATAATTTATTGCAGTTTGAAACAGAAAAGAATTAACTGCAAGCTTGCAGTTTTGCCTTTGGTGCAAGCCAGCTGGATTTTTTTAAAAATCTGTACAGTTGTCCTGCCATTTCTGTTTCTCGTACATGAACACAGCTGACTTTGTTCCAGGTCTTCTACTGGGGGTTGGGGAGCTTTTAAAACAGTCAGAGGCAAAGTATACCCTTGGTCGATTTCTTGATCTGCGTGCTCAGCAATTGTATCCTGATGGGGATTACATCCCTTTCTAGGTTTGCCTAGCTGGTCCTTACGCTTCTTGGTTTTTCAGAAAGGTGAAGACCTGCACATGTGTTGTGTTTGTGTGTGTTTAAAATTGCTCTTAAGCAATTTTCATGAGAAAATATATCTGGGTATGTCCAGTGCTAGGCTACCTACCCTGTAAATTGCCTCAAGCCCAGCACCAATAATGACACAGGGTACTCTTACGAGGGTTCTAAGATGCATGTGCAAACAAGAGCCCATTAATGCATTCCTCCTCACAGAGGAGCTGGCACATGTGCGTGGCACACGTAGGCTGGCAATTTTATATGCATGGGGAAGGAGGGGGCATGGTGACAACTGGATTCTGCCCTAGGTGTCCAGGAGGCCTCGTGCGCTGCTGAACTTCTCATATCATTGGGTAGAGCTTCACCTCAAATTAAGATGTGGGGTTTTCAAGGAAAGATGAGAAGGTATCTGTTCGGGTGTGAGCTAGATCCATTTGTTGGGACCGTGGCGGGGTGGGGGGAACATTGTAAGCCTCATTAATGTTTTGGTTCTGTGTCTTTACTTATCCATGGAACCAAACTGCAGGGTAAAGGCAGTGGGAAACAGCAAACCCGGCCCTTCTCGTTTGTACATCTCAGAAGTGTCATTCCATATTATGGGTTGATGACTGTTTGAATTCTTCTGGTATGCGCAGTGGTTGCACACACACGTTGACTTTTTGCACACACATTTGAGAGAGGCTGCAGTTCAGTTGTGAAGCATGTGCTTTGCAAGTAAAGAAAGAATTGCTGCTTCAGCCTCTGTCAGGACCTTGGAAGGGTTTGCTAGCAGTACTGGACTGGATGCAGCAAGGCTCTGACTTCTAATAAGACAGCTCCTTATCTCTTAATCGAGTGTGCATGCGCATGCGTGCGCATAGGGCAGGACTTTGGGGTAGAAGCCCAGGGACCCACTCAGCAAAATGAGCAGGAGCCCCAGAAAAATGCGGCATGGCTGGCTTACCATATTTTGAAATGAGCTCCTGTAAGATCATTAAGTCCAGAGTCTAAAATTACCTAGCAGTGTTGGTAGGGGAGCAAATCCTAGGATAATTTTGTAGGAACCCAATAGTTCTCAAATCTAGTGCCATCTTACAAGGCCTAAAGACATTACCATGAATGAACAAATGAATGAATGGGAAAAATTGCTTTGTATGGTAGCGGAGAGTATTTAGCAGGTCTTTGAGGCTGAGGTTGGACCAATTTATCTTTAAATGCATGGTTTCCCCTCCTCCAATCACAAGGGCAGGAATGGACCATTTCTCTTCAGACAGGGATCGCTCCCAGGCAGGCAACCTGTTTACTGAGCAATCATCCAGATTTGTTTGCACAAAGTTTTGTGGGGAAGTTAGACAACACCAGCTATTTATTGAGGATTCCATCTGATCTGAATCAGATTGAACATCATACCACCATTGTGTCAAGCAAATGTTTTCCCGGCAAATGCACATTTTCCTGTGCATTTTCCTGTCACTTTGCGTATTTCAAAAAGTCTGATATTTTGCAGAAATGAGTTTGTTGTGCAGGACCTCCCAAATCAAATTAACTGCACAGCCTGAATTTGCTGGTATGTGATTGAATCCCACTTGAAAATGGCGACAACCTGGAGCAGCCCAGAGTTTTCCTGGCAGGAGGATTATTGGATTAACAAGCACTGAATTATTATTATTATTATTATTATCTTTATCTTTATCTTTATTTATACCTGCCCTTTTTCCAAACTAGAACTCAAGGCGGCTTCCAGATAAAAAGTACACATAATTAAGAACATGCAAAAATCTGCATTAAAATATAATTAAACTATTGAAATATTAAAACCATTTAACAACATTTAATATACTGCAAACTCAGTTTAAATAGCCAAAACAATGACAGTACAGCACCCACTTCAAGCCCTGTCCTTAAGACCTTCAGGTCCCAAAGCCTGTAGGAAGAGAAAAGTCTTTACCTGCCGACAGAAGGACTGCACAGAGGAGGCCATTCTTACCTCCCTAGGAAGGGAGTTCCACAACCTAGGGGCTGCCACCGAAAAGGCCCTATCTCACATCCCCACCAGTCTGGCTTGTGAAGGTGTTGGGACTGAGAGAAGGGCCTCTCCTGAAGATCTCAGGGCCCTGGCAGGTTCGTATAGGGAGATACGGTCTGAAAGATAGCCTGGACCTAAGCCGTATAGAGCTTTATAGGTCATAACCAGCACTTTGAATTTTGTCCGGAAACAGACTGGCAGTCAGTGGAGCTGTTGTAACAAGGGAGCTGAATGTCAAAAGAAGAACTTTATGTGACTCAAAAGCTTCCAGCAGCTTAAGATATTTGTTCGTTCCACTGAAGATACGGCCTTCCTTGCTTTGTGGTCCTGAAAGGTAAACTGCAAGAGCTCTTCCTTGCCTCTAGCTCAGTGGTTTCCCACAGACAACTTGAACATTGCTGTGGGTCCCGGAAGGGGGGGGCACCGAATGGTTTTTCTGCCTGCTGTAGCTGTTGCAATGCGCTGGCCTAAGTGCTGCATAGTTTTTAATTTTCTTTGATTTCTTATATATTGTATTGAATTCAAATGGTAATGCAATTAAAATACAATATAAGAAATCAACGAAGCAATAGAAATGCCACTAAAATCAACATGAATTGACTGTACACATCCATATTGAATCTCTCATCTTCAGCCACGAATCCACAGACTTGCCTGGGACCACCCCTGTTCTGGAATCCATTGTGTGTGTGTGTACACGTGTGTCTTGATTTGGATTAGGAAGCAAACTACAGACCAGAGCTTGAGAAAGTTACTTGTTTGAACTACAACTCCCATCAGCCCCAGCCGATGGGAGTTGTAGTTCAAAAAAGTAACTTTTCCAAGCTCTGCTACAGACCTGCCTTCTGGTTCTCCCCAGCTAGAATTGCTGCCAGGTGTCAGGGCTTGCGGTTTCAGGCATTTATTTAGCCTCCGTTACAGGGTCTTTACAAGATGAAGGGGCTGGAATCGAGGGGGGTCAGCTATTTCTTACATGGCATGACAGCTTGGGCTCTGCTCCTCCCACCCTACCTGTCAGGCACCTCCTCTGCCTCTAGCCCCACCCCCTTGATCTTCCAGGCTCCACCCCTTCCGTTTCTGAGCCTCGGGAGATCTGGCAACTCCACCCCCATTGGCCACAGGCACCTGAGTGCTGGTTGGTGCTGGTCCCAGAGAGAGAGCGCCAATCTACTGGACCCATGCTTTTTTGTGTTTACTTTGGGCATGGTGCCCGCAGCGGGCCTTCCACCTCTCCAAGGCTCCACTCACTGCTCAGTCGCCCTCTTTCTCTGGGCCCAGTGGTAGAGCATCTCCTTTGCACATCGAAGATTCCAGGTTCAGTCTCTGCCACCTCCAGGGAGAGATCCCCGTTTGAAATCCTGGGAAGCTGCTGCCAGTCAGTGTGCAGACCAGTGGCACCCCAACTTTATCCCCCTCCCCATGGACCACTTGAAAATTGCCGAGGGACTTGGTGGACCACTTAAAGCATTTTTTTGCCCCGTTGTAGCGACGCACTGCGCTGTATGACTTTCATTGCATTTTCATTGCTGCTTTTATTGTGTTACAATTTGAATTCCGCAGAAGTCTATAGAATTCAGCTTGTAAGCGTTTTTTCACAGAGACACCACAGGCCACCTGAACGAAATCTACGGACCACGGTTTGGGAACCCCTGGGGTAGACAGTACTGAGTTAGGTTCGACTTAATATAAGGCAGCTTTCTGTGTTGCTAAGAGAGAAGGGGCTCCCACCATTTTGAGTCTGGGGGGCTTGCTTTGAGAACCACTCCTCTGGATGATCTGTTGTCTCCCCAGTGGGCCATGTATTTAATGTGCTCAGCGGATGGATTAATCAGACGGCAAAGAAAAACCTTTTCCTAACTGACCTTAAGTCTTAACTGTAGCCTGAGAACCAGATGATGCGGCCTGAGAGGTGTGTTTGCATGTGTGCGTACCTCTCTTAGCACAGCCTTCCTCAACCTGGTGTCTTCTAGACACTTTGGACTCCTGTTTCCATCAGCCCCAGCCAGCATACAAGTGGCCAGGGGATGATGGGAGCTGTAGTCCTACAGCATCTGGAGGGGGTCAGGTGGGGGGAGGCTGCTGCAGAGCATATGACTCTGGTGCAGGTAGGAAGACTGAAGAGTTTGAGGTGGGGTGGTGGTGGTGGAACCCAGGCTGTGTTCATGAAGGCAGTGTTAGTTCTGAGTATGCCTGACTTGCACATATGGTTCATACACGTTTTTAAGACTGGGGATGATGCACATGTGTGGCCCTCCCAATGTTGTTGGCCTCTCCAACTCCCATCAGCCCCAACCAGCATGGACAATAGCAAGGGTGATGGGAGTTGTACAGAAACATCTGGAGGGCTACAGATGTTCCTTATTCCTGTTTTTTGAATAGGACTACATAAGTACATTCTGCCCATCTAGAGCGCTGGATAGCTGAAGCCTCCTTGGTACCCTATAGTGCAATTAGCCATAAGCTCCATAATGAATGGAAGCATCCACTAAAGAACAGCAAATGCCCAGGTGAATGAATGGGCGTTGGCCCAAGACATTTTGGTGGCCAAAGTAGACAATTTCAAATTAATTTTCACTAGTTATCATGGGGCTCCGGGTTCACTGTGCTCTTTTGCGAACCTCACTCAGTTGGTCCCACTGGGAGCTTCTCTGTCCAGATGAAGGCCCCATCAGCGCTATACATTTACAGCCGTATCATACCAGTTTAAACAGTCACGGCTTCCCCAAAGAATCCTGGGAACTGTAGTTTGTTACGTGTGCTGAGAGTTGGTAGGAGACCGCTATTCATCCTCACAGAGCCACACTCCCCAGAATTCCCTGGGAAGAGGGATGGAATGCTCAACCACTCTGGGAACTGTAGCCCTGTGAGGGGAAATCTTGAACAAACTACAGTTCCCAGGAAGCTTTGGGGGAAACCATGACTATTTAAAATGATAAGATGCTGCTTGAAAGGTATAGTGCAAATGAGGGCTTAATGGCAAGTGGGAATGCAGGGGGGAGGGAGGATTCTTGTTTGTACTGGGGAATGGGAATTAACTCTCTCCCTTCATGCTGCAATCCAGTTAACATTAGGCCCATGCCTGTGCCAGCTGCTAACCTTTTTTAAAGACAAAACACAAAGTTTTGTATCTTGCAGGACCGGCCCTGTCATTAGGGAGAGTGAGGCAGTCACCTCAAACATCAGATTTTAACCATTGTCATGAAAGGGCAGCAAATGGATAGCTTTTTAAATTTATTATTGTAGTTTTACACCTAGGAAGAGGCACTTCTGGGATTTTCTCCCCCCACATCAAAGTAACTTGCCCAGCCTTGGACACCCTGCCTTGTGAGGGGCACCATTTGCTGCATTGGGCAGCAAAATCTCTTGGGTCATCCCTGGTATGTCATCTAGTGCAGCCCTTAAATGAGATTTCTCCAGGGTGGCACTGTGGTGAATTGTGCCCCAGGAGTCAAGGCTGTCTCCTGTCCACTCTGCTGGCCTTAATGGGTGCCCAGCATCAGATAAGGATGTCCCTCTTTCTCATTTGGGAAACGTGCGCAGATACCTACCCGAGGTTCCACTGGTCAATAAGCTCCAAGTATTGGGGAAGGGGCCATAGCTTAGTGGTAGATAAGGTGGGGGGAGAAATTTGATTCAGTTCACATTTGAAGCTAAATTTATCAAATTTGCGCTTTCCAAAACAATATGAGAACCGAAACACAGCCTTCCTTTGAAATGTGCACTTCTCTGAATTTTGTGACGCAGTTCTCCAATGTTTTTAAAAATGGACGTATTAGGAGAAAGGGTGCATGAAAATGAACATGTTAGTGAAAATAACATGCAAAAATACGTTATATTAGGAGAAATTGCTTGCAAAAAAGTGTCCATTAGTCAAAACTGCATACCAAAATGTGTTTATCAGGAGAAATTCACCCTAAAATGCAGAAGAATTTTCGTGAGATTTTTTTAAAATTGCAAATTGTTGCAGAAATGTAGAGAAATTAATTTAAGGTTGGAAAACTGAGAGAATTGAGAGAATCAAAACTGACAAATCCTTCCATCCCTAGTGGCCAGCCCCTGAAGCTGCCCAAAAAACACAGTTGATAGGACAGGATCAAAACGTCTACATAAATAAACAAGTACATTACCTCCTAGTACAGCCAGTTCTGGATCAAATGGTGCAGGATTTATGGCAGGGAATGGGGAGCCTGTGGCCCTCCAGATGTTGTTGGACTCCAGTGCCCATCAGGCCCAGCCAGCATGGCTAATGGCTAAGGATAATGGGAGTCATAGTCCATCAACATCTGGCGGACCACAGACTCCCCATCCCTGAGTCAAGCTATTGGTTAAAGTCCCAGCTGCACTATACATTTTAAAGCAGTATTATGCCACTTTAAACAGTCATGGCTTCCCCCAAAGAATCCTGGGAACTGTAGTTTGTTAAGGTTGCTGAGAATTGTTAGGAGGCCCCTATTTCCCTCGTTGAGCTACAATTCTCAAGAGCTCCCTGGAAAGAGGGATTGATGGTTAAAATACTCTGGGAACTGTAGCTCTGTGAGGCGAATAGGGGTCTCCTTACAACTCTCAGCTCCCTTAACAAACTACATTTCCCAGGATTCTTGAGGGGGGGAGCCATGACTGTTTAAAGTGGTATGATATGTAGATGGAACCTAAGCTGCTCCCTAAGGGCTGATCCACACAAACAAGCAATGTTTCTTTTCTTGGTGCAGTTGTCTTCATGACCATGTGGAGAAACCAGTGCGCAACCTGCTGTTTACCGAGGGGAGGCTGCAACCCTTTCTGTGGCAACTGTCACTTTGACAAGGGCAGCTCCTGTCACAGAAACAGTGGCGGGTTTCCCTGTGTGGGTGGATGTTAAAGTTCATTCATGCAGCCCAATATATATTCAAAGTCGGGGTAGGGCCATTGCTTAGTTTTCCATGCAGAAAGTCCAAGGTTCAATTCCGGACACTTCCAGTTAAAAGGATCCAGTATGCTGTGATGTGGAAGGGTTCTCCCCTGGACTCGCCGCTGCCAGTCAGAGTAGATCATTCTGGGCGACAAAAGCATAGTCTGACCTTATGTGAAGCAGCTTCCTGTGATCTCTGCTTGTGTGGATGTGTGTAAATCAGTTGTGGGGAAGCTTTGGCCCTCCTGATGTTGCCAAACTGCAACTCGCATCAAGCATGGCCAATGGTCAGGGATGTTGGGAATTCATAGAATCACAGAATAGTAGAGTTGGAAGGGGCCTATAAGTCCATCGAGTCCAACCCCCTGCTCAATGCAGGAATCCAAATCAAAGTATGCAGGAATCCAAATCAAAGCATTTCCGACAGATGGCTGTCCAGCTGCCTCTTGAAGGCCTCCAGTGAGCCCACTACCTCTCTAGGTAATTGGTTCATTGTCGTATGGCTCTAACAGTTAGGAAGTTTTTCCTGATGTCCAGTCGAAATCTGGCTTCCTGCAACTTGAGCCCATTATTCCGTGTCCTGCACTCTGGGACGATCGAGAAGAGATCCCGGCCCTCGATGTGACAGCAACATCTGGAGGCCCAAAGCTTCCCCACACCTGGTGTAAACAATAGGGGCATGCAACAACTCTGTGCTTTGGCCAATAACGAGGTGGATCGGGGCGATTTTATTCCTCCGTGTTGGAGCCGGCTTCCTTGCCCCCAAACTGAGTATGGCCACCTTTCCTTTCCCTGTCTGCTTTCTATCACAGTTCACGTAGCTGCTCTGAAAATGTGCCTCTTTTCCTAAGATGTCTCCATGGCCAGCACCGGTACCTAGATTCTTGGGCACCTGTCAGGGCCCACTACTGATGCCTGCTGCGGGAACGCCTTTAATTTGTTTTCTGGCTGGCCGCTCTGAGCAGTCCCTGGTGGCTAGGTCTAGCTACCCCTCTTTTTATTTCCCACAGTGGTCCTAGGTTCCCAGCATCACTCGGGCAGCCTTCGCCAACCTGGTACCCTCCAGATGTTTTGGGGCTACATCACCCACCATGACTGGTTGCGGCTGACGGGAACTGTAATGCAAACCATCTAGAGGGACCCAGGTTGGCAAAGGCTGCTCTAGGGCATTATGGGAAATTTAATGGGTAGCTGAACTTAGCTGCCCTGTGCTTCTCAGAGCACAACCAATGCAGCCAGGTAAGCCGTCCCTCGGGCCCACACCCTCCTACAAAATCCCTGTCTTTGAGGCATCTCATCTGTGACTGCAGGAACAGCTCCTGGTAATGCCAGTTTCCATCTTTTAAAATAAACCCCTTGTTTTCTTTGTGGAACTAGGTATATGTTCTAATATTATTTGGTCTTTTTTTTAATCGATGCTGTTTCAACACCTACTCAGGGAACATGGTGCAGCAAGAGGTGTTAAGCGTCTAGCGTGCCTGTTTTGGGAGGGAGGGAGGGAGGGAGGGGAGAAGAGAGAGGGTACTTGAACTACCATCTGTTGGGGTTTTTTTTCCTGAATGGAAGAGGAGTGAGAATTGTGTTTTGCCTCTGATGCTTGCTCATGGTCATCACACGACATTTTCTCCTATCTCAAGACACAATGGCTTGTGATTCCTGCTGTGGAACTAGGGAAAAAATGGAATCTTCGTGTGGAATAAAAGAGGATTTCAAATTTAGTTGCCATGGTGGTTTTTTGGTTTTGCTTTTTGTGGGGGTTGGGGGAGGGTTTGGTCTTGAAGTGGCTTCTTACGTTGCAGCTGGTATTTTATTTATTTAAAATATTTTTGACCCTGCCTTCCATTCTGTGCCCTGCCCAAGCCAGTGTACAAAACCATTCATAAGTGCACATGGAATAAAACAGTTTACAATGTTATGTATTTATTTAGAAAGATTTGTAAGCTACGGGTAATCCAAGAGCTGTCTAAGCAGTATACATAATAAAATTGTAGATAAAACTCTGCTAAAATCCACAAAACTATTTTAAGAACATTAGATAGATAGATAGATAGATAGATAGATAGATAGATAGATAGATAGATAGATAGATAGATAGATAGATAGATAGATAGATAGATAGATAGATAGATAGATAGATAGAATTTCTTGTCTGCTTTCTCAAAAATGACCCAAGGTAACTTAGAGAAATATAAAATATACAGTAGGGCCCTGCTTTGCAGCTCTCCGCTTTACAGTGGTTGTCAACTGCAGAAAGGCCCCGCTCCTATTGCGCTTGTTCCACTTTTACGACATCAGGCACCATTTTAGACAATGTTAGTCAATGCGTTCCACTTTATGGTGGATTTCGCTTTGCGGCGGGGGTCTGGAACGGAACCTGCCGTATGAGCGGGGGCCTACTGTACAGAGTTTAAAACTAAACACTAAAACAATAATGAAACTATAGAATGCTAAACATACACACCCCATAAAATTAACAGAATTAAGACTCGAAGCATATACAATTAACCAAAAACAAATTTTAAAAAATGATCAGTGACAGCAGCCCATTGCATGCCTGGGAGGAGAGGACATTTTTTACCTGTCACCAAAAAGATAGCAATGTCAGCTATCTTTTCACCGGGCAGAGTGTTCCATTGACCAGGATTGGTGTAGGGGTGTAGTCATCTGGGTTTGGGGGGGGGGCTGTAGACCCCTTACTTTTTTGGGAGCAGGGGTCCCAACCAGGTCCCTATGTAGAAGCCAATCATCATGAAAGGGAAGCATGTTAACCGCTTGACTGAAGCCAATCAGAGTGAAAGGAGGTTAATCAGCTACTGAGAAGACGCTTCTCAGTAGCTAACAAACAGCCTCGCCTTACATGTTGATTAGCTTCCAAGGACATCTGTTCTAGTGGTGTGTGGACTTGGAGACAACATGGAGAGCAAGGGACAAGAGGGAAAGCGGAAAAGAAGCCGTGGCTATGAGGAGGCATGGTTTGTCTATCACAGAGGGACCCTGCACTTCTGAATTTGCCACTATGCTACTGTGTGGCTCTGGAACCAAAAAGCCTGCTCCCTTGTCACTGCCCTCTGAACTAAAAAAGCCCGCTCACTAATTAATGAGCAGCAACTTGGGAAGCAGCACATTCACCAAATGTGGGTTGTAAAATAATAAGGAAAATCTCAGCATGATCTGTTAAAAAAGCCAATACTGATGAGAGCTGTGTGCATTTCCCTGGAGAGGGGATTCCAAAGGTTTAGGGCCAAAAGCAAAAAGGCCCTGCCTCTTACCAAAAAAATCCTGACAACTGGTGCCTTGAAAGATTCGTCCTGCCATGGAGTACAGTAGGGCCCCACTCATACAGCAGGTTACGTTCAGGACCCCCATTGTAAAGCAAAAACCGCTGTAAAGCGGAACGCATTGACTAACATTGACCAAAATGGCGCCTGACGGCCAAAAAACTCCATAAAAGCGGAACAAGCGCCGTAGGAGCAGGGCCTTTCTGCAATTGACAATCGCTGCATTAGCGGAACGCTGTAAAGCGAAGCGCTGTAAAGCGGGGCCCTACTGTATGGCAAAAATCAAGGCTGGCCTTAGCTCTCCAGGCAGCATTGGGTAGTGGGCAGAACCTGTAGAGTATTCTTCACTCTAGCCCAGTGGTTCTCAAACTTTTTTTCCCCCCATGGACCACTTGAAAATTGCTGAGGGTCTTGGTGGACCACTTAAAATATTTTTCTGCCTGTGACAGCAATCATAATGCACTGTGCTAGATGCTGTATGATTTTTAATTGTATTTTCATTGCTTCTTTTGTTTCTCCGATTGGATTTTATGGTATTACAATTTGAATTCTATGAAATGCAATATGAGAAACAAGAGAAGCAATAAAAACAATTAAAAATCAATATCAATATTTAATGTGGACATGCAGCGGACCACCTGAATGAAGCTTGCGGACCACTGGTGGGCCACGGGCCACGGTTTGGGAACCTCTGCTCTAACCAATGCTGTGCAATTCTTCTCTTTATCCTCATAACAACCCTGTGAAGCAGAATAGGTTTCCAGAGTACTTTATAGATACATGAACTTTCTGCAGTACCCAGTGACTGTTTCATCCATTGCTTCCACAGATGACTTTTCCGTTATATATGTAATAGGAGAGCGTGTGGTGTAGTGGTTAAGGTGTTGGACTATGACCTGGGAGACCAGGGTTTGAATCCCCACACAGCCATGAAGCTCGCTGGGTGACCTTGGGCCAGTCACTGCCTCTCAGCCTCAGAGGAAGGCAATGGTAAACCCCCTCTGAATACTGCTTACCATGAAAACCCTATTCACAGGGTTGCCATATGTCAGGATCGACTGGAAGGTAATCCATTTCCATTTTCATATGTAATATTACAGTTTATTAGGGCTAAAATATTTACAATGCAGTCCTGCACATGTCCATTCACAAGGATGCCCCATTGAGTTCAATGGGACTTACTCCCAGATAAACAAGTATAGGATTCCATCCTTAATAGACTCATTGGTTAGTTTGATCAGTATTTTTAAACACATTGGAAACATGCCTTCAGTTAGGTATATACGTCTTCAGTACAAGCACTTATAAAACCTTCATGAGGGAGGGCTGCAGCTCAGTGGCAGAGCACCTGCTTTGTATGCAGAATGTCTCAGGTTCAATCCCTGGCATCTCCAGATAGAACTGGGAAAGATCCCTGTCTTTAACCCTGGAGGACTGCTTCCAGACCCTTTAGTCCAACCTGATGCCCTCCAGATGTGCTGGCTGGAGCTGATGAGAGTTGGAGCCCAAAACACCAAAATGATCTTGAGCAAGATAGACCAATGGTCTAACTCAGTCAGTGTAAGGTTGCTTCCCATATTCCGATGTCCTTAAAACAAAATAAAGTCTGCTTCTTTCATCAGAAAAACACCACGTAACCGTTCCATTAATAACTGGTCCATCAGCTAAAACACACAGGATCCATTTGTTAAAAAGCCCTCAGTTGGATTCCAACCCTCTTATTTATATACCCCTGTCAAAATTTGATGGCTGCAATTCTGGGCAGTGTCGGGCGTATGTAAACGCAGCAATGGGGAACCTGTGACCCTCCAGATGTTGCTCGACTACAGCTCTCATCGCCCATGACTATGCGGGCTGATGGAACCTGGCACCCAACATCTGGAAGGTCACAGGTTCCCTATCCTTGTCTAAACCCATGCATATTATACCCATATCTGTGGGGTGGGGGAGAGGCCATGCTGCTACTTCCTGAACTGTTTTTTTTCCATATATACTCCTGCAGGGGCATGAAGCACTAGGCTTGTGTTCTGTGTTCATGCACACAAATTTACATGCTTGTCCGCCAGCCTCAAGATGCATATTCGAGAGATTTAGGGAGCGGCTAAAACTGGAAGGACTCTTATATGTGGACACTAACCTGTTTGGTTAAAAGGCAGCTCAGCATCTCTGTAAAAAGCAATAATGAAGGACAGATCAAGGATGGTGTTTTACCCAAGACAGGTTATCAGGAAACTGCCCCCGTCCCTGGCAAAGTATGCATTGCATTTATTCCCCCACTTTTTCAGTTTCTGAAAACATCCCATGGTCTCCACCTCCCAGCCCTCCATCTGCGTGCGACTGCCTCCTCTCCACAAAGTTAGTCCTGCTGTTGGCCTTTCCCTGGACAGCAACGGGGTGCTGAAGGGAGTTCGGGGCCCTCTCAATTTCAGACAAAGTCTTTAACAGGCCACATTTTTTTTGCCCAGAGTTCCTGTTCTTTGCATGGGACCCTTTGTGAGCCGGAAAGACCCTGTGCACCCCGGGCCGGCCCTGTCGAAGGAACCATTTATTAGCAAGATCAGCAGAAGGGATGCAAGCCAAGGCGAGGGCGGTGGCCTGTTCCCCTGGCAGAGAGGAGCCATCCAAGTGGCCTCTGGTTCAGCTATAATCAGGGGGCCAGCCGCTTTTGAGTATCACTTTCAGCTATTTTGAAGGTTAAACGCCTGTTTAGAGCCCCCTATTGAAGGCCGAGACGGGGGTCTGGCATTGTTGAAATGCCCTCCAGCTTTGTTTAGCTGCTTTCAAGGAGCCTGTGAATTGGGGGGTGGGGGAGAGTGGAGCGTCCACTCCCCACACTGCTCCCCCCCCCCGTTCCCCACAGGAGAAGCTGGCAGTTTCCTGTGAGCCGTAATGACATAGAGGCCTCTGTTGGTTGGGTTCCCTGCTTTCTTTTCCCGGCAGTTTAACCCAAGCACAGAGGCTGGCCTCCACCTTACTGATCTCTGCTTGACACCCAATTACCACATGAATGGGACAGAAAGGCTTTAACTCCCCCTGACCTTCCTTCCCCCTCCCCTCCCCTCATCATTTCTCCCTCCCTTCCCCCACCCCACATCCCACCCCACCCCCAGACCCCTTTTTCTCTGATGCAGGAGAGAGTTCAACACTGAGACTGGGAGAAATCAAACAAAGCCTCTGAACCAGAGAGCCCCATTGTCATGACTGCTGCAATGGCTCCAGCGTTCCCCGTCTATTATTCAGCCCTTGAAGTTTGACTTGCTATGGCGAGGCGGGCAAAACAGCTGTTTGCGGATTCCTCAGAATGCTTTATTGAAAAATAATTGGCTCCTTCACACAAGGCATGTAGGCAGAAAATGTGTCCTCGCCGGGGCCTAGTCTTATATATGTGAAATGGCACCGTCCTCCCTCTCTCTTCATTAAAAATGAAATACACGCCACGGTTTGTTGCTAGTGTGGGTCCTCTGCTAGAAGAACAGAGTGGGATTAATCGCTAGCGTAAGGACCCTGCAGTGTGGCATACCCAGCCAGGATCAGACCCTAGCTGTGGCGGCGCTAGGAAGAGAAAACCAGAGGGTGTGTGCAAAGAATACATGTCCTCTGGTTGTTCACAGACAAAAATAGGGACATTCATATAATCCTGACCTTCCATGTTCTGTTACACAGTGCAAAGGGCTTTCTTCACCCGTCACGGTCCCAACAAAAATGCCTCCCCATCTGCTACTGCCTCAGGAAGGAGGCTCATAGCAGGCTGCAGATAGATTGCCATTGGTACTGCATCGGGGAGGGAAGAGTTAAAGAACCCTCCCACCATGCATTTGGTGCCCCTCTTCATTCTGTTGTGTGGGTCCCAGGCTTCTGCCCCAAATTCCTGCCCTGACAGGACCACTGCCTGAAGATACCATTTATCCTGGGAGAGGATCTGTCATTGACACCACTGACAGTTTCCCTCCTGGGGTGAATAGCGGATTTCGTGTGGGCAGGAGTGATTTTCACTGGAACAGCAGTGTCAGGAGAGGGAAGAGCTTATCCCCTTCCCCACATGCTGGAATCCAGATCCTCATCAGAGCTCCCTTGTGATGCTTTTTAAATAAATAGATGGCTTGGGTCCAGGCTATTTGTCAGATCGCATCGCCCTCTATGTGCCTGCCCGGACCCTGAGATCTTCAGGAGAGGCCCTTCTTTCAATACCTACATCCGCACAAGTACAACTAGTGGGAATATGAGATAGGGCCTTCTCGGTGGTGGCCCCTAGGCTTTGGAATTCCCTCCCTAGGGAGATAAGAATGACCCCTTCCCTGCAGTCCTTTCGCCGACAGTTAAAAACTTTCTTATTTCAGCAAGCCTTTGATTCCGAAGGCGGCCAAGGATAGGCCCAAAAGGATGTTGTATTGTTCTTGCCAGTTTATTTTTTAATTATTCTGATTTTATGATTATGGTTTTAATGGGGTTACACTCCCCTTGAAGGAACAGGTTCATAGTTTGGGGGTCCTTTTTGACCCTTCCTTGTCGCTTGAGGCTCAAGTGGCCTCGGTGGCACGGAATGCGTTTTACCATCTTCGCTTAGTAGCCCAACTACGCCCCTATCTGGACAGTGACGATCTTGCCTCAGTTGTTCACGCTCTGGTAACTTCTAGACTGGACTACTGTAATGCGCTCTACGTAGGGCTGCCCTTGAAGACCGTTCGGAAACTTCAGCTAGTGCAAAACGCGGCAGCCAGGTTGTTGACGAGGACCCGTTGGTCCGCGCATATAACACCTGTCCTGGCCCGTTTGCACTGGCTGCCTATCTGTTTCCGAGCCAGATTCAAGGTGCTGGTTTTGACCTATAAAGCCTTACATGGTGTGGGACCGCAATACCTTGTGGAACGCCTCTCCCACTATGAACCTACCCGCTCACTTCGTTCAGTATCCAAGGCCCTTCTCCGGGTACCAACTCACCAGGATGTCCGGAGGATTGTTATTAGATCCAGGGCCTTTTCTGTGGTGGCCCCCGAACTGTGGAACAGCTTACCTGAGGAGATACGCCTGGCACCTACGGTACTTTCTTTTAGGCGCCAGGTTAAGACCTGGCTATACTCCCAGGCATTTTAATGTACAATGTTTTATATTTAATGTTTTTCGTTTAATTTGCTGCTGTTTGTTATTGATTTTATTGTATCTACTGTATTTTAATCTTGTTTTGTTCACCACCCAGAGAGCTACTCGCTATGGGCGGTTTATAAATGAAATGAAATAAAATAAATAAATAAAATAAATAATAATTATTAGAAACAGTTTAATGCTATTTTAAACTAGAGTTCATTTTTTAATTATATCTGTTTATACTTATTCATTTATGTATGATATGCTTTTATTTTTCATAGGTTGTATGTGTCTTTTATCTGGAAGCCGCCGTGAGTTCCAATTTGGAAAAACGGCAGGGTATAAATAAAGTTAATAATAATTAATAATAATAAATGTGTTCATGTATTTAATGCACAGCCTGCTGGCCCTAGGAAATAATATCCTGGTCAGTGCTTCATAATTTCATATGCTGCTGTTATGCTTCTATATCTGGTAAAATCCTGTAGTTTTCCCCAGTCTGTAACCCTCTGGATAATATTGTACTCTAACTCCCATCATCCCTGACCTTTGGCTATGCTGGCAGGGGCTGATGGGAGTTGGAGTCCAACAACACCTGGAGGGCCAAAGGTTACCCATCCAACCTACATTTGTTAAAAAATTTAGTATATAACGAAGGTTCAAAGAAGGGCTACCAAAATGATCAAGGGGATGGAGCGACTCCCTTGTGAGGAAAGGTTGCAGCATTTGGGGCTTTTTAGTTTAGAGAAAAGGTGAGTAAGAGGCAACATGACAGAAGTGTATAAAATTATGCATGGCATGGAGCAAGTGTACAGAGAAAAGTTTTTCTCCCTCTCTCATAATACTGGAATTCATGAACAACCAGTGAAGCTGAATGTGGGAAGATTCAGGATGGACAAAAGAAAGTGCGTCTTCATCCAGCGCGTAGTTATTTATTATTTATTTTATTTTATTTATTAAATTTATATCCCACCCTTCCTCCCAGTAGGAGTTCAGGGTGGCAGTTAAACTGTGGAATTCGCTCCCACAAGAGGCAGTGCTAGCCACCAACTTGGATGGCTTTAAAAGGATTTAGACAAATCCATGGCTATCAATGGCTACTAGCCATGATGGCTATGCTCCGCCTCATACAGTCAGAGAGACACTATGCTTCTGAATACCAGTTGCTAGAAATCGCCGGGAGAGTGCTCTTGCAGTCAGGTCCTGCTTGCGGGCTTCCCATAACGGGCATCTGGTTGGCCACTGTGAGGACAGGGTGCTGTTGGACCATCTGGGCTACTGGCCGGATCCAGCAGAGCTTTTCTTACGTTCTTAAAGGGTGGGGGGAAAAGAAGGGGAAAGGATAAGAATCTTTGTTTTTTGCAACCCCAATATGCAAGGGGGTGGTGGTGAGGCAAATAGAAATTGCTGAGCGTAGAATTTATCAGCAAGTTTGATACCTCTCATTACGATCTGAGAAACCATTTCTTTGGGAATTTACTCCCCCCATCCCCTCAAAAAACAACCCAGGAAATTATTTATTTATTTATTTATTATTTGATTTATGCCCCGCCCTTCCTCTCAGAAGGAGCCCAGAGCGGCAAACAGAAACGCTAAAAACACTTTAAAACATCATAAAAAGCCCTTAAAATACATTACAACAAAACGACGTTAAAATATTTTTTAAAAAGCTTTAAAAACAAAAAAGGGTTAAAAACATTATTAAAGAAAACATATTAAAAGCAATTCCAACACAGACGCAGACTGGGATAGGTCTCGAAAGGCTTGTTGGAAGAGGAAAGTCTTCAAAAGGCGCCGAAAAAATAGCAGAGTTGGCGCCTGCCTAATATTTAAGGGGAGGAAATTCCACAGTGTAGGTGCCACCACACTAAAGGTCTCTTCCCTTTATTGTGTGGAATGGACCTTCTGATGAGATGGTATCTGCAGGAGGCCCTCACCTGCAGAGCACAGTGTTCGACTGGGCATATAAGGGGTAAGACAGTCTTTCAGGTATCCTGGTCCTGAGCTGTACAGGGCTTTGTACACCAAGACTAGAACCTTTAACTTGAATTAGGGCCACAAGCACAGAAACAGGTTGAGCTTCGGCCTTGCATGCGGAGGGTCCCAGGCTCAGTCCCCAACAGCATCTCCAGGCAGGGCTGCGAGAGACTCCCTGCCTGAAACCCTGGAGAGCCGCTGCCAGGCAGTGACAATACTCTGAGCTAGACGGACCAATGGCCTGACTCGGCCTAAGGCCGATGTTAATGTTCTCCTAAAGCAGCCTTTCCCAACCAGTGTGCCTCCAGATGTTGTTGGGCCACAACTCCCATCAGCCTCAGCCAGCATTGCCAATGGTCAGCAAAGATGGGAATTGTGGTCCAACAACATCTGGAGGCACACTGGTTGGGAAAGGCTGCCCTAAAGCCTTTCAGCAGTCGAGCTAGGCCTCTGGGAAGGCATCGCGGCCCCGTTGCTAGGCAACCTCGCCTAACCCGGATGTAGGGGAAGGAATGCCTCCGGTGTGGGCAGCGCTCTTCCCTTACGCAAGATGGCGGCGCCCTTGTCTGTTCGTTTGGAGTTCGGGTAAGGGGCAAGAAGGAGAAGGGGGTGTGGTGGTGTGTAGAGCGGGTTGGCACGGAGAGGTCCCTTGCTCGGCTTCTGTTCGAGACGCAGACGGGATGGTTCCGTCGGGCCGGAGGATGCTTAGCACTGTGGAAAGAAGTTGGGATGCTGTGCTTGGGGGGAGATCCTATGGTTTCCAGCGCATTTTTTAAAGCTTTCCCAGACTTTGCGTCCCGTATCACAGGCTACTCTCCTCCACATAAGCAGCCTCCCCCCCCAACTCCACCCTCCACTCCTGGGATTTCGAGCAGTCGCTTGGGAGGACCCCGAGGGGTTGGGGGCTGTGTAGCTTCCAATAAGTGCTATAATAATTGCATACTCTTCCCCTGTTCATTCCTGCCTCTATTTCTCTCTTCCTTTGGTTGTCTCTTTCTAGATAGGCTTTACCTTAAAGGGCTTTAGAATCTTCTCATTCTTTGTAAAAGTGCCATAGACAACAGATGGTGATATATACAGGAGGTACAGAAACTGAGGTTATCATACTTTGGACACATCATGAAAAGACATGATTCACTAGAGAAAAACAAAAGGGAGTAGAAAAAGAGGAAGGCCAAACAAAAGATGGATTGATTCCATCAAGGAAGCCACAGACCTGAACTTACAATATCTGAACAGGGTGGGTTCATGACAGATGGTTTTGGAGGTCGCTGATTCATAGCGTCACCATAAGTCGTAATCGACTTGGGCACATAACAACAACACAGATGAAGCAGCTTTCTTCCATAACAAAGGCTTGGAAGTAGGGAGCTGGGAGGTTGCTCCTGTGCCATTCTTGATATCCCTGTAACCTCCTGATTTCTGATCTCCTGAGCCTTTAAATCAGGGATGCGGAACTTGTGGCCTTCCCAGATGTTGCCGGACTGCAATTCCCATCAGCCCCAGCCAGCGTGGTCAATTGTCAGGGATGGTGTGAGTTCTAGTCCAGCACAATCTCTGAGGCCACTAGTTGCCTACCCCAGCTTTAAATGTACTGGGTAAAACCTATCCAGTAGGTGTCTCTGATTATTGCAGGCTAACACTCCAAAAAAGTCCTCTGAAGTCTTATTTTCAGCTCACTACCTCTCTATCATTTTCCCCATTTCTTAAGTCCCAGTAATATTTTGTGGAGACCCTTGTGGGGGCAAGCCTCTGGTAATGGGAAGGGGGGCTATGACTGGGGTGTAGAGACATTAGCGGGTAAGGTAGATTTCCTCCGATCCACTTTAAAATATTGATGGTCCTTGAAAGAAAAGGCTTGAGAGGTGGTGAACTGAAAATAAGACGGTTGTCTTTAATGCTTAAAGCTATGGCAAGGTGTCAGATTAACAGGATACATGAAGGGGAAAAGTTACATGAAGATAGCCCAATGTAGCTTTAGCCCACCAGTGAGTCTTCCTGTTCTAGAATCTGAATAGGAGGGAATACTAGAAATAATCTGTGTAAGAGTAAAGAAACCTGGTGAATAGGGCATAATATACAATTCGTCTCTCATCTAACAGTCCTCTGAATGCTCAAAAAGTTTGTCCTTAGGTCCTAAATCCATTTTCTTTTAAAGTCAATGCTGGAATGTTTGAAGTAACAATAAAGAATGAATTTGAGCACGTGGGAAGTGGCGTTTTCTCAATACTCGTAAACAAAATCAGTTCCTACATGTTTTAGGGTAGAGCAGGGGTGGGAAACCTCCCGTCTCAGGAATCTAATTAGGCCTGCCATACCTCCCCATTTGGCGAGGTCATTTCAGCCAGCATCAGGTGTGGAGCAGGTAAAAACCTGGCACAGCTGAAATAAGGGTTTTCATGTGCCATTGTTCAGCTGTCTGCTGGGTTTTGAGAAGCCCCTTTCAAAGTCCTGTCTTGTGGTGAAGGGTGCGAGTTCCAGTGCCTTTGATTTTAGGAATGTCTTTGTAGAAATTTAGCACTAAAAGGAATATAGTTCATTTGCCTTTATCAGGGATAGCTAACCTGTGGCCCTCTATCTCCCATCAGCCCCTGGCAGCATAGCCAGTGACCAGGAATGATAGAAGTTGTAGTCTAATAATGTCTGGAGGTGTGCTGCTGCTCCTCCTTTAAATGGTTTATCTGCAGCATACAGCATTAGAAATTTTAATAGGCCATGAAAGAATTGCATCAAGAAGTAGGAAATGATACCATGTAGTTGGCTCAGTCTTGAGTGTGTTCCCTTTCTCAGTGACGCTGAAAGGGAGATAAAATCCAGCTAGGCGTCATACATCAAGGTGCTTCATATTTAGTTTTCAAAGGCTGCTTTCTGCATTTAATAGACTGAAGTTGTCTTACCATTAACTGTTCATTATAAGGGCAGAGAAAATATGCCTAAAAAGAAGATAATGCCTGAATCTGTCAAGCAGCCTTTCTTAACCTAGTGCCCTCCAGATGTTGTTAGACTTCAACTCCCATCATCCCTTACCATAGCCCATGCTGTCTAGACTGAGGAGAATTGTAGTCCAAAACATCTGGAGAGCACCAGCTTGAGGAAGCCTGCTGTGAAAGTAGAGAGAGAGGCACTTTGTTAAACGGAGGGGTTTGGACATCTCTTAGGAAAGCATAGATGTGAATACAGTGCTGTTTCAGAATGGGAGTAGAGTGCATTGCAACTTTTGACTGTACACAAAATCAAGAAAGGAAGGGAATCCAGCACACATCACTGGTATCAAACAAAAGGGAAGCAACACAACTATGAAGAAGAGAAAGAGAACGTCCATAAAAGCTTATGCCATAGTAAAGCTGTGAGGTACCATTGTCTCTTTCTAGTGGTGGTGCATGAACTAGAATGGTGAGTTTGGTGACAAAAAGCCTAGGGAGATCACTTTCTCAGTGCGCTATGGTATGAATTCTTCAAACCAAGCTTACTATGATAAAATGTGATAGATACTGTATAAATGTGTTAATTTCCAGAGGAGTAGCTGTATTTTGTAGCAAAAGCAAGAGTCCTGTGGCCCCTTAAAAGTCTAACACAGTTATTGTGATATAAGCTCTCTTGGACGACACCCCTAGGATGTAAGACCTGTGACCCTCCCAGGTGTTGTTGGACTCCCAACTCCTATCAGCCCCAGCCAGCATGGCCAATAGTCAGGAATGATGGGTGCTGTAGTCCTGCATCTTGAAGGCCACAAGGTCCCTATCCCTGATTTACATCCTAGCTCCTATTGCTTCCTTCAAGAGGCCTGAGAGCCAGGAACTGCTGATATCATCTGCTTAGTGAACATAAGAACATAAGAACATAAGAAGAGCCTGCTGGATCAGGCCAGTGGCCCATCTAGTCCAGCATCCTGTTCTCACAGTGGCCAACCAGGTGCCTGGGGGAAGCCCGCAAGCAGGACCCGAGTGCAAGAACACTCTCCCCTCCTGAGGCTTCCAGCAACTGGTTTTCAGAAGCATGCTGCCTCTGACTAGGGTGGCAGAGCACAGCCATCACGGCTAGTAGTGATGTCTATAAGACACAAAGGAGGGTGCCTGCAAAACTCTATTAAACTTTAGATCAGTCTTTGACAAACCGGTGTCTTCTAAAACTCATGTCGTGCTCCCTGGGGCCAATGAGAGTGGTAGTTCAAAGCATCTGGAGGAAAGTTAGGGAAGGCTGCTTTAGATGATGTTTTAATGTTTAGAGGATGATTTAGATTATGGGACTTGCAGTCCAAAGCGTGTGAAAAACATAGGATTGGTGAAAGCTCCTTGCGAGGATGTTTTAAGATGTGCCCAGTTTTGCTCTGAAAATGTGTTGAGAATGGTTGAAAGGCGGCATAGAAATATTCCAAATGATCTTCCAATCTGTTCTGCTGGATACTTTTCTCCAAAACCTTGAAGGGTTTCCTCGGTTTAAATAGATCATGCCTTTCCTCCATGCTCGCATTGCCTAGCGCAACCTTTTGAGATAACTGCCCCACCCATGGTAGCCACTATAGAGCTGCCTTTCCAGTAAAGTTGTGTGCATTCGGTTCTTCCCACCCCCCACTGCCTCTTTTCTTGGAAATGCCTAAATGAGTGCTCTGTGTGTGTTCACACTGAAGCTGAATTTCCCCCCCAGCTAGCGTGTTACAGAAGGACCTTATCTCCCGTCCCGAGATCTGTAGTGAACACAAAGTATGAGCTTGTTTTCCTAGCAAGCAGAAAGATGCCTCTATCCTATTGTTGGTAGGGCTTGTTCTCCTGCATGAATCTCCAGATTTGTCTAACATTAATAATTGCTACTTCAGTTTTCAGATAACAGTTTTTTTGTTGAGCCTCGATAGCGCTACGAGAGCCATCTTTCGGGAGAGTGGCTCTGTATAAGTAATAGCATCGCAGTAAGGGTTACAAAGGCGCTGTTGTGCACAGCCATAGTACAGCCAAAAATCTTCCTACACGTACCTAGATTTAAAGGGACTGGGTCTCATGTTAATATTTCACCATAAGTATTTTGATAATTCCTTTTCCATGTGTCTCTCTTGATGTGACAGTGACCAAGCAAATATTGATGCTAAACGGCCAGGTACTAATTAACTCCTGGAGTTGATTCCACTCATGACTCATGCCCTCATGCCTCCATAGTTAGATGTTCCCCTCTCTCCATCAATCTCAGCTGTGTGTCTTAGGCTTCATTCCTGTGCACCAGCCTTCCCCAACCTGGCGCCCTCCAGATGTTGCTTGACTACAGCTCCCCATCCATTCCAGCCAGCATGGCCAAAGTCAGGTAGGATGGGAGCTGTAGTCCAGCAACATCTGGGCGGTGCCAGGTTGGTATGTCCTTATCTGGGAGTATGTCCCATTGAACTTGGTGTGGCTTTTGCCTTGAGTAGACATGTATAGAATTGTACTGTAAGCTGCTCATGGTTCAGGCCTGTGACAGACCCGGTGGTGGCAGTCCATGAAGCTGATTTTTCTGCTAAGAGGGCACACTGTTGAGAAGTAGGGCCATAGCTCAGTGCTCAGAGCTGCTGCCAGTCAGTGTAGACAATATTGAGCTAGATGGACCGATGGCCTGCCTCAGTACAAAGCCGCTTCCTTTGTTCCTAAGCAAGATTCAGGTGCCAGTCAGCTCGTCTTCTGTGAATGCAATGAGAGGGAGGGGGCCAAGAAAGTTCTTGGGCCAGCCCTGTGTGTTAATTGATTACCTTTGCACATGAAGGAAAAAATTGTTCTGAAGGGGGGGGGAAGAAAAGGGGGGTTGCATGTGTTGTAGATGTCCACTCTGCCCGCTGCCCCCCATCTCTTCTCTCACATCCACCCGCAAGAAGGCGTGATGTACTCCATGTGCCACATGATACTCTGTGATTTAGGGACAGTTTAAGAACGTAAGAACACAGCTTGGGACCACAATACCTGATGGAACGCCTCTCCCAGTATGAACCCACCCGTACACTACGCTCAACATCCAAGTCCCTCCTCCGGGGGCCTCCTCTGAGGGAAGCTGGGAGGCTGGCAACAAGGGAGAGGGCCTTCTCAGAGGTGGCCCCCAAATTACGGAATGATCTCCCTGACGAGGTGCGCCTGGTGCCCACACTGTTATCTTTTCAGCACCAGGTCAAGACTTTCCTCTTCTCCCAGGCATTTTAGCATGTGTTTTAAATTGTTTTTAAAAGATGTGTTTTTAAATTTGTATATTTGTTTTTAATGTTTTTAGTTATTGTAAACTGCCCAGAGAGCTTTGGCTATGGGGCAGTATATAAATACAAACAGGGAGACCTTGAGATGAGATATGAAATTGAGGAAGCATCCAAACTAGGAAATGTGGTAGTAATGGGTGACTTCAACTACCCGGACATAGACTGGCTGCATATGTGTTCCAGTCATGACAAAGAAGCAAAGTTTCTAGATATTCTAAATGACTATTCCCTAGATCAGGTGGTCATGGAACCGACCAGAGGGACGGCAACCCTGGACTTAATCCTCAGTGGGGACCGGAACCTGGTGCGAGATGTAAGTGTTGTTGAACCGATTGGGAGCAGTGACCACAGTGCTATTAAATTAAACATACATGTAACTGGCCAATTGCCACGAAAATCCAACACGGTCACATTTGACTTCAAAAGAGGAAACTTCACAAAAATGAGGGGATTGGTAAAAAGAAAGCTGAAAAACAAAGTCCAGAGGGTCACATCACTTGAAAATGCTTGGAAGTTGTTTAAAAACACTATATTAGAAGCTCAACTGGAGTGCATACCGCAGATCAGAAAAGGTACCGCCAGGGCCAAGAAGATGCCAGCATGGTTAACGAGCAAAGTCAAGGAAGCTCTTAGAGGCAAAAAGTCTTCCTTCAGAAAATGGAAGTCTTGTCCAAATGAAGAAAATAAAAAAGAACACAAACTCTGGCAAAAGAAATGCAAGAAGACAATAAGGGATGCTAAAAAAGGATTTGAGGAGCACATTGCTAAGAACATAAAAACCAACAACAAAAAATTCTATAAATACATTCAAAGCAGGAGACCATCTAGGGAGACAATTGGACCCTTGGATGATAAGGGAGTCAAAGGTGTACTAAAGAACGATAAGGAGATTGCAAAGAAGCTAAATGAATTCTTTGCATCTGTCTTCACAGTGGAAGATATAGGGCAGATCCCTGAACCTGAACTAACATTTGCAGGAAGGGATTCTGAGGAACTAAGACAAATAGTGGTAACGAGAGAGGAAGTTCTAAGCTTAATGGACAATATAAAAACTGACAAATCACCGGGCCCGGATGGCATCCACCCAAGAGTTCTCAAAGAACTCAAAGGTGAAATTGCTGATCTGCTAACTAAAATATGTAACTTGTCCCTCGGGTCCTCCTCCGTGCCTGAGGACTGGAAAGTGGCAAATGTAACGCCAATCTTCAAAAAGGGATCCAGAGGGGATCCCGGAAATTACAGGCCAGTTAGCTTAACTTCTGTCCCTGGAAAACTGGTAGAAAGTATTATTAAAGCTAGATTAACTAAGCACATAGAAGAACAAGCCTTGCTGAAGCAGAGCCAGCATGGCTTCTGCAAGGGAAAGTCCTGTCTCAGTAACCTATTAGAATTCTTTGAGAGTGTCAACAAGCATATAGATAGAGGTGATCCAGTGGACATAGTATACTTAGACTTTCAAAAAGCGTTTGACAAGGTACCTCACCAAAGGCTTCTGAGGAAGCTTAGCAGTCATGGAATAAGAGGAGAGGTCCTCTTGTGGATAAGGAATTGGTTAAGAAGCAGAAAGCAGAGAGTAGGAATCAACGGACAGTTCTCCCAATGGAGGGCTGTAGAAAGTGGAGTCCCTCAAGGATCGGTATTGGGACCTGTACTTTTCAACTTGTTCATTAATGACCTAGAATTAGGAGTGAGCAGTGAAGTGGCCAAGTTTGCTGACGACACTAAATTGTTCAGGGTTGTTAAAACAAAAAGGGATTGCGAAGAGCACCAAAAAGATCTCTCCAAACTGAGTGAATGGGCGGAAAAATGGCAAATGCAATTCAATATAAACAAGTGTAAAATTATGCATATTGGAGCAAAAAATCTTAATTTCACATATACGCTCATGGGGTCTGAACTGGCGGTGACCGACCAGGAGAGAGACCTCGGGGTTGTAGTGGACAGCACGATGAAAATGTCAACCCAGTGTGCGGCAGCTGTGAAAAAGGCAAATTCCATGCTAGCAATAATTAGGAAAGGTATTGAAAATAAAACAGCCGATATCATAATGCCGTTGTATACATCTATGGTGCGGCCGCATTTGGAATACTGTGTACAGTTCTGGTCGCCTCATCTCAGAAAGGATATTATAGAGTTGGAAAAGGTTCAGAAGAGGGCAACCAGAATGATCAAGGGGATGGAGCGACTCCCTTACGAGGAAAGGTTGCAGCATTTGGGGCTTTTTAGTTTACAGAAAAGGCGGGTCAGAGGAGACATGATAGAAGTGTATAAAATTATGCATGGCATTGAGAAAGTGGATAGAGAAAAGTTCTTCTCCCTCTCTCATAATACTAGAACTCGTGGACATTCAAAGAAGCTGAATGTTGGAAGATTCAGGACAGACAAAAGGAAGTACTTCTTTACTCAGCGCATAGTTAAACTATGGAATTTGCTCCCACAAGATGCAGTAATGGCCAGCAGCTTGGACGGCTTTAAAAGAAGATTAGACAAATTCATGGAGGACAGGGCTATCAATGGCTACTAGCCATGATGGCTGTGCTCTGCCACCCTAGTCAGAGGCAGCATGCTTCTGAAAACCAGTTGCCGGAAGCCTCAGGAGGGGAGAGTGTTCTTGCACTCGGGTCCTGCTTGCAGGCTTCCCCCAGGCACCTGGTTGGCCACTGTGAGAACAGGATGCTGGACTAGATGGGCCACTGGCCTGATCCAGCAGGCTCTTCTTATGTTCTTATGTTCTTAAATAAATAAATAAATAAATAAGAGGAGCCCTCAAGCCGCTCCAGTCCAGCATCCTCTTCTCACAGTGGCCAACCAGATGCCCCAACTGGAAACCTGAGCGCAAGAGCACTCTCCCTGCTTGCCTTCCCCAGCAGCTGGCAGTCAGAGACATGATGCTTCCAACACTGGAGGGAGAACACCGCCATTGTGGCTCGTAGCCATTGATTGCCATGCCCTCCTCCACAAATGTGTCTCATCCCTTTGAAAGCCACCCAAGTTGCCAGCCAAACCCCCACATCTTGTCGGAGCAAATTCCCTACTTCAGCTTGGCTCTGTATGAAGCAGCCTTTTCCTCTTGCCTGTCCTGAATCTCCCATCATTCACCTCCACCGGATGTTCCCGTTGGGCTCTAGTATTATGAGAGAGAGAGAAAAAAAACTCTCTTCCATTCTTTTGCCCTGAGGTGAGAGGTGAGAGAAAGAAGAATGTGGGTCTGCTCTGAGAGGAGAAAAGCAAAAGGGAAGTCTGCTTTATTCAAGAAGTCTTATCTTCTGCCTTTCAACCTACGAGGATCCTCAAGTGGCTGAGAATATAAAGCAAACAATGTGAAACAAAATCAAGAGAATAGAAAAGTTCTCTCTTTTTTCTTCCTTTAAATCCATTTTTGTGGTAGCTCTGCTGGGTATAAGCCACCACAAAGCAGCAAGAAAATAGCCAAAGTATCCGACACAACAACGAAATTTTAATTTGTCCTGCGCGGTCTCCAAAATGGCAGCATCTTCCTTTGCTGTCTGGAGCCCAAACTGGCCTCCCTTGAGGAGGGAGTTCTGGACTCTTGGCACCACTACCAAGAAGGCCCCATCTTGTGTAGCCGTCTACGGCACATCAGGGGTCTAGGGGTGTGCGTGTGTGTGGCATGAAACAGGGCTTCCCACAATGACCTGAATGGTCATAAGTCCGCTCCTATGGGAAGAAGCTATTTGATAAGTGATTAGCAAAAATGGTACAGATTGGGGCTGGCCTCTGGCAGGAGATGTAAAAAAGTTTAAACTGTTTGTGTGTGGGTTTTTAAAAAAAATGCATGCCCTACTGCAGAGATGGGGAACCTACGGCCCTCCACCTGCGTGTTGGACTCCAATTGCCATCAGCTCCAGCCAGCATGGTCAGTGGTCAGGGATGATGGGAGCTCCCCATCCCTTCTGTAACAAAATCCTGTGCGTGCCTAATCAGAAGAAAGTCCTACTGAAGACAGTGGGATTTCCTCTCAGGGAAGTGTGCACAGAATCCCAGCTTAAGCCTGTAACCAAGCCTAGCTATGTGTAATGGGAAGAATCGCCCAGTCTTTCCCCTCTTTACACCTCCAGCTACTCATTCATTCACGCATTCTTCTCTGTTTCCCATTTCAAAGTTTAGATTGTCAGCTCTTTCAGGCTGTCCTCTAGAACTGGGGTGGGGACCCTGTGGCCCTCCAGACCTTGCTAGACTCCCAACCCTCATCAGCCTCTGCTTGTCAGAGATGAAGGAAGCTGTAGTCCAGCAATATCTGGAGGGGCACAGGGCCCTCACCCTTGCTCTAGACCTCTGCAAAGCGGCATGCGCTCTGGCACTGTGTCAGCAGTGGAGAACTACTCGCCCGTGGGCCAGATCTGGCCTTCCTGCCCTCTTCTCCTCTTTTCAGTCATTGCTATTCACTCTCTCTCTCAAACAAATGCCCCTTGCCTGTAACAATGGTCCTGCTCTCTGCCACCTGCCATTCTTTATTTCCCCCATCTCTGTGCTGTGTGTCAGAGGGAGGATAACAAGCAGCCGTCGTGCTGCTAGATGAATGAATAACTGCATGAATGAATGAATGAGACTGTGGCACAGAGGGGTGTGTGTGCTACATGTAAAAGATGGCATGATCATGGCAGGGAATTGATAACTAGCTGAGCTTTTCTGTATTTTTAGCTTTAAAATGTTGGTGCTTCTATGACTTTTGTCTTGCAGAGTGATGATGATGTGTTTTTTGGTTTACGTTTTCAGAGGTGGAGCAGAACTCTTGTTTAATGGGATAAGAAAACATCAGGTGACTCTGCCCAGCCAGCAAGAACCTTGTGAGTATTTTGAGGATGGCTGTTCTCATCTTTTCTCCCACCCCCAAACTTGGCCCCTATTGATTGTCTGAGATGAAAAATGAAAACCTTTACTCTCTGTCAAGGTTTTACTGTCGACTTCCACTGGGACATCAGAAGGTGCCTTATACTAGGTCAGATTATTTGTCCACTTCTTAGGCTGACAGCAGTTCTCCCTGGTGCTGGCAGAGAAAGGCCTCTCCGATTGCCTGCAGCCTGGTTCCTTTAACTCAGGAGTAGGGAACCTTTTCTGACCAGCAGGTCAGATCACCATCCCTGCCATTCCAAATTTGACAGGTGGGCAGCACTGCCCTCCTGACATCACTATTGTGTCAGGTGATGCTGCACTTTGAATCCCTGAATGTTGGGACTTCAAAGCACAGTGTGGGCTGTTTGAAAGCCCTTTTGCAAACAGCCCCTTGCTGCTCTTTGAACCTCAGAAAATCAAAGGTTCAAGGAGCAGCACCAGGAGGGAGAAGCCATTTCCATTAAGTGGAAGTGGCTTCCCCCTGCTAAAGCAAGACACGCTCCCACTGTCCTTCAGTCTTCCTTCAGCAGAGGAACAATCAGGAGCTTGCTCTAAGCTCTGGATTGTTCATTTGAAGCCCTGCCACTGTCTGCCCCAGATTATTGATTGATTGATTGATTGATTGATATCCTGCCCTTCCTCCCAGCAGGAGCCCAGGGCAACAAACAAAAGCGCTAAAAACACATCAAAACATCATAAAAACAGACCTTAAAATACATTAAAACAAAACAGCTTTAAAAACATCTTTAAAAAAAGCTTTAAAAACATCTTTAAAAAAGGGTTAAAACATATTGTTTAAAAAAAAAAACATTTTAAAAGCAATTCCAACACAGACACAGACTGGGATAAGGTCTCAACTTAAAAGGCTTGTTGAAAGAGGAAAGTCTTCAAAAGGCGCCGAGAAGATAGCAGAGATGGCTCCTGCCTAATATTTAAGGGGAGGGAATTCCACAGGGTAGGTGCTGCCCCACTAAAGGTCCGTTTCCTATGTTGTGCGGAATGGACCTCTTGATAAGGTGGTATCTTCAGGAGGCCCTCACCTGCAGAGTTCAGTGAATGGCTGGGTATATAAGGGGCAAGATGATCTTTCAGGTATCCTGGTCCCAAGCTGTATAGGGCTATTTACACCAATACTAGAACCTTGAACTTGGCCCGGTAGCAAATGGGCAGCCAGTGCAGTTCTTTCAGCAGCGGGGTGACATGTTGGCGATACCCTGTCCCAGTGAGCAGTCTTGCCACCGCATTTTGCACCAACTGCAGCTTCCGGACCAACCTCAAGGGCAGCCCCATATAGAGCACATTACAGTAATTCAGTCTGGAGGTTACCGGTGCATGGACAACAGTGGTCAGGCTATCCTGGTCCAGAAATGGCCACAGCTCTCTTACGAGCTGAAGCTGGTAAAAGCCACTGAGGTCACCTGGGCCTCTAGTGACAAAGATGAATGTAGGAGCACCCCCAGGCTACGGACCTGCTCTTTCAGAGGGAGTACGACCCCATCCAAAGCAGGCAGCTGACAAATTATCTGAACTCGGGGAACCACCAACCCACAGCGCCTCTGTCTTGCTAGGATTCAGACTCAGTTTATTGGCCCTCTCCAGCCCACCACCGAGTCCAGGCAGAGGTCCAGGGCTTGCATGGCCTCTCCCGATTCAGATGTTACAGAGAAATAGAGCTGGGTGTCATTAGAATACTGCTGACACCTCACCCCAAATCTCCTGATGACCGCTCCCAAGGGCTTCATATAGATGTTAAACAGCATGGGGGACAAGATGGTACCCTGCGGCACCCCACAGCACAGCTGCCAGGGGGCCGAAAGACAGTCATCCCAATGCTATTCTCTGAGAGCGACCCTGGGGATAGGATCGGAACCACGGTAAAACAGTGCCTCCATGTACAACATCAGGTGTAGGGCGGGTGGGCATGGCTTGCCCCAAATGGCCTTGTTGGCCTAATGGGGAGGCCTGGAGGGCCAGACTTCCCACGGACCAGAGGCTCCCCACCCCTCCTTTAACTGGAGGAACTAGGGACCTTTGAGATGTAAAACATGTGCTCAACTTTTGCTCTGTAGATCCAGATGTTCATGCATGTTTCTGGGGAAGCATGCAGCGAGGCGATTTCTGTCTTGCTCTGCTTCAGGGTAAAACTGCAAACTGAAGGCTGCCAAAAAGAACAAGGAGTGGCTTCTCGCCTGTCCCTGGCATTAGGCAGTTTCCTGGAAGCTAGTCCTGCTGACGGCTATTAGCTCTGATAAGTAAATAGGGCTTCCAAATACAGCAGCAGAATGCCTCCAAACAGCCAGCTGCTGTGCACTGACAACAGAGGATGCCATATTATTACTATTATTATTATTATCATCATCATCATCATCATCTCCACAACTTAGTCATCCCACATAATATAAACAAGGAGGTACATCTCCAGTTAGAGACTTACTGGTTATAAATACCACCCAATAAATACCACTGTAATATATTAAGACAATACTTAGTAATGTTCTAAACTTTGTGCTTCTATTGAAAACATTTTAAATTGATCATTTCGTCCTGGCACCACCCTTAATTTTTTTAGTCAATGAATTTTTTCCACCTTATCACAAAGCTGTCATGCCTCTGTCCCCATCTCCTCCCTTTAAATCCAACATAGTGAGTCAATTTAGCCATTGCAGCAAATTTGCTGAGTTTTTCCAACCATTCTTTCACAGACTCCACATTTTTGATGCTATTTCCTTGATGCCCTGTTTGTGAGTCGCTAGTGAGGTATCTAGCTGGCTGCTGTTGGAAACAGGCAGAGCTTCGTCTGAGCCAGCTGGCCAGGTCTGGCATTCTTTCTGCAGTCCTAGGTGGTAGGGTGGGTGGGTGTCCCTATACTGGTCCCAGAGAACAGGCTGAAGACATGAGATATAAGCAGCCTTGCTGCACCTGAGCAGTTCTGGCTGTGGTCAGCACTTGGATGGGAGGAAGCCGGGGAACCCCCACATATATCACCCTGACTTCCATGATGGAAGGAGTGTAGAAACATAATTGCATGTGGGAGAAATGAGATGACGCTGTTTCCCCATCCCTTTGCAATGGCTTAAAAACAATCACCCGTTAATGAGAAATCCTTGATAATGGAGCATAACATTTCTATTCCTCACGACAGCCCTGTAAGGCAGGTCGGGCTGAGAGGCGGTGGCTGGCCCAAGATCCCCTTTTCAGCTTCTGCTTGTTCCTGAGCACTGGGAATCCTGAATCCTGGAACCAGCAGCAGTGGCGTCACTAGGGTTGGTGTCACCCGGTGCGGCCTGCAGCGCCTTCTCTCTCAGACTGTGAGTGATTGCGCATGCGGCAGAGCGCCCGCACAGCCTCTAGGAGCACACGGCCGAACGACAGGGCCCGGGAGTGCACCGCCGCCTCGTTGTCTGCCGCCGCTTCCACCTTCTAACAGCCGAGGAAGGCAGCCGGCGCGACATGCAAAGACACTCGTTAGTGCCTAGGCGGTGCCTAGGGGGGGCAGCTCTGGGTGTCACCCCCATCTGGTGGTGTCACCCGGTGCGGCCCGCACCTGCTGCACCGCCCTAGTGACGCCCCTGACCAGCGGAGAGCAGAAGCAATCTGCCTCTGTGTTTACCATTTGCGGCCAGGCGCGTTCTTTGCCTTTCCCAGGTTATGTGCTTTTGAGTACGAGTGAGAACGTAGCTGGTCACTCACCTCTGTCTTGGAAGTAAAACATTTAGATGTTAAAAGCCTGAGGTTGAGCAATGGAGCTGACTGGTGGGAGCCTGAAGACCAAAGGAAGTGCTTCATTGCACAGCACATGGTTAGGGTGTGCCACCGTAAGATGTGGGGGTGGCTGCCAACTTGGGACTACTTTAAAAGGGATTCCTACAAATTCGTGGAGGATCAGGCAGCTAGTCATGATCGCTACGTATTGCCTCCAGGCTCAGAGCGGATATATTTCTCAGTTCCAGTTGCTGGAGATCAGCCGTGGGAAATGGCTATGGCGTTCATGTTCTTGTGGGCTTTCTCTGGCTGGCCAACAGAAAGCAGAATATTGGACAAGACAGGCTTTTGGACTGATCCAGTGGGATTCTTCGTATGCTCTTAAAGCAAACATAAAATTCCTTGTTTTCGTTTTAGAATTTTATCAAAATTAGGTTAAAATCTAAAGTAAGAAAATGTGTCTCTGACCCAGATAACTCCCAATCCCCAAAGGCAGCTTTGATAGAAAGCTCTTACGGATATGCCTCAAGTTGCAGGAAGCCAGATTTCGACTGGACATCAGGAGAAACTTCCTAACTGTTAGAGTCATACAACAATGGAACCAATTACCTAGAGAGGTAGTGGGCTCTCTGACGCTGGAGACATTCAAGAGGCAGCTGGACAGGCATCTGTCGGGAATGCTTTGATTTGGATTCCTGCATTGAGCAGGGGGGTTGGACTTGATGGCCTTATAGGCCCCTTCCAACTCTACTATTCTATGATTCTATGCGTAGCTGCCTCATCCTGAGTCAGGCTACTGGTCCATCCAGCTCAGAATTGCTGATTCCAACTGGCACCAGTTTTACAAGGTCTTGGACAGAGGTCCTGCCAAGTCCCGCCCTGTGAAAAGCTTTCTTAATTAGGGGAGTCACCTGGTGTACCAACTAAGGGAGAGGTAGGGAACCATGTCTTTACCTGCCCCTGCTGTCAGATATGATGTTAGGGCAGGTGGGCGTGGCTTGGGGAAAGCAGCCTGGCAGGCCAAATTAGGACCTCTGCTGGGCCTAGTTAGGGTCACAGACCAGAGGTCCCCCCCCCGCCTAACAAACAGTGATATTCAACTAACAGTTAGCCTAGTGCAAGGCTTAGTGCTAGTGCAGTGGGATTTACCCCCTCCTTTGCTGGTGCACACTGCACACCATCCCCAAATCTGCTCTGGAGAGTTGGTGGAAACCCCAGAACAGATTTAGGGGGCATGCGGTGGGAGGAGAGGGGGAGAACATACCACTGTGCAAGGAGAAGACCTTGCACGTAATGCTGCATTGAATAGAACCTTCAGTTGACTACGGCCGCAGCCCTACACACACTTAATCTGGGAGCCCTACCTAAATGTCGTGGGGCTTATTTCTGAGTAAACTTCCATAGGATGTTTCCCGGTGCCCATCCGCCTGCCTTTTCTCTTGAGACCAAATCCGCACATTCTGCCCAGAGGCAGAAAGCACGAGGCAAGTGGAGGCTCCTGCTCTGTCTCCTCAGTCTTGTCCCTCCTTATGTGCTTGGAAGGGGCAGGTGACGTGGCGGTGACAGCGGAGCAAGGAGGAGCAGCAGAGGCAAGAGACTGGAAGGGGGGAGTGACAGTGGCCCCCCTGCAAGGGTGTTGGTTTTCACAGGGGCCCAACAGCCTACCTCTGATGCCGGCCCTGCAGACAGTGGTGCATATATTGGAAGCCTTCGCTCAGGAAAGATGAGAGTTTTATTTATTGGCGTCCTTCTGGATGCAAGCACCAAGAACGTGCCTCCGTAGTGAAGCGGGGCATTGTATAACCACAGCTACCAGAGATGTTGGAGCGACTGCCTCCTTCTCCTGTAGCCATACAGTGTAGCATTTGTCTGCACTCAAGAGAAGCATCATTTTCTCCTCTCTCTCTCTCTCTCTCTCTCTCTCTCTCTCTCTCTCTCTGTGTGTAAACAATCCAGGAATAATTTTAACCCCTTCAGTGGTGAGCTCTTGATGGAGAGCAGCTTCTAAGACTGGCTTTGCTCTCCTAGTGACATCTGTTTTGACCTGTGCCTGGCCTTGCTTTGCTGCTGCAACTGTAACATCTATGCAATTAGATGAGTGGATTATGGTCACAGACCAATAAACGTTGATAAGCCCCTGGGGAACATCAGTGTAGTGCCCACGGCTTTCCTTTCTGACTGGAGAGCATATAGGGGCCAAAGGGAACAGATGTCAAAGTTGCAAGAGAGCAGGGATGTCCTATTCCAAGTGCAGGTAACTCTGGGTGGGAAAAGGACACTCTGTATCCAACTGTATTCATGCTTTGGAGGACAGATCTCATCACTGGCTTTGTAATAATTTCACAGGCTTCCTGTGTGCTTCTGGGCTCAGATCAAAAACACAGATTTTAACATCTGTCCTGTATCATGCATGCAGCTTGCTTTGGTGTCTGAAGAACTGCCTGCCTCCTTGCTTACTTGGGGATCATTGGTGAGGGCCTCACTAGAGGCTAAAGTGATGAAATTGAGGTTATCATACTTCGGGCACATCATGAGAAGACATGATTCACTAGAAAAGACAATAATGCTGGGAAAAACAGAAGGGAGTAGAAAAAGAGGAAGGCCAAACAAGAGATGGATTGATTCCATAAAGGAAACCACAGAGCTGAACTTACAAGATCTGAACAGGGTGGTTTATAACAGATGCTACTGGAGGTCACTGATTCATAGGGTCGCCATAAGTCGAAATCGACTTGAAGGCACGTAACAACAACCACCACCACCTGCTGAAGTTAGGCAGGTGATAACCAGGGACTGATAAACTGAGCCATCTCAGTAGCTACTCCCCAGAGCTCTGTGCCTGGTTCCATGTAGCGATGCCTTCTGGGAACAGCAGGTGTTGTAGTTTTACTCTGATGATGATGATGATGATGATGCACTGCCTTCAAGTCGATCCCGACTTACAGCAACCCCATGAATAGGATTTTCATGGTAAGCGGTATTCAGAGGCGGTTTACCATTGCTTTCCTCTGAGGCTGAGAGGCAGGACTGGCCCAACGTCACCCAGTGAGCTTCATGGCTGTGTGGGGATTCGAACCCTGGTCTCCCAGGTCGTAGTCCAGCACCTTAACCACTACACCACACTGGCTCTCTGAAGGCTCTTCTAATTGCTTTGTTGTTCTTCTGTTCAATGTTTTGGAATGATTATTTTATTGTTATTGATATGTTTGAAAGGAGCGGATAGGAAGCTGCTTTATACAGAGTAGTATAAATGTACTTTACACAGAGTAGTATACATGGTAGCCGGGGTCAATGGGAGACGGGAGTCCAAAACGTCTCAGGGGCACCAGGCTAGTAGAGTGTCCGTTGATTCGGACAGATATGCGACTAACAAATAAAATTTATTATTATTATTATTATTATTATTATTATTATTATTATTATTATTAAGTGGCCTACAGTAACTGGCAGCAGTTGTCCACAGTTTCTGGTAGTAGCCATTCCCAGCTCTGCCTGAAGATTTCAGGGATCATGCAAAGCACATGCTTCACCCCTGTACTGTGTAAGCTGCCTTGAAAATGCCCTCCTAAAAGGCATGGGGTAAAAGCATTTTTCAAAATAAACCAACGTTTTCCCTTCTGCACTAGTTGCCCTGTGAAGGGTGGGATTGCCCCGGGTTTGCTAGATGGAACACTGGACTGCACCTGTCGATATGCGGGTGCTACTCTGTGAGGGCGGCGCAACCATTCCAGCTACAAGCCAGGAGTGAAGGACCATTTGCCAGGTGTGCCCTTGGGGTCTGAAATGGGCTCATCTTTCCCCTCTTCCTCCGTCTCTTCCCTCACGCCCGTCAAGGAATAAGAGTTTTGTAAAGTGAAGCGTTATGTGCAGAAAGTGGTTAGAGAGATATTGTTTTCTCCCCCGCTCATGATGCTCGGACAAGGGTGGGAAAACCTGTGGCCCTCCAGAGATTGCTGGACTCCAGTGCCCATAACCTTTGACCTGCTGGCTGGGGCTGATGGGAACTGGAGTTCAGCAACATCCGGAGGGCCACAGGTGCTGGAGCTTGGGATTGGTCACCCCGTGAGATTTACCGGCAGGAGACCCGGGACTGACAAAAGGAAGCACTTAACCCAGAATTAACTTTTGGGATTCGCTGCTGCAATATGAGTTGGTGTAGCCATTGGCTTAGACAGCTTTGAAAAGGAACCGTGGAAATTCATGGCAGACGGGCCCCAGCAGCGGTTGTTAGCTAAGTGGAGCTGCAAGGCAAGGGAGGGGTGGAATTCAGGAGAGTCCTGTGGAGTGGGGGGGCTGCTCTAGCTTTAGATTTTAAAGGGGTGGGTCCAGCCTCCCTAGCTATGATTTATTTGTGTTAACAAGAAACAGTAGGAATATTTAGAAAATCAACTTTCAGTTTATTTTGTGTGGCTCTGTGATATATGTGTGGGTGCATGGGTAGGCGGGCACGCACACATTTGTATGTTGTTTCCCCCAGCATCGGCTGCCTGAGGTGGTTGCCTCACTGTGCCTAATAGTAGGGCTGGCAAGGTCCTGGGCTTCTCTTTGGAGCATTTTGCTGGCCACTGTGGAAAAGAGGATGGTGGGACTTCATGCTGATGACCTCGCCGGGATGATCTTATGGGAACCCACAAGTGGAATGGGCTACCTTGGCTTAGCAAAGCATTTTCCTGTTGCCAGATTCTTCTCCCCCCCCCAAACACACACACACGCACCCCTTTTGCTCTGGTAGTAACCAAACTGACTCGCTTGGCCTTTCCTTGCAAGGCTATTTGGAGGGCAATAGTTAAACTCAGGGGCCCATTTGAGGTGCGTCAACTACTCAAATCGAGCTTCTCTCTGCCTCCCTCCAGCACAAGTAAGACGATGGCCAGAGACAGATTGTCTGGGCCGCTCCCCCTCCCAGCCGCATGCTGGAGTAGAAAGGGGGGGGAGAGGAAAGCAGGGTGGCAGTGGCGGCGGCGGCATGATTTCCGAGGCGCTCCGTCGCGGATCCCTGGGGGTCCTTGGCCAAGCTGTGGGAAGGGGATGAGGAAGGGTCAGGGAGGGGACACCCAGGGCCGGCTCCAGGTTTTTGGCGGGCTTTTGGACAAGATGTCCCCAGAGCTTGGAAAAGTTACTTTTTTAAACTACATCTCCCATCAGCCCCAGCCAGCACCATGCTGGCTGGGGCTGATGGGAGTTGTAGTTCAAAAAAGTAACTTTTCCAAGCTCTGTCCCCCACGGACCCTCCCTTCTTCCATGTCTTCCCCTCCTCTCCGTTGCTGCCATTGTTGCCAGCTGCTGCCGCTCCTCTGCCCCATCATTGCTAACACCTGCCAGGGAATAAGCAGGGAGCGGTGGCAGCTTCTCCCCCCCCCACAAGGGCCAGTGGGCAAGCAGGTTGCATTGGGGAAGAGGAGGGGCCTCTGCTGGGGGGGGTTGAACCCTCGGCAGGTGCCCAACCATGCCGACCTTTGGTGCCATCCCTGGAGGGTGCTGTGTGTGTGTTGCTAGCTGGTGATGTGGAAAGTGACTCCTGGAGGGCAAAGGCTCTGTCTTGGCCCCTTTTTTGAGCCTGAAACCCAATATTTCGGGATAACCTCTCCATCCCCAGCTTCCTACTGTTTGCACCCGTGACACCGCTGTCCTAAAGGTAGTCGCAGGGTGTATTGGTGGTGTGGATGGACGGAGGGAGGAGAAGATGGCATTTGTGTAGGGGGGGGCGGGTGTTGCAGGCGGTCTGCAAACCCTTTAAACTGTTCAGTGTTCCTTTGGTTCACATGGTTCATGGTGCCAGCTGTTCCTTTCTCTCCTCCCCTGCCCTCCCTCGCAGGTCCTGTTTGCTGAGCTGGGAGCTCCTGTGCAAAATTGCTTTTCAAAAGAGCCACTTTCTGCTTAATTAAACAATGAGCCGCCCCCAGCCCCCCTACACATCTGTAAAGCTCCTTCTGCAGGCTCTTTATCCCACAAACTGCTCCATTCTGAACTCCTTTCACTTGTAAATCTCCCTTGCCAATCCTCTCACTGGCCGCATCCCACCCCACTCCGTTCCCTTTTCAAGTGAAGCTGAGAGGTTTGTTGACACTGTGGTGGGGAGTAGCAGCTTCAGGCTAGAGCAGTTTGGGGTAATGGTATCTTGTGTTTCTTGCTGTGGTGGGGAGGACCTGAAGCGATGGCCACATGTGGGCTGTCGCAGAGCTGGGGCCGGACAGAACAGCCAACTGGAGGAGAGCATCCGAAAACCGCTCCAGAAAACGTTTCTCTCCCCGCCTCCCCCCAATTTGCCCAGACCTGTTGGGATCTTAGATTTGATCTGAGTTCAAAGTGGGCTCACGGCCATAAACGAAGCGGTAGGAAGTAACCCATAAATAAATTTTGCACGAATCGTTAAAACAGGGGATCGCAAACTGTGGTCCACGGACCACCAGTGGTCTGCAAGCTTCATTCAGGTGGTCCACGGCATGTCTGTGGATTTGTGGTTGAAGACGGGAGACGGCACGTCCATCGCATTAAATGTCCATATTGATTTTCGTTGTATTTTATTGTTTCTTTTATTTCCTATATTGTATTTGACTGTATTATAATTTGAATTTTATGGAATGCAAATTGTAATATTATATAAGAAATCAAAAAAGCAATCCAAATACAATTGGAAGTCATACAGCATCTAGCATAGCTCATTACAATTGCTATAACAGGCAGATAAGTCATGAAGTGATCCACCAAGACCCTCTCTAATTTTCAAGTGGTCCATGAGGAGAAAAATGTTTGAGAACCACTGATATAAAAAAACAACACAGTGACTTATTAGTAAACTAAAGACCAAACTGTTCAATAAAGCAATGAATGTAGTTCAATATAAGCACGTCATAATTCAAAAATAGAAATCCTTTTAAAATGGGGGCTCTAATATGTAGCTAATTTAGATTAATCAACCAAAATATTAGATTAATCAACTAAAATATTTTGATCAGTTTAAAAAAGGGCCTTCCAACTAGACAGCATTTTTTTAAAGAGATTTTTTTAGACTTAAGTAAGTACTTACAAATCTGCACAGCAGTTTCTGTCTGAGAAGAGGCATTCCTCCTCCTCTCTCATGTATCCAGAAAGCAATGCCTCTTCTGACATGGTGTCTGCTGTGACTAAAACCAAAGAGAGATTATTTTTTCCACTTTGAAACCCATTGTTCTGTTTTTCTTTATGCAGATTTAATGATAGATTGTATGCAGGCTTAATTACATGATTTATTTTTAAAACTCATATGATTGATCCATTAAGATTTCTTTAATCGAGTGACAGTCCTATTTAAAATATTCTAGAGCCTGCATCCACCACCAGATCAGATAGAGAGAAAGGTGCTCCGCGTGCTTTTTAGAGATCCTGTCTAAAGAGCTGACAGGATACATTGGCTGTGCTCACTCCTGCCATCTGGCCCTTGGAGGAGTGGCTAACCGTTTTGCTGTCCAAGGCTGATGGGAATCGTAGTCCAAAACATCTGGAGGGCCCAGGTTGGGGGAAGCTGGTTTAGAGTATTTTTTTATTTATTTAACAGGATTCCTATATCACTTAATCATCCACAACCTTTAAGAGGTTTACACTGAGTGTTGGACTAGGACTGGGACAAATCGGGTTCAAATTCCCACTTGGCCATGAAGCTCACTGGGTCACTATCTCTCAGTCTAACCTACCTCACAAGGCTGTAAGGGGGGCGGGAAATCTCATGGGAAGTAAAGCTGAATTCTGTGACCTGTTTGGGCAAAACATGGAACCAATTACCTAGAGAGGTAGTGGGCTCTCCGACACTGGAGGCATTCAAGAGGCAGCTGGACAGCCATCTGTCGGGAATGCTTTGATTTGGATTTCTGCATTGAGCAGGGGGTTGGACTTGATGGCCTTATAGGCCCCTTCCAACCCTACTATTCTATGATTCCATGAAAATTCCTGCATAATGATGCTTCTGCTAGTCATATGCAAAAAGCAAAGGACTGATCCCCACTCCTGTCTCCCAGATGTTCTGCTCCTACCCACCTCCTGAGAACTATCTGTTCTTCCTCCCTAACCAGGCCTTTCCTACATACCTATATACTTTCACAAATATTTTAGCCTTAAGGACTAGAAACTTGGGGATGGGGTGGGAACAAAACCTGGACCTTTCAGGATATCAAAATCTGCAGCTGGTGTCAGTTTCTTAGAAATCCACATCCTTGTTGATGTTATTGCACACTCAGTGGGCATGGTACCTTGCAGTCTACAAGGGAGTTGTCCCAAGGGATTGACATCTTAAAGTGCAAAGGGTATTAGCCTTGGGTTATTAAAAATTCTTTTGACTGGCATCATGTGTTGCTGTTTATCCTTGCCCTTTGAAGTAGGCCCTGTTCCCATTTTAAAGAACAGGGAATGGAGTCTGGGAGAGCCGCCCCTGACCAAGGCGAGTTTATGATTTGGGTTCCAATCCTCCACTTAAAATCAAACAGGCCAACCGCCGAAGCACACCACTGAATTTATTATCTGGATCTGGTGGTATTGGGTGGGGGCTGAAGAAGGTGGCTGTGCTGGATGGCCGCAAAACCTTTGCCTTTGAGCGAGTCCTTTGGGTGACCTTTGCACCTGCGCTTGAGGGCTTTGGTGGGGTTGGGAAAAGAAAGAGAGGCAGATATGGAGCGCATCATGTCTCGGAGGACTGGTCTAATTACCATAACTTACATATATTGTTTCTATGAGTGTGACAGATGCCAAACGCCAGTTGCGGGTGGTGGCAGAAGCCATGGTGAATACAGGCAGCATACAGTGTGCTCAGAGTCTCTGGATTCTACCTTCTTCCTGCTCTTGAATTCCCATTCATTTCAGGGAGGATCGAATGGGAGATCCCGGCTGGGGGCTACCCTCTGCCTCTTAGTTCCCCCCCACCTCAATTCTCCAGATTCCCAGGTTGAATCTCAGGCATCTCCAGCTGTAAAAGGATCAGACAGCAGATGATGGGAAGCGCCCCTCTGCCTGAGACTCTGGAGGGCTGCTGCCGGTCAGAGCAGACAGTGTTGGGCTCGGCATACAAATTGGTTGGCCCAGTGGTGCCACTAGAGGAAAGGGCTGTAACTCAGCAGTAGAGCATCTTCTTTGCATGATCCCAGGTTCAATCCTCACAATATTGAATTAGGTGGACCAATAGGTCTGGTTCATTGTAAGCCAGTGTCCTCGGTTCCTCTGACTCTGGGGCAGAAATCCAGAGCCCCCCTCAGCAGAAACCCCAAATGCAGCAGACGCTGCTTCCCACATTTTAAATACACATTGCCTTCTAAAAAGGTGGCTCCCTGTGAGACCATTTTAAGTCCAGAATCTAAAATTACCGAACTGCACCACTGGTCTGACCAGCTTCCTATGTCTTTCTGCCCCCCTCAGCAGCTGTCTACCAACCATCTGTGGGTTTTGGAGGGTGGGTGAGGGTGGAGTCAAAATGTGAAGGAGACCTGGATTATCCTGAGAGTGACCCTTTTGGTGATGCTCCTGGCTAAACCTGTCTTCTCTCACCGCTCTGCATTCAGCTGTGTGGGCAAGTTGCTTGGCTTGCAGAGTGGTGGGTTGGGGGGAGGCCTCCTTGGCTTCCTCTCCTCCCTGCCCCCCCCTGGCATTTGAAGAATAAGTCATCTATCAGTCAAAGGAGGGGTTACAAATGCTCTTCCCATCGATGCAAAGGGGAATAAAGGAAGAGGCTTCGCGAAGCAGGCTGGGGGGGGGAGCGCTTTGTCATGACTATGGGCCAGTGGCTGAGAATGTAGGCGGGGTGGCGCTTGGCCAGAGTTAGTGACCTCAGCAAATTGGCGCTTGGCCGTGGTCAGTATGATAAATGATCTCATTCTTGGGGGTGGGGGGGAAGGGAGGGTAGTGTCAAAGAGACAACAGTACCCCACAGGGAGGGGGGTCCGAGTGGTGGCTGAAGCGTAGACGCAGCCAGCTCCTTAGTGACCAGCTTGGTGTACATCTTCCTTCGAGTGTCTTTTTCCCCTTCCATTTTGAGGTGCCACATCTTCTGTGTTTTTATGCCTGAAGTGTCTCACCTGCCGTCACCACCCTCTCAAGTTCTACCTCCAAAACGAGATGGATCCATCAAGTACCAAAACAGTGCCTGAAAGTTTGGTTGCGTGTCGGTGTCTCCCCAGTGGGCAGCCAAAGTCGGAGCCAGGCTGGCCATGAGCACAGCTGCAAGGGTCTTGATGTCCTTGGAGCTGGCGGTTGTGGTTGAGCGTTATTATTTGCTCAAAGGCAAAGGGGAACTTGACCCGTCAGCCCTCTCCCTCTGCCCCATCATTTTGGGGAAGCCACGCCCAGGTGGGGTTTCAAAAGAACAATTAGGAATTTAATGGAAACCGTTTCTCCCTTCCAGTGCTGCTCTTTGAGCCTCTGGAAACCAAAGGTTTAAGGAGCAGTGCAGGACTGCTTGCGCAGTGCTTTCAACCAGCCCTGCGTTGCGCTTTGAAGTCCCAACTGTCGGGGCTTCAAAGAGCAGCATTGCCTGATGTCACTATGAGAACAGGATGCTGGGCAAGATGTGCTCAGAGAGGGTCACAGTCTGCCTGACTTCTGGTTTCTTTATATTCCCTCACCTCCCTCTGCTAAACAGCCAACAGCATTCTGCGAGCTCACATGTTCACCTAAGGGGTGTGTGTGTGTTTTCAAATTTCATTTTACTTTAATTTTCCTACTTCTGCATTTCTTAGGGTGCCCCCTGAGTACATTGAAGACATCTCCTTCATGATGGATGGCCCTGTTTTGCTTTCAGACTGATACCACCTGAATTTGCTGTTGGAAAGAATGAGCCTGCATACTAGTGGCAAACTCATTCTCTGAGTGTGAATCGTTATTTAGCCAAAATGGCACCACCTCCACCCAAGAGGGTTTGTATTAGCAGGCTTGGGAGAGCCCCAAGGTTTGCAAAAGTGCAACAGATATATAGGGGGACAACCCTGCCCTGCTTTTCCCCAAACAAGAACTGAGTATGCTGAGTGAGGCTGCGTACACACCATCCATTTAAAGCACATATCCACCCACCCCCAAGAATCCTGGGATCTTTTGTTTCTCAAGGGTGCTGGAAATTGTAGCTCTGTGAGAGGTAAACTACAATTCCCAGGTTTCTTTTGTGGTGTGTGCTTTCAATGGATGGTGTGTAGTCTGAATTTTTTGGGGGGGGGCGTGGGGACAGAAAATCGGGGTGGATGGAATGAAGCATCTGGGGTCCTGAACAGAGAGCACCCTATGCTGCAACATCTTGTTGCAGATCCCATTTGTTTTAAACATAGCAATTATAAAAATACCGTTATAGAATCTGGCTGCATGACTTTAAAAACAAAGGTTGTGTAAATACGAAGGCCCCAAGACATTCCATTTTGGCAGCTTGTCACCTTCTTAAAATCCTTTTAACAAATTATTTTTCTCTCTTCTTCTGTTAACGTCTTACCTTTTTCAGTAGGAAATGAACTGATGTTATCGCCATCTAAAAGAAATTGTTTTGGGCTGCTCTGTTGAATTGATCTATGAAAAGAAAAACAACCTGCCACCCATTTCTTCTCTCTTTCTCTCCCCCCCACAATTCCCTCAACACACAATGCACATCTTTCCCGTCACTCTCCCAAAGAGAAAGATAAAAGGACAGCTTTTGATAAGGCATACGGTAAAGACAAAGGGATGTTGCTGGCTTTTCCAAAGATGAAAGACAAGATAGGCAAAGTAGTTTGAGCAACTGAAGTACTGTAGGCTTAGAAGGGTTTGCTTGCTTGAGATCCGTGGTCGATTGGGATCCACTGGTAGATCCTTGGGTGATTTGCAGCAGATCAGCAAAGGTCTCTGACTCCCAGTTGTCTCACAATACTTACTACTGTTAGGGGGCTGTGATGGGCAGAGTGAGGACTGTCAAGACAAAAGTCTCATTCAACGCTTGTTACATGCAGTACAAATGCTTATAGCCAGAAACTGGAACTATCTGGAGGAAATTAGCAAAGAGTCCTGGTGCAGACAGGTGTGGTTTTTCCTAATTATGGGGGGAAATCACATGCCAAATGTGGCTGAGCAGGGGACAAACTGAAAAAGAAATTTTCTGAAGTGTCTGGCAAAGCTTTATTTTGAATATAAATAGTGTTAATAATATCCAAACTCTTCCAGCCAGGTATGCCAGGATTTGGAAACCTTGATATTCCTTAAATAAGATTGGAAACTGTAGATGGAGTCTTGGACTATATACATAAGAGCATAAGAGCCTGCTGGATCAGGCCAAAGGGGGCCCATCTAGTCCAGCATCCTGTTCTCACAGTAGCCAGGCAGATGCCTCAATGGGAAACCCAAAAGCAGGACCCGAGCGCAAGAGCACTGCGGTTTCCAGCAACTGGTATTCAGAAGCACACTGCCTCTAACCATGGAGGGCCAGTAGTGCCATGGTGGCTAGTAGCCATTGATTAGCCTTATCCTCCATGACTTTGTCTAATCCGCTTTTAAAGCCATCCAAGTTGGTAGTCATACCCCTTGTAAGAACCTGTACAGTAACAAAAAGAAAGAATTGCGTTAATTGTGGCAACATTCTGTCGCTCATCCCCTCGGTACATCAATTGCAAATAATTGTTGTGTTTTCTTTCCTTATCCCTTTTCTCTGTTTTCCATGCTAGTGCGTTTTTCCAGCCCCTTTTTTGATTTGTGTATGCATTTATCTCTTTTTTGCCTTTTTTTCTTGGATATAAGTCTGTAGCTATGTTTATATTGACATTGAATAAAGCAAGATTACAAACAATAACAATATCAACAAACCAAGAGCTCCCACCAGTTAGAATGCTGCTGAAAAAGAATGCTTGGGGGAGCGGGGCCAGGAGGCGGACTTTTGTGTGGAAGGACTTATGATCTTGGTTCTGATACTGGTCACAAATTCCTGGGCTGAACATGTACTTGGAGGCACCCCATTCCTTAATGCTGAGTGTATGCTCAACTGCCTAAGCCATTGTTTTGTGCTTCAGGGTGGACCTCGGGGTTCTAATTAAAACAAACAAAGTAGATCCCACAAGCCTGAATCAAAAGCCACCCACCTGTTAGATCCCACATTATTCATCATGCGCAGGATGGAAGGTGAATGGACATCATCCCTATACAGGCATACCCGGCTTTAACATACGCAATGGGACCGGAGCGTGTATGTAAAGTGAAAATGTACTTAAAGTGAAGCAATTATCTATGCATGTACTGCACCGCAATCGCCACTAGAAGGCAGCGGCGTCATGCTATTAAGTGTCCATAATTGCGAAGCACGCGTACGTTAAGCGGGGTATGGCGGAGTATGAAGCATGTACGTTATAGCGAGGTGGCGTTAAGTGAAGCGACGTTAAGCGGGGTATGCCTGTATGCAGTCCAAAACCATAGGGCCAGAACAGTGTGTCCCAGTGACAGCTCATGTTTGGAAATCCCAGTCACTGTTTTTTCCTCCTTTTAGAGGAGAAATAGCGGTTGGGACAATAGATGCTTTACCCTTTCCACACCCGCCTCTTCCCTCCCCACTGCTGCAATTTCTACTCCCACCCAGGCTAGGGATGTGTATGTGGGGATGTTGTAAGGTGAGATCCAAGATGGTGGAGGTGCCAGTGCCAACAGTTAAGAAGACGAGCAACGAGATAGTAACAACCTGCTCATTTGGGGCAATTTTGCATGGAGTGGCTTCTGTTCACCGGTAGAATGACAATATACCTACACTCACGCTCCATGGTTGAAGCCTTTATCTGGGTAGGCCAGAGTATCAGTGGTGCTGTCTCCTGTGAGCAGGAAATGTTATTTGGGCGCTGCTGCTAAAACACAATCCCACTGAAGCCTCTCCTTTCCCTTGCCTCCCCCCCCCACTTTTTTGCAGGGGACATTCGAAACTTGCTGGTGTGGATTAAAGAGAACCTGTTGAAAGAGAGGCCAGAACTGTTTGTGCAAGGCGACTCTGTGTGAGTAACCGTGATTGCCCCAATATTGTTCTGTTTTGGATATCTCTGTTAAAGCGACAGCCAAACACAAGAAGAGCCTGTGGAATTGGGCCAGTGGCCCACCAAGTCCAGCATCCTGTTCTCACAGTGGCCAACCAGATGCCCTAGTGGGACGCTCACAAACAGGACCCGAGCAAAAGTGCACTCGCCCCACCCCCATGGCTTCCAGCAACTGGTATTCAGAAGCATACTGCCTCCGACAGTGGCTAGCAGCCATTGATAGCCTTCTCCTCCATGAACTTGTCTAATCCTTTTAAAGCCATTCCAGTTGGTGCCACCACTGCCTCTTGTGGCCTTGAGATGTAGCATTGCAGCCTTAACTCCCTTCATAAAGCCATCTAAACCAATGGCCATTGCTACCAAATCCTGTGGCAATGAGTTCTAGAAGTCCCTTCTGCATCGTGTGTACATTGTCTGCCCTAAATGTGTTGCCATGGAATTTCTCTGGGTAGCCCTCCTGCCCCCCACAAGTTCGAGTATGATCTCTCTTTCTCTCTCTCCACCTTTTATATAATTTTATGAACCTCCGTCAGCCACCCTCACCCCCCGCTTTGGTGGAATGTGGCTCTCTTATGTCTTCAGCGTTTGCCTTGCTAACGCACACACTGCTTGCCTGCCTGTGACGAAAGTGGCTTCTCCTCTGAGAAGTGCTGACTCGCAGAGCCTTCTTGGAAATTCTCCTTCCCTTTTCACCCTCCAGGAGTACAGAGCCCTCCTCTGCGGCGAGGTGGGGGTTGGTGCATGTTTAACATTCGTCACTGTTCTGTGATGAGCTGAAGCATGCGCCAGGTCCCCTGGCAGCAGCAGCGGCAACCGCAGGTCTCCGACAGCAATCAAAAGAGGGGGAATCCCTCTGCCTCTCATCCAAGGCTTGGGAGTTGATCCTGGCGGTTTGCAGCCATTAGCAGAGTGGCTGCAATTGCTTGCTTTAGCCTCGTCGACCTGTCCTCATGCTCAATTTGCAGGGCACAGATTTCAATTACGGGATTGAGCTATATTGTACTGAGAAGCTGATGGTGGCCCACAGCCACCTTGGGAGAGATATGCCTCTCTGCTTCTGAGATCTGCATTCTCTCTTCCTCCTAAGCTTTCAGTGCCTTAACTTCCAAAAGGGCACTGCTCATCCGTTTTGCACTTTCTTCCATTTATTTTTAAAATCCAAAACACATTTTGTAGATCTTGGCTTACTTTGTTTGCCAAGTATTTTGCCAAAATAGTATGTGAGAATAGGAGGGATTATATTGCAGGGGAATGGAAAGTGCTGTTCTGGTCACCCCATCTCAAAAAGGCTGCTGTAGAGCTAGCAGAAGACCACCAAAATGATCAATGGGCTGGAGCACCTTTTCTGTGAGGAAATTTGTAAAGCACTTAGGAAAAAAAAGATTAAGGTTGTGGGTGTTAGATTCTGTCTTTTGTGCTGGAATTTAGTGGTTGTAAGCTGCTTTGGGAGCCAATCTTGTCAGAAAAAGGGGGTATAAATAAGTCATTTGTTGAGTCATTTGTTGAATTTGGAAAATTATATATATTTAGCACAGAGTATAGCAGGTACAGCACAGTGGGGAGGAGAGCCTGTCTGGGAGTCCAGAGTCTGTGAGTTCAAATCCCCGCTCGTGTCTCCTGGGTATAAAGGGCCAGCTAAAGATCACCCCCACAGTGAGTGGCTTAGGACCTGAGATCCGGAAACTTTAAAAATTAAGGAGTTCCCAATTTTTCCGTTGCCATTTTCTGCATCAAGTTTCAAATTCTGCTCAAAACTGCTTGCATTTTGGCAGAAGCCAGAGACATTCAGTCAGCAGTCATTCTTCCTTGCCTCTGCCCCCAAGAATTGGCAGGCGTCCCTCTGAAATTTGGAGTTCCTCATCGAGCAAAATTATTTCCATTATATCTGGGAAGAGGAGGAATGCATGAAGCCAAGGAGCAACTGCCACAATGAGAGCAAAATCAGGGTTAAATGATGGGAGACGCTTGGCAGGGATACATGTGAAAAGGATCTTGAATTACTTGCTATTATTTTAATTGACGGCTGTTAGCCATCTTGAAGTCATTCTGCAGAAACACAGGACAAACATTTGTTTTTAAATAATAAGTAATTGCAATCAGTCAAAAGGCGAGCATGTATCTGCAACATGATGCAGCTGCTAAAAAGGTGAGTGTGATCTTAGGCTGCACTGATAGAGCCGTCGCCCCCAAGCCCCAAGCAGTTATAGATCCACCTTAGCCCTCACTGGGTCACGCCACATCTGGCTGTGTCCCATTCTGGACTGCACACTTTCAGAAGGATGTAGACACTCATCCTTTCAGGTGTTCAGAAGACTGCAGCAAGGATAGGGTTGTATTCAACTTAAGTCCTACTCAGAGTAGGCCCAGTGAAATGAATAAACCTAAGTTAATCATGGTCATTAATTTCAGTGGGTCCTCTCTGAGTAGGACCAGCATACCCAAGCAGTATAGAAAACAAGTCCTACAAGGAAAGGAGAAGACTTAGGAGGGACATGATGGCATTCTTCCAGCACCAGAGGTGGTGTTGTACAGAAGAGGGTAAAGACTAGATCTAATGGGCTTAAGTTAGTGGTTTCCAAACTTTTCCCCCCACCAACCACTTGAAATTTGCTGAGGGTATTTGAGGACCACTTAATGATTTTCTGCCTGTTATAGCAATTGTCATGCACTGTGCTAGATGCTGTGTATTTTGAAGCAAGATTAAACTTCTTAATTCTAGCCTCCCATTAGCTCCACTCCTTTCAAGTGCCCTCCATCACTTCTAGTCTGTCCTACTCACCTTCCGATGGAGCAGTTGCAGTGCCTGCTGTTCACAGCTGCTTGGGCCCACTGCTTTTGATAGACCTGCTGTGGACCACCCGAAATGAAGCTTGCATACCACTGGGGATCCATAGACCACAATTTGGGAACTCCTGGTTTAAGTTACAGGAGGATAGATCTGGTTGGACATTAGGAGAAGCTTCTTAGTAGTACATGCCCTGGTCTCCTCTCGCCTAGACTACTGTAATGCGCTCTACGTGGGGCTACCCTTGAAAACAGTCCGGAAGTTGCAACTGGTACAGAATGCGGCGGCGCACCTGATTAAAAGCAACCGCCGGCGAGATCACATCACTCCAGTGCTGAAGGAGTTGCACTGGTTACCAGTTGCTTCCCAGGCCCAATTCAAGGTGTTGGTTTTGACCTTTAAATCCCTACACGGTTTCGGCCCAGTCTATCTGAAGGAGTGCCTCCAGCATCATCAGCAATGCCGCCCAACAAGATCAGCCTCAAAAGACCTTCTCCCCATCCCACCAGTTAAAACAGCCAAACTGGTGAGGACTAGGGAGAGGGTTTTTTCAATTGTGGCCACCCTGTGTAACTCCCTACCAGATGACCTCCGTCATGCCCCCTCTATGATGGGCTTCCGCCGGGCCTTAAAAACCTGGCTCTTCAGGCAGGCTTTTGGGGTGGGTTAGGTTTTATTATTCTGGTTTGGGATTTTAAATGTTTTAATGTATTTGGATGTTTTATTTTGTACGTCGCCCAGAGTGGCGTGATAACCAGCCAGATGGGCGACTAATAAATTCAATAAATAAGCAAACAAATAAATAAATAAATAAAGTAGTTCAACAACATAACTAATGTCCTAGAGAGTTGGTTGGGTTCTCCCTTACTAGTCGTTCTCAAGAAGAGGGTGGATCGTTGTCTGGGATGGCCTGGCTCTGGCTCTCCTGCGTGAAGCAGGGGTTGGTCTTAGCCTATAAGGCCCCCTCTGTCGTTACGATTCTGTGCACTCGGAACCTTCTTCCCTGTTCTGTTAGCAACTTGTTCGTTTTGTTGCAGGCGACCAGGAATCTTGGTGCTGATCAATGATGCAGACTGGGAGTTGATGGTTTGTACAGCTTATGCCATTTTGTGTCTTGTTATTTGAAATTCTCTTGCTGATCATAGTTTGAGGGACTGTCTCCCTCTGAGCATCAGGGAGGGAAGAAATGGTACAAAGCCAGCTGGATGCTGGGTGGTGGTTGTTATTATTATTATTAATATTATTATTACATTTATATCCAGCCTTTCTTCCCAGTAGGAGCCCAGGGCAGCAAACAAAAACACTAAAAGCACTATAAAACACCTTAAAAACAGACATTAAAATATATTAAAACAAAACATCTTTAAAAACATCATTTTTTTTAAAAAAAAGCTTTAAAAACAACTTTAAAAGCAATTCCAACACAGACGCGGATAGTGGAGAAAGATGGAAAATTTTGCTAATTTTTATCTGTGTACTATCGAACATTTATGTTGTTTAATGTATACCACTTAGAGATTTGTTTTGATTTACGTGCTCTGAAGTAATATTATAAACAAATACCCACCTTCTTCAGCCTGGTACCCTCATGTCCTGGCTGGGGCTGTTGGGAGTTTATTTATTTATTTATTTATTACATTTGTATACTGCCCCACAGCCAAAGCTCTCTGTGCGGTTTACAACAATTAAAACATTAAAGACAGATGTAGTCCAAAATGACTAGAGGGCACCAGGTTGGAGAAGAATGGTAAATGCTAAAGTCTGGATTCTGGGGGGGGGCTTTGGGTAAGAAAGTGGGTTCCACTATCTATCTGAATGGGTCCACCTGCTCTTTGCCATGGTCTCTGTACTGACAAGCTTTTAGTTGAGATGTTGGGGCTGGGTATTTGTTTAACTAGGGACAGGTCACCTATGGTCCTCTAGATCAGCCTTTCTCAATCTTTGGGTCCCCAGATCTTGCTGGACTACAGTTCCCATAACTCCTGACCATTGACCATGCAGGATGGGACTGATAGGAGTTGCAGTCCAGCAACATTTGAGGACCCAAAGGTTAGGAAAGGCTGCTCTAGGTGTTGCTAGTCTCCAATCAACATAGCCAACGAACAGAGATGATGAGAGCTAGAGACCACTAACATCTGGAGGACCACAGATTCCCCACCCCTGGTTTAAACAAATACCCAGCCCAGTATCTCAACAACAACTCCTGACCATTGACCATGCAGGATGGGACTGATAGGAGTTGCAGTCCAGCAACATTTGAGGACCCAAAGGTTAGGAAAGGCTGCTCTAGGTGTTGCTAGTCTCCAATCAACATAGCCAACGAACAGAGATGATGAGAGCTAGAGACCACTAACATCTGGAGGACCACAGATTCCCCACCCCTGGTTTAAACAAATACCCAGCCCAGTATCTCAACAACAAGCAGGTAAAACCTGTTTTGCCTGAATTTCTGCCTCTTGCTGGCTGCTGTTGAAGTTTTGGAGTCATAGTGAGATGTTTCTTTTTTAGTGTTTTGTTTTGCATAGAGATCAGATATAAATAAAATATTTTGTGGGCTTCCTGGAGGAAGCATCTGCCTGGGCAACCGTGCAAAGCAGGATGTTGGGCTTGATAGTCTGATTTGGCTACATAAGGAGCGGCAGCTGAAGAACTGAGATTGGGGCCTGTAGCCCTCCAGATGTTGCCAGATTCCAGCTCCCACCAGGTAGGCTGCCGGGGCTGGAGTCCAACCACATCTGAAAGGCCACAGGTCCCCACCTGTAATACAGAGCAAATGATACTGAAATGATGTTTATTTTGCTTTCTTTTTCTGCCTTCAGGGGGAGCTGGACTATCAACTCCAAGAGCAAGATAATGTGGTTTTCATCTCCACCTTACATGGTGGTTAGACTGCTGGGGAAACAAAAAAGAATGTTGATGGGGGGGGGAGATGGGGTGTGAATTCTTGGCCCAGAAATGACATTCCTCTCTGCCATCACCCATGATGTGTCAAATCAGATCTGGTTTCTTATTAGCTCCTTTTCTTAACGAAGGCTGCCCTTTGGATGCTCTGCTCCTCCCACCCTCTGGTTTGGCTTTCGCCTCTTTTGTCCAGGACGGGGATTGAAATAATTTCTGCATTTGGTAGTTCTCTTCTTTACTCTGGGAGGCGCATGCCGTTGAACAAATGGCTGAAAATGAGCTGCTTTGCACGTGGAATGACTGCAGCTGAGCTCAAGAGGAGGGCTGGGCTGATCTGGCTGCGACTGTCGCACTCGTTTGTTGCCTTCCCCCTGGCAGCGGGGAAAGGACTGCGATCTAAGAGGGGATATACCTCTCCCCCTGATCCAAGCTTTGGACCAGGTTGCAGCTGTTTACAGTCACTGGGCTGGTGGGGGCGAGGGGGGGAGAGACCGCGGTTGTCTGCCTCGGTGGCATCAGCCGATCTGCACTTGATTTATCAGGCATGGATTTCGATTATCAGGCTGAATTGAACTCTTTGGGGGGAAAGTTGCGACTTTGAATTTTGTGAGAACCCTCTTGCCTGCTTTAAAAAACCAATAAAAAACTTCTAGAGGCGCTGCTTGATTCTGTACTTCTGCTGTGTGCGTGAGAGAGAGATGAATTTTCCTTTTTCAGTTGTCTGATCTGAGCTGTTCTGTTGCAAAGTATTTTGCAGAACCAGTTACAGTGGATTGGGGGGAATTGCATCCAGGGAACAGAATGCTTCATTTGAAGCTGGGAGTTCTGGATTCAGGTTCTGCCTCAGCCATGGACTTCTCTGGGTGGCCTTGAGCAAGTTGCTCCCTATGTTAATTTCTGTTCCACATGTCTAAAATAGGATTTGTACTGATCCGCTCTGCTGGATGGTTGTGATAATAAACAATAAAAATGGTAAAAAAATGGTTCTGACAGTGACCAAGAGCTATAGGAGGAACTGGTAACAGAGCCTGTAACATGTTGTGATTTGCATTGTGCAGGTCAATATGGCTATTTTAATTCTCGGCTGGGGATCCCCTCTGATCTACAGTGTGCTCTCAGATGGTCCTTCCTATCATGCTGAAAACAGAAGGGAAGACACTTGAGAGAGCCAGAGGTTTCTTCTGAACTTTCTGTCACTGCTAAAGAGGCAAGCCACTTTTCCATTCCAAACAGAAAAGCTGCTTGCTTTTTCAGCAATTCAAACAACATGGATAGAACTTTGAAGAAGGTCCAAGCTGTGCCATGACTCTGGTTGGCCATGACCTGAGAAAATGTGACCTCTGAAGAACTAACAGTCTTCATCTCCAGTAAAATAACATGAAAATGGCTGGTGTAGGTTTCAACATACTGTTGGTGTGGATGGTTTATTTGGGAAAGAGTTGTGGTACAGGTCCCACCTTCCTTGTCTTGTTCATCTTACATGGATTGAGGCAGACTTTCCAATGTGGTACCCTCCAAATCTTAGGACTACAGCTCCTATCAGCTGTGGTTAGTGGCAGGGATGGGATCCATTGGCCGGTGTCAGTTTGAAAGTGTTCTGTTGATCCAACAGGTTGGCATCAATTTGAGTTCACTCTTTAATCTACTAGCTATGGATTTGTTTCACTCGGAAAAATGTCTACATCCCTTTTAAAAGGAAATATCAATAAACTAACATGCTAAAATAGATATTTTAGAGGCAGATTTTTTAAAAAAAAAACTTTTCAAAAATAGCTGCCGAAAATTGCTACATAAAAATCTGATCTGCAACCATTGGGAACAAGCGAATTAATGGAAAATTTGGTACCAAATCCAAATTGGGTGGAATTCTGGCACATTGCTAGTCAGTAGTTGGGGATGATAAGAGTTGTAGTCAAAAACACCCGAAGAGCGCTGGATTGAGCTATTTGGGCATTTTTACTGTCAAAACATCACCTAGCATGCTGGCAATAAATGAAATACAGGAATACCTCGCATTAACGTACTCAATGGGACCAGAGCGAGTACGTAAACCGAAAATGTCCTTAAAGTGAAGCACTACCTTTTAAAACTTTTTTTTACCTCTCCTTCACGCGGAGCCTCAAAGCCCACGCTAAAGCCTCTGCTGCTGCGCTGCCGGGCCTCCCAGCTGATCGCGATCACGCCTCCCAGCTGATTTGCGGTGGCGCGATTGCATCTTATTTCCACCCCCATGTGCTGAAGCCTCTGCTGCTGCGCTGCGTTTCTGGAGAAATACAGGCATATGGAGCATGTATGTTATAGCGAGGCGACGTTAAGTGAAGCGACGTTAAGCGGGGTATGCCTGTAGGAATGTGCCACAGTTAATGGTTTGCCATGACTGTGTTTTTCCACTCACGTTATTCCTCCGCATTAGCGAATGGGCAGCAGAAACCACAATTTAATGTTATGTCTGAACTGGGGGTCGTTATTAGTTACGTTCAAACAAACCTTGAACAGCAACTCAAGAACAAACCTTGGCTACAGATCGTGTTTTGTTTTTGGAGTGAAACAAAGCACAATTCCCAGTGCGGATGTAACGCTAAGCCAGGGGTCATGGCTTATTTCCCCTCCCCGCCTACCAGTGCTAGCAGAGAGGAGCAAAGCAAACTGTTTTGCTATGTCATGATTTTCCATAAGGTATGAATTGGGCCATCTCCCTGACCAGCCCAGTGCCCTGATGGGGATGCAAGCCAGCCCCTCCCCAGCTTCAAGCTGATCATTTTATGAGCAGGGAGGAGCAATATTTATTATTATTATTTATTAAATTTTTTATACTGCCCCATAGCCGAAGCTCTCTGGGCGGTTCACAACATCAAAATATCAACATACAATTTAAAACCACACATTAAGCAATTTAAACATAGTTCATTGAATTTCCAAAAGACCTATACTAAACTAAAATACTGAAATGTTAAAATGCTACAGTGCTAAAATACTAGAATGCTAAAATGCCTGGGAGAAGAGGTAGGTCTTAACCTGGCGCCGAAAAGACAACACTGTTGGCACCAGGCGTATCTCATCAGGGAGATTGTTCCATAATTCGGGGGCCACCACTGAGAAGGCCCTTTTTCTTGTTACCATCCTCCGGGCTTCCCTCTGAGTAGGCACCCGGAGAAGGGCCTTTGATGTTAAGCGCAGTGTACAGGTAGGTTCATATCGGAAGAGGCGTTCCATCAAGTATCGTGGTCCCAAGCCGTGTAAGGCTTTATAGGTTAAAACCAGCACCTTGAATCGAGCCCGGAAACATATAGGCAGCCAATGCAAGCGGACCAGAACCGGTGTTATATGTTCGGACCGCCTGGTCCGTGTTAACAATCTGGCCGCTGCGTTTTGCACGAGCTGCAGTTTCCGAACCGTCTTCAAAGGCAGCCCCACGTAGAGCATTGCAGTAATCCAGTCTAGAGGTTACCAGAGCGTGGACAACTGAAGCAAGGTTGTCCCTGTCCAGATAGGGGCGTAGCTGGGCCACCAACCGAAGTTGGTAGAAAGCATTCCGTGCCACCGAGGCTACTTGAGCCTCAAGTGACAGGGATGATTCTAAAAGTACTCCCAAGCTACGAACCTGTTCCTTCAGGGGGAGTGCAACCCCATCCAGGACAGGTTGAGCATCCACCATCTGGTCAGAAGAATCACCCACTAACAGCATCTCAGTCTTGTCTGGATTGAGCCTCAGTTTGTTAGCTCTCATCCAGTCCATTGTCGCAGCCAGGCACTGGTTCAGCACATTGACAGCCTCACCTGAAAAAGATGAAAAGGAGAAGTAGAGCTGCGTGTCATCAGCATACCGATGGCAACGCACTCCAAAACTCCTGATGACCGCACCCAGCGGCTTCATGTAGATGTTAAAGAGCATGGGGGACAGAACTGACCCCTGCGGAACTCCATACCGCAGAGTCCAGGGTGTCGAGCAATGCTCCCCAAGCACTACCTTCTGGAGACGATCCGCCAAGTAGGAGCAAAACCACTGCCAAGCAGTACCTCCAACTCCCAACTCAGTGAGCCTCCCCAGAAGGATACCATGGTCGATGGTATCAAAAGCCGCTGAGAGATCAAGGAGAATCAACAGAGTTACACTCCCCCTGTCTCTCTCCCGACAAAGATCATCATACAGGGCGACCAAGGCTGTCTCCGTGCCAAAACCAGGCCTGAAACCCGATTGAAATGGATCCAGATAATCAGTTTCATCCAAGAGTGTCTGGAGCTGGTCCGCAACCACTCGTTCTAGGACCTTGCCCAGAAATGGAACATTTGCTACCGGCCTGTAATTGTTGACAATTTCTGGGTCCAGGGAAGATTTCTTCAGAAGTGGTCTCACTACCGCCTCTTTCAGGCAGTTAGGGACCACTCCCTCTCGCAATGAGGCGTTAACCACTTCCCTGGCCCAACCGGCAGTTCCATCCCTGCTAGCTTTTATTAGCCAAGAGGGGCAAGGATCCAACACAGAAGTGGTTGCACGCACCTGTCCAAGCACCTTGTCAACATCCTCGAGCTGCACCAACTGAAACTCATCCAAAAAATCAGGACAAGGCTGTGTTCTGGAGACCTCATATGATTCAACTGCTGTAACATTGGAGTCCAAGTACTGGCGGATGCAAAAGATTTTATCCTGGAAGTTCCTAGCAAACTCATCACAGCGAGCCTTAGTTGGTTCTACCATGTCCGTAGGGCCAATAACCCCCTCCTCAGTTGCTCTGCATAGACCAACTGAGTGTACCTCTGTGCGCATGTGCACATGCATGTGAGTGAATGAGCATGTGTATGAGAGCATGGTGTGTCCATCCACTGCTGGCCTGCGGCCCCTGGAGGGCTGCAAGAACTCTCTCCACCCTCTTCTAGACTAACAGGGAGGGAGTATCCTGCAAAGAAAACGACAGCCCAAATTCAATCCCAGAACCAGTTTTAACGCCTGGTCTTGGCCCAGGGCAATGTCTTAACAGTGCCTTTCTCTAGCCACTGAGTAATCTTACCTTAAATAACTGGAATTTGGGGGTATGAGCTTCCAGACCAAGCAGTGTGGTTTTGATGCTGGCCTCTCTCCTCCCTCGTGCCATGAACTGCCTCGTGTGTAGCTTCCTGATGCCGCCTCAAAGACCCCCTCAAAGCATATTTTTCCTCATGAAGCTTTTGCCACAGCCCCATGCTCCACGTCGCCTGCTGAAACTAAGGCCGCATGCACACCAGATGTTTATTCCACTTTAAACAGTTGTTTAGAATCCTGGGAAGTGTAGTTTGTGATGGGTGCTGAGAGTTGTTTGGAGACTGGTATTCCCCTCACAGAGCTCCAATTCCCAGAATTCCCTGGGAAGAGGGGCTGACTGTTAAACCCCTTTGGCCACTGGAGCTCTGTGAGGGGAATAACAGTCTCCTCACAAATGACACTTCCCAAGATTCTTTGGGGGAAGCCATGACTGTTTAAAGTGAAATAATGTCTTCGTAAAGTGCTGTGCACATGGGTGGTACTAAGTAAATAAATAGCCCCCCTCCCAAGTAAGCCCCTCACAGAGACTTCAGCCTTTTGTCATGCTCATAACTCTGGGACAAATTTACAAATGATGGACTGCAGGGTTGTTACAGTTATTAAGTCTGACTTTATTATGTTTTTATAAAGCACTGTATAGATGCATCCAATATAGAAACAAGCAACCATTGTATTGCCTAACAGGAAGGTGGGGTAGAGTTAATGGCACAGAATTTGCAGCCTGCATATTTTCTACAAGAAAAAAAAAATCAAGAAACCAGTGTCTGTGCTGTGCAATGGCAATTTTAAATTGATAGAGTGGAATTCAGTGGCTTTGTTTTGAACTGTCTTGGCTTCTGATTAGATTGGTTTTTTTTCGGTTGTAATTTTTGCGCAGAAAGGATGTGATTCGGTTTTTACAAATCGCTCAAAGCACAAAAGAGAGCCGTACCTCAGTGACAGGACACCTGCCTGGCGTACAGAAGGCCCCAGGTTCACTCTCCAGCACCTCCAAGTAGGACTGGGGATATCTCTCGTCCGATGCCCTGGAGAGTTGCTGCCAGTCAGTGTAGAGAATACTAGGCTATCTTGACCAATAGTCCGACTTGGTATGCGGCAGCTTCCTGTAGTCACAAGGAAGTTGGAGGATGGGGTCTGCTTACAGTTGACAAAGGGGCTGAAATATTTATGCTGTGTCTAACCTCAGACTCTTGTGTTTTGCCTAAAAAGAGGCTATTTATTGTTTCTGACCTGTGGCCCTCCAAATGTTGCTAGACTACAGCTCTCATCCTTTCTGGTTCTTGGTTGTGCTGGCTGGGGCTGATGGGAGTTCTGGTCCAACAGCATCTGGAGTGCAGCAGGTGCCCGAGACGTGTATCTAACCCAAGCTGCATTTACTAACAGATCAGAGGAGTTCATTTTGTGTGTGCTTAGAGTTGCCCTGTGCACGTTCCAGTCAAAACGGGACTCAAGAATTGAGCTTGGGTGCACCTTTAAACACCACCTTCTGCTGCAAGGTTTGATGGGTTGGTGGTGTTGAAGAAATCTAAATTCTGAAAGGGGTGAAAGTGGTTTAATTGGCTAAGAGTGTCAGACTAGGACTGGCTAGTACCCAGCTTCAAATTGTGCATTATTTTATTGTTGCAATTGTATACACCAATGTTAGTCCTATTCAGAGTAGACCCACTGAAGTTAATAGAAGTAACACATTTAGATTTATTAAGTTCAGTGGGTCTACTCTGAGTAGGACTTAGTTGCATACAACCCTGTATCTGTGAACCAAACCTACCTCGTAAGGTTTTTGTGAAGATACAATAGCATGGAGAGGAGACCATGGACTCTGAGCTCCTTGGAGGACAAGCAGGGTGTATATGTGTGTGAATGTAATAAAATAATTGGTGCAGAAGGAGATGCAGCCAGTTTAATTTTGTGGGCTTCTAGGAAAACAAATATTAGTGCTTTAATATTTTTCTGGTCTGGGGATTTGAATATTTTTGGGGTAGAATTTTAGGCCCTTACTGTAAAGCATTGTCCTTCAACCATGGGTCTCCAGATGTTGTTAGACCACAACTCCCAGCAGCTCCAGCCAGCTTAGCCAATGGCCAAGGATGATGGGAGTTGTAGTCCAGCAACATCTGGGGACTCAAGGTTGAAGGACAGTGCTTTAAAGCATGGATGGGGAACCTGTGGCCCTCCAGATGTTAACTCCAATTCCCATCATCCCTGACCATTGGCCCTGCTGGCTAGAAGTTGGAGCCCCATATCTGTAGGGCCACAGTTTTCCCACCCCCACTTTAAAACAACTGCCAAAAACTTGCTTGGTGGGGATGGAAGGTTTTTTGTTTTTCTTTTTAAGAATGCTCCTGACACAACTAACAAGTTGTGCTCTACGTGGGGTTACCCTTGAAAACGGTCCGGAAACTACAACTGGTGCAGAATGCGGCGGCTCGGTTGCTTACAAACAGCCGCTGCCGTGATCACATCACGCCAGTATTATTTCACCTACATTGACTTCCAGTTGTTTTCCGGGCCCAATTCAAGGTGTTGGTATTAACCTTTAAATCCCTATACGGTCTCGGCCCAGTTTACCTGAAGGAGCGCCTCCAGTACCACAAATTAAGCCGCCCAACTAGATCAGCCACACAGGGCCTTCTCTCAGTCCCACCAACGAAAACAGCTAGGTTGGTAGGGACTAGAGAGAGGGCATTTTCAGTGGTGGCCCCCACTCTCTGGAACTCCCTCCCATTCGATCTTCGCCATGCCCCTTCCCTGGATACATTCCGCCGGGCCTTAAAAACTTGGCTCTTTGGACAGGCCTTTAGGATTTCTGGGGAGGGCTAACTTTTTTGGGATACTTATTATCTATTGATTGCCCTAACTGATCTCATGCTGCTGTGATTAATGACTTCATTGTATTTTATCTGCATTGTATTGTATTTTACTGAATTTTAGTTTGTACGTCGCCTAGAGTGGCTTCGGCCAGATAGGCGACACAAAAATTAAATTTTATTATTATTATTATTAAGTTAGCAAGGCCGTTGTTTTAAAAAGTAAAAAACAATCCTAACTTGGAAAGTAAGAATAAAACGGTCAGCTTGCTGCCTGTGAGTGTCTTCACGATGAATGCAGAAGGTCCCTGGCTGGGAAAGATTCCCTGTCTAAAGTTCTGGAGAGCTGCTGCAATACTGAGCTTGATGGACCAATGATCTGATTCAATGTAAGGCAGCTTCCCATGTTCTTTTCAGCAATGCCTACTAAGACATCCCAGCCTTCCCTGTCCTAGAGAGATTTTTAAGTGGCCTAAAGAGAAATGAGAAACAGGGAGGCTGGGGTGAGGAGGGAAGGTTTTTATGTGCCAGGAAACAAGGACTCGGATGATCAGGTTGCCCTGAATTTAACTGGTTTGGGGCAATTTACTAGTAATCGAAAGTGCCACAGCCAGACATCCCTGATGCCATTAAATGTGTGTGTATACATAAGTCTTCAAAATTATTGGAAGAGATGCCAAGACAAACAGCAGAGTAAGTTCTTGTGTTCCCGTTGGCTCCATATCCGAGGCAGCCAGAAGTTGGATGCGAACAATAGGAAGTGGATTGCATCACAACACCCTGTTTGCAATGTTGCTGTTGGTGTCGCTCCAGACAGGGAGATACAAAACTGGAGAAAGTGTGTCTGTGTGTATTAAATCTGACTGAACTGCTGAACATGCAGGAGAGGGACTTATCAGTGGCGACCCCACATCTGTGGAATTTGTTTCCAAATGACATCAGGCCAGCCCCATCCCTACAGAGTTTCAAGCAGTTTCAAGCAAATTTTCAAGAAGATACAACGGCTGCTTTTAGGGAGTGATTTTTAGGTGGGCTGCTGACGCAGTGGTATTAATGGTAATGGTAATTATTATTAGTTGTAGTATTTGTTTTTGTGACTCTACTAGGTTGGTTGTTGTTTTTATACTGGTGTGTTATAAAGATATTTGTGTTTTTAAAGTTTTAAACTCTGTTTTGTATTTTCATCTGTTACGTATTTCCATACTGGTCTGTGAGATTTTCCCCAAAAGTGAGATAAAAGTTTATTAACTAAATTAATGGGGGAAGGGAGAATTACACACGTCATAACAAATATTTTTTTTAAAACTTGTCTAATTCACAGTAACAGTACATGATAATATTTCTAATTAGCTTGAGGTAATCCAAATCACAAACTTTATGTACACACTTAAATAAATACATATATATGCATACGAATATACAGAGATAAATTACTAACAGTTTTAACTTGGCGAATGTGCTTTGCTCAGGGATTCCTCTTCAGCTTCACAGCCCCACAGAAATTTGAACCTGTGCTTATCCTTTCAACACTGTATACATTTAGGCACTACACGCTGCTTATTTTAAGAGACTGTTATTTAACCGAGCATTCCAGTTAGTCCTATCCTGCTTACCTGTGACAGGCCCTGCTGAATTCAGTAGGATTTACCTCTCAGTGTTAGTTCACCAGTGAAACAGGTTGCAAGTGGCTTCTTTGGAATCTGTGCCCCTAGAATTGCAGCGCTGACCAGTTTCCCTTTCCAATTTTGAATTCAAAGTGACTGGATTTCAAAATAAAAAATATTCTTTTTAAAAAAAATAATTCTTCTTAATTTTCATTGAATAAAATAAGATAAAAATATTCTGCCATTCCTCTTAACAACAAGAGCCCAGAAGGAACTGAAACTGGTGGTGCTTAGTCGAAACAAATGCCACTGCCACAGTACTGATGAGACTTGTACTTGTTTGGCATTATCATTAAAACTACACGAGCAAAAAACAAGACAGTCCTTAAACCACTCCAGATCGAAGGAAATATCAAGTGCTGTCAGAAAAGCAATGAGTTAGCTTTTTATTTTGTATTATACATGTTATTCCAAAAAGTATTTAAAAGAGTCCAACTGAATTCAAAGGAACTGCTTCCCCCTCCGCACACCCCTGTGTCCTGTTATACATTGGTGTTAGAATCCCCCAAACATTATTTAAACCATTTTCTACCAGAACCTTCCTTCCCAAATATCCAAGATTTATTAGCAGTCAATTTTCCTGTGCATATTACATTGTATTTACTTGATCTCTCTGTCTCTCTCGCACTACATAGATTTGTGTGGTTCCCTAATGCTGCACGTCCTAACCTTCTGAAGCCTTCTTTCCAGCAGCATCTTGTAGACGCCTGAACGTTTCTTTCAGTTCAACAACCTGCTCTCTGCTATGCAGAGAGAAGTAAATAATTCCGTGCTTTGGTTTCGTTTTTTGCTCTCCAAGGTGTACCGTCCGATGAGTCATTTAGCTTGAGAGAAAACTACTCTGTGGTTATGTAGGAAAAAAAGGGTGGGTTGATATGCCAAACCTATAATGCAACTGTCAAGGTCTCTATTCCATTCAAGCTTTAGACTTTATGTATGGCAGAACAAGGCATGGTAGAATCCTGAGTGTGGACTGTACGACTGTAGATGGCACTTGTGAAGCACTTTTATGTAAACATTTGTGGGGTTTTTTATCTCACTGCAAGTAGAAAACTAGTATTTCAGGGAGCTGGATGGATTTTAACCATATCTTGTGGCAGTGAGTTCTACAAGGTGGGGATACAAATAGGATTAAGAAGTAACTAAATTATTGCTGTGTTTGGACATAAGAGCAACTAAGAGAGGTCCCATACTTTGCTTTTGTTTTTTAAAAGGGCAGGTACAAAAATGACACACAAAGAAATGTGATCCTGATGAGAGTGGATGTGACTGCATGTGTGTTTTTTACATGGGTTTCCCTGCAAAAAAAAAAATATGGTGAGGCTTTCTGGGGGAATACCAGCCATTCAAACTCATCTCTGCCATCAGCAGCATATGTAAATGTTGCCGTGTTAAAACGGGTCCAATACTGGGGTATGGACTGTATTCCGCCACACTTGTATAGATACAACAGGGATCTTTGCCTAGAGGCACCCCATCTACTTACAGGCGTAGGAGTGTGGCTGTGCTGTACACGATTCCAGGATGTGATAAATACAAAAAAAAAGGGGGGGGAGAAGAGATCACTTAATCTGCTCTCGTGGGGGGGGCAGAGATACAGTGGCTTCAACTGTGGATGAGGGATGGTGGCTGTGACTCAAATAATTACAATTACACACACACACACACACACACGTGTGTGTGTGTGTGTGTGTGTGTGTGTGTGTGTGTGCGTGCGTGCCCCAGGATTAGGCTCTCTCCCCCACCCTGCACTGTGAGGCCTCAGTCAGCCCTGAGCAAGAATAGATGCCTGCTTTGGCATTTCAGTTACTGATTCTGATTTACACTCCTGAGCTGATCTGGTGCAAGAGACCTCTCTGTGTGTAATAGATAGAGAAAAAGGGAATTCTAGGGTTTGTGAGGCTTGTTATAGTAGAGCTCAGGGGAGAAAAACTGCACTGGCTGGAAATTCCTGCTTCTGTGCCGTATCAAAGAAACAAGGAGGAGTCTCTCTCCCCCCTTTGCAACACAAGCTGATCACCCTAATCTTATTATTTGCTTCTTCCTCCTGTGTGCCACCCTGGCTAGAATGCAATGTTCAACACCCACACACATTCAAGTGCAACAAAAGGATTGGGAAGGGAGCTGGCAGCATTGTCTGTTCCGGGGGCTAGGACTGCGCCCCCTCCTCCTGTGGGGATATCTGGGGCTGTGCGGGGAGCTGTCTTTTCACAAGGAGTGCCATGGGGCATGGATACAGGACAAATGGTTATACTGGGGTGGCCTGTTCTGTACTGGGATGGGAATAAGTTGCATGGGGGTATGGTGCATTTGTGTGTGTATATCAGAAGAGTTACGACAAGACCTCTTTCCCATTCCTCTGCAGGCCTGATTTTGACAGCAGCATTGGAGGGGGTGGGGACAGCAGGGGGAAAAAAGATAAAAATCTCAGGATGGTACAATTTGAAATTTATTTGTTAAAAAGCCCAACGCTTTTCAATCTGAACAGTTCAGGCCTTCATCAGGGGTCAAATAAAATGTAGAGATCTCCGTTTTTAAAAAGTCACTTTTTCACCTTCACCAGTGACTATTCATTGGGAGAAACCTGTCAGGCTTTTTAACAAACAAAATGTCATTTGTGGCATCTTGAGATTTCTCTCTCTCTTATTTTGGGGGATGCAACAGACATTTCTCAGGTTGCTAAAGTACCCTGCGTTGGATGTTTCTTGCTTGTTACCATTCTTCGCTCGGAGCCTTTGGCCTGGTAGAGGAGAATGGCTAAACCTTAAAGCAAGAGAGTGCTAAACACTGGGACCCTGATATATGGGGACTAAGGGGCTAGAATGGCTAGAGGAATCTTTCTGATGGGGCAATTGGAGGAGAGAATGGGGACTTTGTCCTACAGATTAAAGAATCCCATAGAAGGCTGCAGTCCTATACCTACTTACCTGGGAGTAAGCCCCAATGACGTCTGAATTATTGCAGGCATGTATTTCGCTGCACAAAGGGGTGACCCAGGTTTCCCTTCTCAGCAAGAGAGAGGCCTTTCCCTCCCCTTTCTCGCTGACTCAGCATCACCAGCCCCATTTCTGTTCACTTGGGGAGGGGGGGTCTGACTTCTACAAAACCCGTACAGTTAAAATAAAAACAATTCAGCGAGCGAGCGAGAGCCAGGACTCTCTGGTGAGGCCCTGGGGGAGATCCAGCAGAGCTGCTTTGGAACAGGGCAAGCGGCCTCGCCTAGGGCGGAGGCAGGCGGCATCCCCCTGGCGTCCCTTTCCGCTTCCCAGCCACGTGGGGAGCCCTCCTTCTCCTCCCAGGCCCCGCCAGGTACGGCCAGCCGGCGACGCGCCCCTCTTGTCCACCGCCCCCATCACCAACATGCCCTCCCTAAGGGAAGAGGGTGGGCAGCCCATTCTCAGCCCCCCAATATGGGCCCGGCCCGGGTAAATAGGTGCTCCGGAGGCGGCGGGGGAAGCGCAGTGCCAAAAGGGCCTCCTGGCCTTCATCCTTGGCGAGGGCAGGAAGAGACCCCCGCGCGATTGCCGACGGAAGACCGTCTTGCGTGCCAGTAATATACAGAAGATCAGGCTATTCTGTGTGCATTTGAGTGCATGCAAGTAATATACAGAAGATCAGAATACCCTGTGGGTGGGTGTGCGCGCGCTCATGCAAGCAACACACAGAATATCCGAATAGTCCGCGTGTGTGTCCCTCTAGCAACAAACCACACTGGGGAAGGAACTGGGGGGAACACGCGGGAGGAGGTTTTGCGCCTTCTGATGTACAAGTGCCATGTCAACCAGGTTCATGTTCGTATCTCATTTTACAAGCGGCTCAAGCTCATCCTTTAAAAAAAAAAATCAAATCCACGCGCAACGCCCAACCTCAATTTGCATGATTTTACACACTTAATCCGAGAGTTATTCAAATCCATCCCAGGAGGGAAATTTCAACGGGCACTCTGCCTTCCTAGGTCGCCAAGAAATTCCTATCTGAATGTTGTGCCCATGACACTCTGTTCGTTTCTTGCTTTGCTCCCCCCCTTTAAAAAATTTCCCATTGAATTTAATATAAATGGCTTCATTTTAAAAAAAACGGCTTTCAAAAATCTCAGAAAAGCTTATTTCTTTTAAGAGAGAAAGAGAGAGAAAAATACCAATGGGAAAATGAATCTAAATTCTTTATTCAGGTTCAGAACAATTAGATGAGAATTAAACAGAGATATATAAAAATGCAAACGTTATGTAAAATCTGCTTTAACGTCTTTTTCTTCTGGATATTGGCAGATATTTTAACCACTCACACTGTAACTGGTATTCAGTGGCAGATGAAAGAAAGGGTATTGTGAAATCATAGGTCCCAGCTCTTGAAAAATCCCAGTGCAACAGAAGAGGAGGGGGAAAGAATGTATCGATTACCTTGCTGTTCGGATAGGCACGAAGTCCTGTGGATTCTGCCTCAGCTCAGTCTTCTTGAAAGGCCGACCCGACGGAGTTGAAGGCTCTGCCACAGATGTCCAGACACAATTCTTGGTTTGCATGTTTCCTGGACAAGAATTGCGTTTGGACAATCAGAAGCAAAGGTTCCAGGATCTCTCCGCGTTTTGTCTTTCTTGCAAGGGGAAAAAGAAAAGTAATCTGTAGCAGCGACGGCAAAGAAAAATAGATATTGGAAAAACGCAGCATGCACAGAAAACCCGCAGCCTTCGGGCGCAGTTGCCCTCCTTCATCTCTGCCCCACTTCTCTTCCCCTGTTTTCTGCCAATCTCTCCTTTTTTCTTCCTCCCTCTGCGTTTAATTCGAAACATCAGATCGCTTTGCAGTGGAGTGAGGAGAGATGTAAGCGCTGAAGATGCAGTAGCCATCCCTTGGAAGAGCCTGGGCTTCTGTCTATATCGCGGTGAAACTGACTAGGCTTTCAAAATAAGAACTGCCCGGTTTTAAATGATAAAGTAAAATGGATTATGTGTGTGTTGTGCCAAACACGCGGGGTGGGGAGCTCTCTCTCACACACACACACTCACACACCAGAGAAGATTTGAAGAAATCCTTCTGGATCTCTTCCTCGTGGGTGCTGCCTGTGGGCTGTGAGAAATATCAGCCAGAGATAAGACTCTTTTTGATGGGAACTGACTGGGAGCAGGTCGGTAACGCGCGATACCCCGCACATTATTTTCATCGTCCATCACCACCTCGCCGCAAAAATCCAGAAGGGTTGATTAAAAGGAAACCCTTATATTTACTTTCTTCTGCGCCCCTGTGACATGGTCGCGGTTCTGCATCTGTGAACCTTTTCATCCCCAACTTGGTCTAACAGGGCCAGCAAGAAGGAAACGCATGCAGGGATCATCCAAGCCCCTTTTTCCAAATTCAGCCCCCCCCATAAGATGAGATGCATTTTTCCTGCTTTTAAGCAAGCAGAGACCAGACATCCAATGAAAAATCCCCCCTCCTCCAGCAGAGCACAACAAATCAACAAACTCTCCTACACAATCGAATTCTACCTATCTAAATTTTATTTCCCTACTTCATTTGCTATAAAATACATGATCAAAAATGGGGTTCGAAATATCAGCATCAAATGGTCCATTACTGCAGCGGTTCAGTGTTTTCTAAACACTTTAGAAGCGGCTTGAATGTACGAGTATCTGGATTAGAAAGCCTTCAACTTTAAAAAAAAGAAACGTGATTAAACGCTGATTTACCTTTTTTAAAAAAATAGTTGGCTTCTGCCATCTGATACACAGCTTTCTCTTTGAAAAACCGAGGAAAGGGTCCAAGTGGAGATTTAAATTTAGTCTCAGCAGATTCAAAAGAACTGGGCCGCTCAGAACTGTTATAACCCTAAAGTGGAGTGACTAGCCGGGAGAAAAATATTGCCATTCCAATACACAGGCAGGCACACACACGTGAAATTTAAAGTCTCACTAGTTAGACGATCTAATAGGCAATCCAAGTAACAAAAGTGTGTGCGTGAGAGAAATGTAGCATTCATATTTTTTGAAACCCACACCATGGATGATGATGATAACTTAGCTAAAAAATAAAATAAAACACAGCCACGGCCATTTGCAGTAGGAGCGACTAGATCCCAACGGACACGGCTGTTGATCCATCAGTTAGATGTGTACACTTAATTTCCCGTTTCTGTCAAGAAAAAAAAAATTGCAGAGACATTCTCTCTCCTCCCCCTCTCTGGAATTCCTTAGCTTTTTCTATCCAGATATTGGTGAGATTATTAATGGCCAGTTAGACGGTTGGAAAGAAAAGCGTCCAGAAATTAAAAAACAACAACAATAAAGCCAAGAGAAAGATAATAGCAATAATAATCATAATACTACATATTTCTTAGCATTGATCTACAAAAGTCACTCCAAAGCGGTCTCGAAGCATGATTCCCCGCTCGCCGCCCACCCGCACCCCAATTGCCAGCGGAGTTCCTTCCCTTGTTGCACCTGTTACTCCCTTCCTTCTAGGCCAGGCAGCGAGGACACGCATCTGGGCCAATACCTGCCTGCAGCACCTCGCAGGCATCCCCAAGTAGCTTCTTTTTTTAAGGGGGGAGAAAGCGAGTCGGAGTATGAAGAGACTGGATGTTTTCCTTCAAAAAAAATCTCTCTCTCTCCTCCCCCAGATCTCCTTCACCAGTTGTCTGCCCCTGGATCGCTTTAACACGGATTTATCCTCTTTCTCTCCCTCTCGTTCCCCCCCCCCCGCGCCGGTGCTTCCCCCTTCTGCCTTGTATCCTTTGATGCCTCCCGCAAATCCGTCCGAGCGAGGAGCATCCTCTGCCGGCTTCCCATTCGCTGCCGGGGATGCAGGAGAGGAGCGCGCGCCGGCGAGGAAGAGCATCCTCTCGTTGGGTCCAAAAAAGGCTCCGGCGCTGCGATGCGCGAAGCCAGGCAGGAGGCAGCCAACTGAAGGCAGGGGATGGCCTGGCCAGGGTTTTTACTGGAGGCCCGCAACAATAAGTGTGTTGCAGAGGAGGGCTAGCAAAGAATGGGGATGGCCTGCAATTGGTACTGGATTTGAATAACACCACAGGGTGATAAATGTCCATTGTGTTTTAGGGGGTAATGAATCTCCCGCTCTCTTCAGAGCTCAGAAACAGCAGCTGCAACCTGGAGACGGCCATCTCTTAAAGACACAGACGCCCCAAAGCCTGGGCCTGAAGTTGAGGAGGCCGGCCAGTGCTCTTTAAACAGCTAAGGATGTTGTGCCTGTGCTTTAATTTTTATTCATTATCTAAAACAAAAACAAAAAACCCAACTTTGTTGACAAGGATATTATCCTAAACAATCAGGCATCCATTCTCTATTCTTTTTTTTAAAAAATGCAGCAGTCTTCATAACGATCACTTTTAGGGTTTGCGCCACCGTTGTTATCATTACTGTTCTTTATTATTTTTCTTTAGAGTTGTGGAATGTATTTTGCAAAGCATTTTTCATCCTAATGGCTTTTCGTATGGAGTGATTTTTTTTCAGAGTGAATGGAGAAGGCACACATGTTTCTGCAGCTCTTTCTCATATATATAATATTTTGCAGCTCAGTTGTTTCCTTTTTAATTATGTCTTTGTATATAAAAGAGCAATTGATCTTTGACATGCAGGAAACGTGGTCCCATGTAAACTCATCTAGAATCCAAGTGCATCTATGGTGGAGGTTGATTAAAACACTGCCCCCCATGCTTTTAAGTCAGGTCATATTGCCTAACATACAACACAATCCTAAGCATGTCTACCCAGTAGTAAACCCCATAGAGCGTAATAGATTTACTCCCAGGTGTGTGTGTATAAGATTGCAGCCTTAGCTTTTTAATGCAAACACCCTCGGCAGGCCTTCAAACTGGAGATATATGTTACATGTTTGAAACAATTTTGCAGCTTTTTTAGGGATGCAAATCCAGCCGTTCCAGATTGGAGGGGGGGAGAGGTAACAGCTGTGGAATTGGGGGTTTGGATAATGTTGCAGGAACTTTCCTTTTAAAAATCGCTTTAAATAGTAGAACCACATACACATACAAACAAACGCTCAGTCCATGCTCACCTATGTATACACACACATACACGTTGCTTTTCTGTAGTGGAAGGCTTGGCTTCTTAAAGCGCTCGAGGTCTTTCTAAAGAGTTAAACCCCACATTCCACTTAGGCCTTTGCCTTCCACTGTAAACAGAAATGGGACCCACAAAATAATAATTGTTTTCTGCTCATGAATACTATAGTATTTGACACCCATTGGATTACAGCTGCAATAAAGGGAGCCTGGAGCAGCCTGCGTGCTCAGATGCTTGCTGTTGGGAGGCAGACCCTAGCCAAGGAGGGAGGAGGGAAAGTGTGTGTGCCGGTAGGGGAAAGAGTGGGCAGAGACTGAGAGCGCAGCCTGTAAATATATAAATAAACGAAACTGGCAAATAACAACAACAAAAAACGGGCAGTTGAGCAACGGGTTCAGCTTAACCCCCTGAAATGTACTCTCCGACTTGAAAGCAAGGAGGCCAATGGCCAAGGGTGGGACGTTTCTGACTATTTACAATTATGCATGGCCCATGCAGTGAACTTTCCTACAGTGCCAGCAAACTGATGCCGAGCTGTTGAGGGGGTTTTTTGGTTGGTTGGTTGGTTTGTGTCAAGAAGGGTCTGGTTATAACATCACCCCCAAGGAAGCATAATAAGAGCTCTCTCCTTCCCCCACCCCAACACACAATGCTTTTTAGGGGAACCAGCAGTTTAGGCAAGCCAGTGGTGACTTTTCTAAAGAAGAGGCACCCAGGACTTGAAAATGCCTGACTGCCGTGATCTGGAGCTCTGCTCATCATTCCAAGTTGTGGTGTGTGGGCTGTGTTCCTCCTTGTTGAAGGAGAGGCCCTCTGTGTGTGCTCCAAGGCACTCTTGACATAAAAATGACCTTAAACAGGCTGAGGCCTCACATGCAAAAGAGGACAAAGGGCCCTGTTCTGCCTCACATTTAAGTTCTGGATGTGCAAAATTAAGAAGTATGGATAAAATGGGGACCTGGGCCCACCCAGAGCAAATGTGGAGCCCTCTGGTATTGTGCCCATATGTGATGCGGTTACTGCCATTTTTGACGCCTCCCCACCTTTTGTTAGCTTTCAAATGATCTACCTCCATCTTGCCCCCATGTTGGGCTTTGAAGGAAGCTAGTGACTCCGTTTACAAACAGCATAAAATGCCACAGCAAAGAAGCCAGAAAGAAGCATAGTCTGACACCCTAAGCATAGCAAATGGCTTTGATATTGTTGTTGTTATGTGCCTTCTGGTCGATTACGACTTATGGCGACCCTATGAATCAGCAACCTCCAAGAGCATCTGTCATGAACCACCCTGTTCAGATCTTGTAAGTTCAGGTCTGTGGCTTCTTTTATGGAATCAATCCATCTCTTGTTTGGCCTTCCTCTTTTTCTGCTCCCTGCTGTTTTTCCCAGCATTATTGTCTTTTCTAGTGAATCGTGTCTTCTCATTATGTGTCCAAAGTATGATAACCTCAGTTTCAACATTTTAGCTTCAAGTGATAGTTCTGGTTTAATTTGTTCTAACACCCAATAATTTGTCTTTTTCGCAGTCCGTGGTATGCGCAAAGCACCACATTTCAAATGAGTGGATTTTTCTCTTATCCGCCTTTTTCGCTGTCCAACTTTCACATCCATACATAGAGATCGGGAATACCATGGTCTGAATGATCCTGACTTTGGTGTTCAGTGATACATCTTTGCATTTGATGGCTTTGATAAGCAACCATTAAAATTAAAAAACTGGTCAATATTTACGTTGATCTTCAGGGAGGCTTGGTGCAGAGTCAGTGGCAGGCAAATGTCTCTGGGGAGGGAGTTCTGACAGCAGTTGAGATTGGCCCATTAGGGCAAAAGGGGCACTGCCCAACTAGACTCAGTCTGCCTACTGCCAGCCCTCACCTGCTTCCTGCTGTTTTACTTACAACCATCCTAGAGGCTGGCACTGGCTGTCAGTTTCCTCCTCCTCCATCTTAGTGTTGTCTTTGTAGAACTCAAAAGGAAGAAGGATGGGGCAAAAGTGGAATTAGTTGGCTCCACCTTGCCTTGGCTAGAGCTCTGCTAGCCGTTTGCTCTGGCTCCACCTACTGTTGGCCTCCCTGTCTTCTGCCCAACCAGACCTAAGGAGCGCCAGCTTCCACCGCAAGACAGAGCTCAAGACAACAACATGTTAATTATTATTTAGTCATCTACTTTGAAATTTGCCAGAGTGGTTTTTAATGGCAGTGAATATAATCCAATAAGCCATCAAATAAAACAAAAGCAAAAGTAAGTACTGATCAGCAGAAAAGGGGCATTCATGGAATAGCATCGGAAATTAAAACAGCACATCGGTGACATAAAAAAGGCCTGGGAAAAGTGAAAGGCCTTTTTCTGGCACCCGAAAGAAATAAAACATGTGGCCTGGTGAGCCTTCCTGGACAGGGCATTCAAGAGCTGGGATGCTACAACAGAAAAGAAGTGTCTGCGGTTACTGCCTTGCCTCAAACTGTCCAACTAATGGATGGACAATTTGCACTTTTACAAGTGCCACCAGTGATGGCTTGTGCCCATTGGGTTTGGTGGGGCGGAAGGCTGGGAGGCCAACAGTAGGTGGCGCCAGAGCCAATGACAGGCAGAGCCAACAACTTCTAATTTTGTCCCCATCGTCTTCCTCCTCCTCCCTGCTGAGTTCTAGGAGGGCAACTCTGAGATCAAGGAAATGGAAGAGGAACCTGACAGCCAAGGCCACCCCCTGGACCAGTTGTAAATAAGAAGGTGGGCAGGTATGGGATGGTTAAGAGCAGACTGCGGTTGGTGGGCTTGTGTCCCATTTTAGCATTTCAGTATTGTAGCATTTAGTATTTTAGTATTTTTAGTATTTTAGTATTTTAGTTTAGTATAGGTTTATTTGGAAATTTAATGAGTTATGTTTTAAATTGATTAATGTGTGGTTTTAAATTGTATGTTGATATTTTGATGTTGTGAACTGCCCAGAGAGCTTCGGCTATGGGGCGGTATAAAAATTTAGTAAATAAATAAAATAAATAAATTTGCCCTAATGGACCAGCCTCTACTGAGTGTCACACGTGTTTGTTCCACAGTTGTGAGGAGTCATCTCTTTACTGCAGGGCTGGGAACCTATGGCCTCCAAACCCATCACGGCCCCCCAGGGGGTCCAATTTAGACCCTGAGGCCATTTTTCCCAAGCCACGCCCACCCAACCAACAGGCAATGTCGCTAGTGACGTCAGCTGATGGGCGGGAAGACAGGGTGTAATCCTGCATTGGCTACGGGATCCTGTTCCCATAAGGGAACAAGATCACCCAGCCAAGGCTGCAGGATTTAATCCCCACTCACAAGATGAGTGGAGATTAAAGCCCTGTGAAAAAGTGCCCTTTGAAGCAGCTTGCGTGCCTGCGCACACACTACTTCAAAGAGGCTTTTGCAAAGGCTTTAAGACAACTCCTGGACTCCCATTTGCTCAAGCAGGAGCACAGGGCTGCCTTAAAGTCTCCATGATTGGGGAGTTTTTTTGGGGGGGAAGATTTGCAAAAGCATTTCCCGAGTCTCTGTGCATTTCCTTTTAATTCTCCACGATTGGGGAATTAAAGGGGGAGAAGGGAAGACTTGGAAGAGGTTTTTCGAATTGTGGAGACTTAAGGGAAGCACAAGGAAATGTGACAAGTGGGCACCCCTGCCTGCCTGCCAGTCATGTGACATCACAATGACTTGGCCCAAGAGGCAGATCCTGATGAGGATCTGGCCCCTGATGCCCACAAGTTTCCCCACACTTGATTCAGTATGACACTACCTGTGCCCTGTAACTCCTTGACTATCCAGACACATCATTTAGTTACATCTGTTTTAATTGTTTTATTGATTTTATATTTGTTTTTAATAATGGTTTCATGTATATTTGCTTTAATTGGCTTGTGTATTATAGTTATTTTACATAAAACTGGACTTGTACAGAGCTTAGAGATTATATTTTATTTTATTTTGAGCAAGCAGCGTATACATTTTCTTAATAATAATGTCCTTTAGGTACGCTGTTCCCAGGCTGCTTAGGATGGTATAAGTTAAAAGCACTATCCCCACTGCATGAAATACAGTCAGTTCGGGGGGGGGCCCTCCAGACTTATTTTGGAGGGGTATTCATGTTATGTTAAACAGTCTTGGGTTCCCGCAAATAATTCTGGGAACTGAAGTTTGTGAAGGGTGCTGAGAGTGGTTAGAAGACCCTGTTCTCATAGAGCTACAGTTGCCAGAGTTCCCCAGAAAGAGGGATTGACTGTTAAAACTCTTTGGGGAAAAGAACATTCCATAAGTGAGGAGGGGTTAATGTCTGTTCATAGGTCTCAGGTCACATCCGCACCATACATTTAAAGCACCACATTAAGAGCCAGGGTTTCCTCCAGCCAAAGAATATTGAGGGAGCTGTAGTTTGTTGAGGGTGCAGGGAGAAGTACAATTCATGACCAAACAGCCATGACTTGTTAAAGTGGAATATGAGTGGTTGAAATGTATGGGGTGGATGCGCCAAGGAGATTCTGTGATAGGGTCTCCCCTCCTTCCAAGACTCACTGCCAGAATTGATGGGCTTAGACCTGGAAGCTGCTTTTGATGGCAGGTTTCAGTCAGCATTGGGCATTGCAGGGCTCTAACCAGGAGCCCTGCAGTGCGGCCCTGTTGCTGCTGATTTCCTGCTCCACTGGGGCTACTGGTTGGAGGAAGGAACTGCAGGCAGGCAATGGAACAGTAACCCACAATCCTCCTATTCCTGGGGATAAAGTTGTACAGGGGTGGGGAACCTCCAGCCGGTGGGCCAAATGTGGCTCCCGTAATGGCCCCTTTTCTGTGCTCTCCTCAAGTGCTTTTGCCCAGCTGAAGGGTGTTGTTGAACTGTAATAACACCTGCTGGTTGATTAGATAGAGAGGAGTCTGTGTGTGTGTAACTTGCTGGCTTTTGCAATAAAAATAATTAAAAATCATATAGCAACTAGCCCCGTGCATGACAATTACTATAACAGACAGAAAAACCATTAAGTGGTCTGCCAAGACCCTCAGCAATTTTCAAGTTATCAGCAGGGGAATAAGATTGGGAACCACCTTTGGCTTCACTTCACATTCTGCCCAAAATACACCTGTGAGTCTTTAAGGTACCAGAAGACCCTCTTTGTCAGGCCTACGGATGGGCAAATCTGTCCATTTCGGTTGTTCTCCGTTTGTCACTTTCCAATCTAAAGTTCAGTGCTCCACATTTCCATGGAAGTTTGTGATTTTTTTTAAGTCCTCATGAAAATTAATCTGCGTTTTAGCGCACATTTCTGCTAATACACACATTTTTGCAAAGCTATTTCCCCTAATGCATTTTTCTATATCATTTCCATGAATATATGCATTTGAATGCATGCTTTAACACCCATATATGCATTTCTGTACACATTTATTTTGTACATGTGTGCATTTCTGTCCATGATGGAGAACAACAAAAGAAGTGCAAGTTTCAAAGGCTGGCTATGTTTTGGTTCACATCTTGTTTTGGAAGTGTGAATTAGATGTTTGCCTTTAAATGCAGTCTGAATTAAATTCCTCCCCTATACCTATTTAAGCCAACTGCTTCATTGCCCAGAGGCAAACTGGGGGGTGCTGCTGGTGTCCCATCCACCCTTTTGCCCAGCAATCTCCCTAGCCAAGGTGGTCCAAGGTATAGTGTTGGAGAACCTCAACATTCACGCCAAGGCTGCCTTTGGAAGGCCAGCTCAGAACTTAATGGCCTCCACGATGACCAGGGGGCTGTCTCAGTTTCAGCCTGATACAGAGTGGGGCATACCCTTGATTTAGTCTTCGCCTCAGGGTGTGGGTGGCATGGTCTGGACATATGGGTGAGAGTTGAGCTAACCACACTGTCATGGTCAGACCATTTCCTATTGAGACTTGGTCTTTCAGTGTCGGTCGCCCCCAGAGTCTTATGGAATCCAATGGATTCCTGAATGTCCTGGTGGATTTTCCAGTGGTTAGAACAAGTGATCATGGCGAGGTCCTGGTCTCACTATGGAATGGCAAGATGCAGCAGTCACGAGTCCTGAGTACCCTCTCCGGTGCTAAGGAAACTTGTTTGCTCTTTGGCAGTTTGGGGAGCTCTGAGCAATGGAGCAGGCCGGACAGCAGCTAAAGCACAGGTGGCATAAGAGTAATTGTGAGGATGATCAAACATGTGCTACACCAGAACAAACAACGGTGCCTTTTGGATGGAGGAAAGCTTCATTTCCTGCCTCCATAGCATTCTCAAGTAGCCATCCAGCGGAGCTCTTCGGAGTGGTGAGAGCTTTATTGACATCTGTTCCAGCACATGCAGTCCTGAAACCCTTGGACGCCTTCTGTGAGAAGTTCCAGGGCACTTTTATTTATTTATTTAACAACGTTTATGTACTGCCTGAATGTAAAGACCTCTAAGAGGTTTACAAAAAAAACCCACCTTTAAATTTACCAATAAAACTGTTAAGAGCAATTAAAAACATATTTAAAACAAAACAGCTATGAAATCAAACGACTGAAACAAATCAACATCTATGCGCCTGGAGGATAGGCTTGCCTAAACAAAAAAGGTTTTAAGCAAGCTTCGAAAGGAATACAGCAAAGGCTCTGGCCGGATGTCAATAGGCAGGGAGTTCCAAAGAGTAGGTGCTGCCACACTAAAAGAATGGTTTCTTGCAAGTGTGGAACAAGTACAGTATTATGTGGCACCTCTAAAAGTGCCTGTTCTGCAGAGCAAAGTGCTCAAGTGGACACATATGGGATGAGGCGGTCTCACAAGGAAGCTGGTCCTGAGCTATGAAGGGCTTTATATACCTTCAACCTAGCCCAGTAACAAACTGGCAACCAGTGCAGATCTCTGAGCAGAGATGTTAGACGCTGACACGGTCTCACTCCCGTCAGCTATCTAGCTACAGCATTCTGCAGTTTCTGGGTCAAGTGCAGGCGAGCCCCACACAGAGTGCATTTCAGTAATCCAGTCTTGAAGTCACCGATGCCTGGGCTACTTTGAGGGTAAAATCACTTGTGACTTGAATGCCATGTTTGTGACAGACCTGGGTGGGGTTTCCAATGTGCCACGCGGTCCATTTTTGTGGGATCAGTTCCAGGTTGTGCAGCTTGAGTACATGGACAAGATTCTTGCACTTGTTTGCCTAACTAGCTGCCCTCTTGCTTCTTGCCCATATCGGCTCACTAAAGCTAGCTGAGAGGGATTGATTGGGTGGATCCAGGGTGTGAAGGGTGCAAAGGGTGCAAGAGGGAGCGGTGCCTGCCACCTTGAAGGAGGCACTGGTGTGTCCACTCCCACAAAACCCACCCTGAACACCAGCTACCACTCACTAAGGGCCCTTCTGGACTGGTGGGTTTTTTTGCCGGTGTATTTGGGAACATGTCATTGACACAATAATAGTGTGTTAGTGGTGGATTTATACCAGACTGTCATCCAGGGAACAGTCTGCTTTATTAGTTGTTCTGTGATGCTTCCGGAAAGATACTGCATTATGGCCATCTGGTTTGGCACTGTGCAACTAGAGCACAACAAAAGCGGGACAAAAACAGTAACAACCCTGGAACATCTGTGTTGTGAAAAGTTACCCAAAACTTTTGCCGGCGCAAAGAGGATTGACAGGTTCAGAGGAGGGCAACAAGGATGATCAGGGGACTGGAAACCAAGCCCTATGAGGAGAGACTGAAAGAGCTGGGTGTGTTTAGCCTGGAGAAGAGAAGACTGAGGGGAGATAGGATAGTACAAGTACTTGGAAAGTTGTTACACGGAGGAGGAGCAGAATCTCTTCTTGATCATCTGAGTACAGGACATGGAAGAATGGGTTCAAGTTACAGGTAGCCAGATTTTCAATGTCCTCATTGTCAACCGTAAAGTTGCATAAATCTTCTGTTGTCATTACTTTAGTCTTTTTGACAATCAGCTGTAGTCCCCTCTATTCCACGCTGGTTAGGCCTCATCTTGAGTACTGCGTCCAGTCCTGGTCTCCGCACTTCAAGAAGGATGCAGACAAACTGGAACAGGTTCAGAGGAGGGCAACAAGGATGATCAGGGGACTGGAAACAAAGCCCTATGAGGAGAGACTGAAAGAACTGGGCATGATTAGCCTGGAGAAGAGAAGACTGAGGGGAGATAGGATAGCACTCTTCAAGTACATGAAAGGTTGTCACATAGAGGAGGGCCGGGATCTCTTCTCGATCGTCCCAGAGTGCAGGACATGGTATACTGTAATGCGGTTTCTATAATATGTTATGTTATATTTATAGTGTGGAAATAGTTTTTGTGTTGTAATATTTGCTATTTGTTATTTTTCTATTATGGTTGTATTATTTTGTTTGAAATTGATTGTAATTGTTTGCTTTTGTTGCAAGCTATTTTAATTGTTGTGTTCTTGCTTCCTTTTTGTAAGTTGCTTTTTCTGTTGTTGAAAAAAAGCAACTAATAAATGCTAGTAATAAATAATAAATAAATAAATAAATAATGGGCTTAAGTTACAGGAGGAGTTAAGTTCGAAGCAAAGTGGTTAGAGTGTTGGACTATGACCTGGGAGACCAGAGTTCGATTCCACCCAAAGCCATGGAGCTCACTGGGTGACCTTGGGCCAGTCACTGCCTCTCAGCCTCAGAGGGAGGCAATGGTAAACCCCCTCTGAATACTGCTTACCATGAAAACCCTATTCATAGGGTTGCCATAAGTCGAGATCGACTTGGAGGGCAAGCAGTCCATTTCCATTTTCCAGGTAGCAGTGGGCAAGCTGTCTTTTGAAGACACTTCTCTTCCATTACTGATCTCCTCATTGCAGGAGGTACAGAGCATGCTTATCAAATTTGCAGATGATACAAAATTGGAGAGCATAGTTAATACCGTGGAAGACAGAAAGAAAATTCAAAGGGACCTTGATAGGCTGGAGCATTGGGCTGAAAACAACAGAATGAAATTCAACAGGGATAAATGCAAAGTTCTACACTTAGGAAAAAGAAACCAAATGCACAGTTATAAGATGGGGGATACTTGGCTCGGCAGTATGACATGTGAGAAGGATCTTGGAATTGTCGTTGATCACAAGCTGAATATGAGCCAACAGTGTGGTGTGGCTGCAAAAAAGGCAAATGCTATATTAGTCTGCATTAACAGAAGTATAGTTTCCAAATCGCGTGAAGTATTAGTTCCCCTCTATTCAGCACTGGTTAGACCTCATCTTGAATACTGTGTCCAGTTCTGGTCTCCGCACTTCAAGAAGGATGCAGACAAACTGGAACAGGTTCAGAGGAGGGCAACAAGAATGATCAGGGGACTGGAAACAAAGCCTTATGAGGAGAGACTGAAAGAGCTGGACATGATTAGCCTGGAGAAGAGAAGACTGAGGGGAGATATGATAGCACTCTTCAAGTACATGAAAGGCTGTCACACAGAGGAGGGTTGGGATCTCTTCTCGATCATCCCAGAGTGCAGGACACAGAATAATGGGCTCAAGTTGCAGGAAGCCAGATTTCGACTGGACATCAGGAAAAACTTCCTAACTGTTAGAGCCATACGACAATGGAACCAATTACCTAGAGAGGTAGTGGGCTTTCTGACACTGGAGGCATTCAAGAGGCAGCTGGACAGCCATCTGTCGGGAATGCTTTGATTTGAATTCCTACATTGAACAGGGGGTTGGACTTGATGGCCTTATAGGCCCCTTCCAACTCTGCTGTTCTATGATTCTATGATTCTATGAAAGCAGGATTGTGTATACCTTGATAACATCATGAGCAGAAATCATCATGAATACACAATAAAGCCACTTTGTCCCAGGAAAACGGCTCTTTTAACATGAGGAACAGGAGGAAGCTGAGTCGGACCATCCTGAATGCCCAGTAAAAAGGATGTCTAGAGGGCCCTAAGATTTTCAGGGGAGTCTCACCTGGTAGAAATCAGTCTGTAGTCGCTCCTGCATTGTGTAGAAGTCTGCCGTTTGGCATTGTTTTCGCCAGCAGTTTAAAAACATTTTTGTTTATGCCATTAATGTTGGCTTGCTTCTCCTCTACTCCTTGTCTTAGCGTGCGTTTCTGCAGTTTGATGGAATGTGATTATATTGCTGTTTTATCACTGTATGCTGCTTTAGTATTTTTAAAGTGAGAAACAGTACATGCATCTTTTAATAAAAACAAGCAACTTAATTATTTGCCATTTCTTTCAAATCAAAGCGGCTCACAGAAACAGCAAGCATATCGCTACACACAAATATATAAATATATCAAACATGCTTCATAATAATGTGTATATACACACACACACACACACACACACACACACACACACATATATATCAGGTGCCCCTTACCTGTACAGGTCTCTGTCTTAGGTGTTCATTTTTTGTTGGCTTTAAACCTGCACTTGTCTGTTTTAAAAATTATTTTAGCTGTTTTTAAGGCTATATCTATAAATCGCCTTGGGATGGTGATTCACAAATGATGATGGTGAGAATGATAATAATAATATCCACATTTAGCTAACAAACCCTTTACCGATTAATGCAAATCGCTAAGATCCCAATAGCAGAAAATACGTCAATTTCAAAATCTTACAGTTTTTAAACCAATGACATTCAAAGTCTAGCTACACAGCAGCATTATAGAAAGGCAGCTGGAAACAGCAATGCATTAATCTCAGTCAACACCACCACCAATTCTACCCATAGCATGCACCCAGGGGCGGTGTCAAGGGGCAGCATGGTTGGGCATATGCTGAGGGGCCCACCTCCCATTAGGGGCCTCACTGACAAAACACCCCCTGGACCTTCTCCTCTTCTTCAGCATTGCAACCTGCTTGCTTGTTTATTTGCCTCTCACTCCGGCTCAGGTAACGTGACAGAGAGAGGAAGGACCAGTAGATGCCCCTGCCTGCTTGCTCACTGGCTCTCTTCCTGGCAGGCAAGCAGGTGGTGGCAATGATGAAGAAGAGGAGGAGGTGAAGGAGCTGGTGCAAAGGCAGTGAGGAAGAACACTTACTCATGGAGGGCGTCTTGTCCGAGAGCAATCCAAAACTTGGAGCCGGCCCCACAGGCGCCAAATGAAAGGGGTACTCTCCAGACACCTTCGACAGCATCCTCGATGGAGATGGACGAGAGAGAAAAGTATGGACCAGACCTTGCAGGGCTCACAGCTGGCTCTGTTGGAGGCACAAGCCAACATGGCAACCCCTTTGGAAGTAGGTCCTTGAGTGGAATCATGACACCTAACCAGGAACAGCGGACATTCCCCAGGAAAAGGCATTTGGGTTTCGTCTCTCTTCTTGCTTAGGGGAAGGATGTCATTGGACATCTCTTATCATGGGCCAATAGTATTGACTGGGGCCGATGGGCGATAGAGTCCAATGGCATCTGAAGGGTTACAGGTTTGCCCATCCTCTGCCTTTGAAGGAGCCAGTGTAGTGTAGTGTATAGTGAGTGGGTTCTTGAGTGGGGACCCCCAGGTGTGAATCCCTCCTCAGCCGCAAAGCTGAGGAATGGTCCCTATCTCTCAGCCAAGCCTGCCTTACAGGGCTGTGGTGAGGATAAAAGGGGTGGAGCCAAATATGTCGCTCCAAGTTCCCTGGTTAAAGGACAGGATAAAAATGTGATTAATAATGTCTTCTCCTCTTCCAGCTCAACCACTTGATGGTCTCTGGCTTCCTTGAATAGCTCCACCCATTTTCCTTTGCTGCCCATCATGCCCACAACATCAAAGTGGTGCCACTTTCGCACCTTCAGGATCCAACCTTTCTGTGAAACCCCTAAGGCAGGGGTTGCCAACGTGGTGCCCTCCAGATATTTTGGACTACTCTTCCCATCCGCCCTAGGCAGCATTGCCAATGGTCAGGGATGACAGGAACTGGAGTCCAAAAATATCTGGAGGGCACCCCATTAGCTACCCTTAACTTAGGGGCAAAATCAATGTTATATAGGAGATCAGTGATCCAAGCTCTGTAGCAGAGATGGGGGACCTGTGGCCTTCCAGATGTTGTTGGGCTCCAACGTCTAACAACCCCAGCCAGTGTGGCCAATGGTCAGGGATGATGGGAGATGACCAATGTCTGGAGGGTCACAGGTCCCCCATATTGCTGTGGGAGGTTGCACCCATTTCTCTGTGCTGTTTTGATGTTCAGACCCCATTTCCAAGCTGCCCTTCATAGAATCATAGAATAGCAGAGTTGGAAGGGGCCTATAAGGCCATCAAGTCCAACCCCCTGCAGAATGCAGGAATCCAAATCAAGGCATTCCCGACAGATGGCTGTCCAGCTGCCTCTTGAATGCCTCCAGTGTCGGAGAGCCCACGACCTCCCTAGGTAATTGGTTCCATTGTCGTATGGCTCTAACAGTTAGGAAGTTTTTCCTGATGTCCAGTCGAAATCTGACTTCCTGCAACTTGAGCCCATTATTCCGTGTCCTGCACTCTGAGACGATCGAGAAGAGATCCCAGCCCTCCTCTATATGACAACCTTTCATGTACTTGAAGAGTGCTATCATATCTCCCCTCAGTCTTCTCTTCTCCAGGCTAATCATGCCCAGTTCTTTCCGTCTCTCCTCATAGGGCTTTGTTTCCAGTCCCCTGATCATCCTTGTTGCCCTCCTCTGAACCTGTTCCAGTTTGTCTGCATCCTTCTTGAAGTGTGGAGACCAGAACTGGACGCAGTACTCAAGATGAGGCCTAACCAGTGCCTTGGTTCTGTGCTGGGGGAGAAAGGGCTAAGCTTTGCTATGACGAAATTACAAGCCACTTCCACCCCCTACAGATCATCCACATAACCTGTAGTTTGACCTTAAGTCCCCAACTGTCATGTGTGTTTAACAGGACAGGCTGTAGCTCAGGGGCAGAGTGCGCCACTTTGCAGGCAGAATGTCCACAGTTCATGCCCTGGCATCTCCAGGTGGGGTTGGGAACGGCCCCTGCATTAAACGCTGGAGAGCCGCTACTGGTCAGTGTAGACAAGGGATAGGAAGCTTGTTGGACTCCAAGTCCTATCAACCCCAGCCAGCAAGGCCAAAGATCAGGGATGATGGGAACTGTAGTCAAACAACATCTGGAGGTTCCCTGTCCCTGTTGTCAGACAACATTGACCCAGGATCGATGGCCCAATGGTCTGACTTGCTATTAGGGATGGAGGAAGAAAATTGATTCCATTCGCATTTAATGCCAAATCTATCGAATCTGCACTTTCCGAAACAATATCAGATCTGAATCACAGCCGACTTCCAGGAAGGGTGACTTCACTTGTGCCTGCTTTTGAGACGGGCCCCCGCCTCAAAAGAAGCTTATTCAGATATAAATCAGTCAGAACATTTTTTTTTTTTGACTGATGAAATTTCTCCCGGGCAGGGAGAAACGTAGAGATCAACCTCAAAAGCCTGTTTTTGTTGGGAGGACTGGATTTCATTAATTTATGAGAAAAGGTCCAGCCAGCAATGCCGGACGGACTTCCGAACAAGCTCTATCTGATTAATGCGATACGTTTATCTTTTCTTCAAAGAGAAAACGGACTAACAGGCAAGCACCCTTCTTTCTATTATTTTTTTTACTTGGTTTAAATTGTTGCAGCAAAAAGAGATTTGTCAAATGAATCAGCTTTAAAGAACTTCTGGGTGAGCTATAACTCTTCTCTGTTATTCACGAAATTAACAGCTTATCTCTGTTTCTATTGCAAAAAGCTGTCCTGGAAGTGCATTCTAAAGATATAAACAGAAGAGGGATTTCTATTCCGAGGAACATTATATTGTCTGGGACTATTCTCTTTTTGGTCTATTTTATTTTGACGAATCTGCTTCTTCACGACGCCACTAACTGTTTTGATGCTGGGAACTAAATTTGTTTTGTATTCTTGAACATAGAGAGATAAGGCAGGCTGCTCTGTTTATACTGTGATGTCATCAAGCCTGGAATATTAACCCAATTGTTGCTGAAATAAGAAGTGGTTCTTCTTTATTTTTGTTTTGTTTTGTTTTCGTGGTTTTAAAAATGGCAATCAAGAAAGTGGCTGAGAATCTGGAAGTAATTATGTTTCAGAAAATAATGGATGAGATTGAGATAACGAAACAAACCCTGCGACAGGGCAGTAAGGAGCTGAAAATTGAACTGAGCAAAATGACGCAGGAGCTTAAAGAAATAGAGGATCCTGTGAGAGAGGAGAATGAGATCAGAGATGAGAAAAGAAAAAATAAAGGGAAGATACAAGCCCTGGAGATTGGAACAAATGTGGAATTGGAAAAAGATCTGGAGTTTATGGATATTAGAAATAAAATCTACTGTTTGGAATTTAACGTTATCTCTGAAGAAATTAATGAAGATATTAGAGATAAAGTTATCAATGGCTTGGATAATCTTCTGGACTGGAATGACGTGATAGAGCTTGATATAGAGAAAATCTATGGAATTAACTGCAGCCATGTGACAATGGAAAAACTCTCAAGAGATGAGCCAGTGCATTTTGTAAAAAAGAAGAACACAGATATGACTTTACAACAATATTTCAGCAACTTATTCAGAATTGATGGCAAGAAAATATTTGGGATAGAGGAAATTCCCATCAGACTCTTATTATATGACTATGGCTATGACAGAAAGATTATTATGGAATACTGATAATGGAAGATTGGACACTGAAATTACTGGACTTAACAGGACTATTGAAGATGGAAGATGGAATTAATATGGATAATGGAATAATGGCTATTGAAATTATTGGACCTAACAGATTTTGATGAGATGGATTAATCGATATGTTTATTTGGACTATGGTTATGACAATAAGATTATTATTATTATTAACGAGATGGATTAATTGACATGTTTATTAGGAGAAAAATTGATAGATATATTTCTTAAAGAATTGAAACCTCTCTTTGACTTTTTGTGGAAAGAATAAAGTAATGTTTATGAGATTTGATGATTAATTAAGATAACTACTGGAGGAAAGTGATTTTATAATATAATTTAAGAGACAGGATTGTTATATATTGTAGACCTATAACTGATTTGATCTGTGACAAATGGGAAGTCAACATTTTATTTTTTTGTTTAATCATTTTTGTTTTGTTTTGTTTTTTGTCTTTGAATGTTTTATGATTTTGTTTTGTATGTTTTATGAAAATTTGAATAAAAATTATTGTAAAAAAAAAAAAGAGATCTGAATCACAGCCTTCCTTTGAAATTTGCGCTTACCCGAATTTTGCAATGTAGTTCTCCAGCCAAACGATATTTACAAAAAATGCATTTATTAGGGAGAAATAACATAAAATGCATAATATGATCTCTGCCATGCCCCCTCTATGATGAGCTTCCGCCAGGCCTTGAAGACCTGGCTCTTCAGGCAGGCTTTTGGGGTGGGTTAGGCTTTATTATTATTGTTGAGATGTTTAATGTTTTAATGTATTTGTATGCTTTTATTTTGTACGTCGCCCAGAGTGCCTGGACATCCAGCCAGATGGGCGACTAATAAATTTAATAAATATATAAATAAATAAATAAATATTAGGAAAAATTGCTTGCAGAAATGTGTACATTAGTCAAAATTGCATACAAAAATGTGTTTAGTAGGAGACATTCGCACTAAAATGTTGGAGTTTTCATGAGGCTTTAAAAATAAATTGCTGCTGAAATGTGGGAAAAGTTTGGAAAAATTAGAAATTGAGAGGACCAAAGTGGACAGATCCTTCCATCCCTACTTGCTATAAGACAGCCTCCGGTGTTTATTTTTAATTCAGCCCTTTATTCAGAAACATGAGGACTAGAATCTTGCTTTATTTTTAGGCAAAGGTCAACAGCAGAGTGGCAGAACACCTGCTTTGCATGCCGACAGTCCCAGATTCAACCCCCAGCATCTCTAGATAGGACTGGAAAGACCCCTATCTGAAATCCAGGAGAGCTGCTGCCAGTTAGTGTAGACAATACTAAGTGAGATGATTCAGTATAAGGCAGCTTATTTACTTACTTTATTTGGTACATTTGTGTCTCATCTTTCCACCAAATGGTCAAACAGCAGCAAAAGACACAACAATGATCAAAAACATTTTTTTAAAAGTCAGACAGGGGAAAAAACACACATAAATTAAGACCTATAATGCCAACAGCCAGTTGAACAGATTGCAAAATATTTACAAAAAGGCCATCCATTGATGAGGCCAAAGGCCTATCTAAATAAAGATGTATTTGCCTGCTGGCAGAAGATCATCAGAGAAGGGAGCTAGGCCGGCCTCTCTTGGCAAGGTCTCTAGACTAAGACAAGAAGCAGCCACTGAGAAGGGCCTCTCTCAAGTTCCCACCAAAAGTGCATCAGATTTTGGTAGGATGGAAGGAAGTGCCTCCCTCAAAGGTCTTAAAATCCAAGTAGGTTCATATGGGAAATGTGGAAAAGCACCAGCAGCCAGGGAAGCTGTTGTAACTAGTTATTCACATGCTCTCAATCACTGATCCCGTCAACAGCCTGGCTGTGGCATTCTGAAGTTCCTGAACGTCTTCAGAGGCAACCCCACACAGGACATGTTAGGAGTAGTCTAAACATGATGAATCTAAGGGATGTGTCAGTATGGACAAATCCAACATTTCCATGAATGGGTCCACTTGGCACACTAGCATTAGCTGTGCAGAAGTGTTCCTGCCCACTGCTTTATATGGAAAACTGGGCATCCAAGTTCTGGACTGAATCCAATAATACACTCAGACAGTGAACCTGAGTTGTCATCAGCAGTGCAACCCATCCAAGCAGGGTTGCCAGGTTGAGGGCCTGACTGATCCTGTATCTTTAAGAGAGCAGAAAGTCAGCCAAGTGCAGGTGTTCTTGCAACCCCATAATGGGAAAAACCACAAGGTAGAATTCTCCTTTCCCCCTGCACAACTTTTAAAGATACAGAAGACCTCTTAGTTGCCAGGCCTGGCCTCCTGCTTTTCTGTTTTTCCCAGCATTATTGTCTTTTCTAGTGAATAATGTCTTCTCATTATGTGTCCAAAGTATGATAACCTCAGTTTCATCATTTTAGTTTCTAGTACTGCCCTACAAATTTGCAAAACTGCAAACACAAGTTGGGTTGGTCTTTCACAGTCCAGTTCTTCTGCTGGTCTACGACCGAAATAAACAATTCATTCATTCACAGTCCAATCCACTTCCTGTGTAGCTTGGAAGAATTTGGCAACATGTGCCTCTGAGCATATGGTGCATTCACTATAGCTGCCCAATTTCCTTGCTTTTTAAACTTTGATAGAAATACCTGTTGGATGTAGGTACATTCTTAAACTGCAAGGTTTTTTGCCTATTAGTGAATTTCTCCGCTTTTTAATCTGGGCAGTAAGAAATGGGATCCTGTGCAAGTTTGCTGAGAATGGATTGATCATTTGCATACTTATTGAGTTCAGTGGGATTTACTCCCCTGCAATCATGCTTAGGAGAGGTGAAACTGACCACAGGGGATGGGGATGGGAGGAAGAGGAAGGACAGAGGGCAGAGGGCAGGTTTGATCATTTTCATGTTTACTGAATTCAGTGGGATTTACTCCTGTCCAATCATACTTAAGATAGGTAAAACTGGCCATCAGGAAAGAGGCCTGTAGTGGGAAGAGGAGGAGGAAGAAGGAAGAGGGGACAAGAGGAAGAAGGGAGAGGAGAGGAGAAGTAGGGGAAAGGCAGGTCTGATCATTTGCATGCTTATTGAGTTCAGTGGGATTTACTCCCATGCAGTCATGGCTAGGATAGGTAAAACTGTCCATGGGGAAGGAGGAAGGGGAGGGGAGAATAGAAGGAAGGGGAGAGAGGGGAGCAGAAGGAGGGGGAGGGGAGGGGGAGGGGGAAGGAGGGAATTGGAAGGGAAGGGGGAGGGGAGGGATGAAAGAAGGGGGAGGGAAGGGGCAAAAGGGAGGTGATGGGAGGGGGAGGAGGGGAGAGCAGGTTTGATCATTTGAATGTTTATTGAGTTCACTGGGATTTACTCCCGTGCAATCATGTTGAAAATGGAAATGGACTGCCTTCAAGTTGATCCCGACTTATGGCAACCCTATGAATAGGGGTTTCATGGTAAACGGTATTCAGAGGTGGTTTTACCATTGCCTTCCTCTGAGACTGAGAGGCAGTGACTGGCCCAAGGTCACCCAGTGAGCTTCATGGCTGTGTGGGGATTCGAACTCTGGTCTCCCAGGTCGTACAACACTGACCCGTGGGAGGGGCAGGAAGGATAGGAGTAGGGGGAGGGGAGGGGATTGGGTGGGTGGGCACTGGGCAGAGAGGAAGCCCCTTTCCTTTCCAAGAGGAAATCATTGTGAACAGTATCATTGCTTTTCAGTGCTTTCCCCACACAAGGTCAGCAATAGGTTTACAGGTACTCTGTGAACATGGCTGATTTTTAATTAATTTCAACAGATTCTGAGAACTCTGTCAGAAAAAAGTCCAAAGGGGTCTGATTTTTCTCTCTCTCTTTTTACACTTCGAACTCTCAATTCTCTCTGACTGTTTTGTGTATTGCCATGAAAATTTAGACAGTTGTTAAGCAAGCGTTTCTGAGTTCAGGACTATAATTTTAGTAAGGTTTTGTTGTGAAATGAGCGTATGGGAAACATCAGAATGGCATGGGGGGTATTTTCAATTTAATGTTGCGGAATGCAAAAACTCCATGCTGACTATAGCATACAGCCACTCTCTTCTGTATAATCTGAAGAACTGGGACTAAACTTCCATACGTAGAACCAAGCTGTAAATTAACCAGTATAGCGCTAAACAGAAATGAGTGCTCTCCGCCTCTTCTTTAAATGCTGCTTATGTAATATCTGGGGGAAACCTTTGTTTCTGATTTTTCCTTATTGTCCTTGTTGTTAAGATAAGAAAAATGAGGAATGGAGAGAAATCAAAATGGACAGATTTGGTCACCCCTAGACTCAAGTTTCTAAAGCCAAAGTACGAAGAAAAATATATTGGCCATGCTAATTAATAGCAACTCTTGAAGGATTCAAATGGTTTTCTGGGGAAATAACATTTCTAGGTCTCCTCTGAACTTTATTTCTCAACAGTCCTCCTTTGCCTAATTTTCTGCATCCCCAAAACCACTGCTGGTATTAATGGAGTTATGTGATCGTATATATATTAATTGTCTCTTCCTGTAAAAAGAAGAAGCCACAGCTTTCCTTTCCTTGATGTTTTCTGCTTCACTTGTAATAAAGAAAATATCTTAGCTAGTCTTTCCTAGTTGCTTGGCAACCCCGATTGAAACACACACACACACACGCACAGAGGGAACAAAATGTAACCAATTCAAAGACAAAGCTAAAGATTTTGGTGACATGTGACCCTTGTATGAAAAGGGCAGTCTTAAAAATGTCCCTGATGTCTTTTGCTCCTGACCGGTGTGGGGCTCCAGGCTCCTGCTTCACCCTCTTACACCAATAAATATGGATTAGTGAAATACTTTTTTCCCACAGTGCTGAAAAGATTGGATTGATCTTTGCACCCTGTTTATGTACCATCCTGACAAGCTGCTAAGCAAAACTAACAGGGAAGAGTCTAAAAAGAGTGCACCTGAAGTTTCTAGAGCCCCTTTCAAGGGTGGGAGAGACAAATTTCGCTTTACTAAATTTGAACCTTGTGTACGTTTGGGGTGGTAAATAAGGGAGAGGGAGAAGGGGGACGTGTCTCTCCTGAGGAGAAACATTATTTGGATGTCACATTATTTCATCCAGATCAACAGAGTTCTACTCAGAGCAGACCCACTGAAATAAATATACCTAGGTTAGCCATCTCCATCGATTTCAGTGGGTCTACTCTGAGAAGGATGAGCATTGGATACAACACACAGCCATTATGCCCATCTGCACTATACATTTAAAGCAGTATTATACCACTTTAAACACTCATGGCTTCTTCCGGAGAATCCTGGGAACTATAGCTAAGGTGCTGAGAGTTGTTAGGAGACCCCTATACCCCTCACAGAGCTCCAACTGCCAGAGTTCCCTGGGATGAGCGATCGATTGTTAAACCACTCTAGAAACTAGCTCTGTGAGGGGGAAAGGGTGCAGAGAGTTGTTAAGGAGACCCCTGAAGAAAACTATAGTTCCCAGGATTCTTTGGGGGAAGCCATAACCATCTAAAATTGTATAACACTTCTTTAAATGGCAGATGGAGCCATAGTGACGGTGTTGTGAATATGAGATGCCAAATCCCTGTAGTAGAAGGGAGAGCCATTTAAAGTCAGTATGGCACGTGGGAGGGGGCTCATCCTGGTCACACTTCTGCCCTAAATTGTCTCCCCTGCAGGGCCAGCCCAAGATATTTTGTTGGTGTAGCTCAGTGGTAGAGCAGCTCCTTCGCATGGCAGAAGGTCCCCGGTTCAATCCCTGGCCTCTCCAGGTCAGGTGGGGAAAAACTTCTGCCTGAAATCCTAGAAAGCTGCTGCCAGTCAGAGTAAATACTGCTTTCTCCGCCGCCCCCAACTATTCTTCTCCTGCTGCCAGCACAAAAATGGTGGTGGGGGGGAGTCAGAGGTTTCTTTTGCGTGTGTGTGAAGCTTAAGCATGTGAAGTGTTTTTTTTGGGGGGGGGGCTTTTCATGCTACTGCTTCCACCACCACCCTATAGGAATTTGATACGATCTGTGTCCTAGCTACAGATGGAAGAGAAATTTGGATAATTTAGGATTTTAATGTGAACCCTTTCATTTGCCCTTTCCCAAACAATTTGCAAACCACACAGCCACCCTTTGAAATTCGCACTGCATCCAAACTTCGTGACACAGTTCTCCAACCAAATGAAGGTTACAAAACTGTGTATATCAGGGAAAAGTGTGCATCAAAATTCACAATTTGTGAAAATAACATATAAAATTATAGTAAAAATATTAGGGGCATTGCTGGTACAAATTGCTGCGCATCTCAGGCAAAATTGCATACAAATATTTAAAATGCTGGGTTTTTTTTTTAAGATGGAGAACTGAACTTTAGACCTGAAAAACAAGAAACAGAGAGGAAACAGAAATTGACAAATTTGTCTATCCCCTAGCGAATATCTAGGTTCGAGTGCCAGTCCTTCAGGTGACAGAGGAGTCTCTCCGACGGTTCTTATGGGGCATCAAAACGTAGCAACAACAAATGCTTGAAAAACAACCTTGAATGCATCCATCCAGTCACTGAAACATTTGGTGGCTATTGCCCCTCAACCCAAACTGGGATGTTCTCCTATAGAGGCCTTTGGGGTGTTCCTGTCTGGTTGTTTCCAGGCTGTCGGTATTTTCCAGGAGGGATTCAAGCACCTACCAGAAATTTAGGTTTCTACATTTAAAGTGGATTGAAATGCTCTTTTGCAACAAATCCACCTACACAGTGATGGGGAAATTATTATTATTATTATTATTATTTATACCCCGCCATTTTTCCAAAACTGGAACTCATGCAGTGAAAAGTGTGGGATGGAGGAATGATTAACTGGAAGAGGGATGAACACCGTGCAAACAAATCAGGGTGAATGTTCATTGTCCTATAACAAGTGTGGGAAACCTCTGGCCTTCTAAATATGCCTGAACTACAACTCCCAACAGCCCCAGGAATCATAGCCAATGGCCAGGGACGATGAGAGTTGTAGTCCAGCAGCATCTGGAGGGCCAAAGGTTCCTCGCCCCAGTCATATAACCTCCACACAGAATGAATGCATTATATAATCTCCACGCAAGCTTCATGCAGGCAACCCAGGATGAGCGCTCATGCTCTGTCTCAGAGCCACTTCCATGGTTTGTGGAGGGACTGAGCAAACTGACTTCTTCTGCTGGTCCTCTTCCTCTGTCAGTGGGGCCTGGTGGCAGACCTCCAAGCAGGGCTGGAGGCCTGGGTCTAGACATCTGGTGCCCATTGGGGCTAGTGTGGCGAAAGGCAGGGTGGCAAATGGTAGGCGGACCCAGGGGTCACAAATGGTAAGCTTAGCCATAACTCCCCATTTTATTTTAGTCCCACTTCTGTCCCCTTAACAGCAGCCTGGCATGCAGAAATTAACAAGGTGAAGCTATTCATGTCATGGTGGGGAAAACTTCCAGCCTGAGCATCGGCAAGCATCCTTAAAAACAAGTCCCAATGTGTGATCAAGAGGACTTATACATCAGAGCAGAAGACTGCATCATTCCCCTTAGATATAAGGCAGGCGCCGCCACTGTTATCTTTTCAGCTCCTACTGAAGACCTTCCTCTTTCAACAAGCCTTTTAAGTAGAGACCTTATCCCAGGCTGCGTCTGTGTTGGAGCTAGGGCTGCCAGGCTCAGGGCCTGGGACTGATCCTGTATCTTTAGGAGAAGAGAAAGTCAGCCAAGTGCAGGTGTTCTTGCAACCCTGTAATGGGAAAAACCACAAGGTGGAATTCTCCCTTCTCCCTGCACAACTTTAAAGATACAGAAGACCTCTTGGAGGCTGGGCCTGGCAAGCAAGAGGTCTTCTGTATCTTTAAAAGTTGTGCAGGGGGGAGGGAGAATTCCACCTTGTGGTTTTTCCCATTACAGGGTTGCAAGAACACCCGCACTTGGCTGACTCTCTCTTCTCCTAAAGATACAGGATCAGTCTCAGGCCCTGAGCCTGGCAACCCTAGTTGGAACTGCTTTTTTTATATGTTTTTAAAGGTTGTTTTAACAAGTTGTTGTTTTAAAGATGCTTTGAAGATGTTTTGTTCTATCACGTGTTAAAGTATGTTGTTTTTCAGATGTTTTAAAGTGTTTGTAATGTTTTTGTTTGCCACCCTTGGCTCCTGGGAGGATATAAATTTAATAAATAAATAAATATTCATCAGCTGAGCTTGTCAACTGCCGTTGTTAAAAAAAAAGGGGGCTGAGAATTACACAAGGCCAGGAGAATTATGGGAAATTTACAAAGTGGCTTGATCCAGCTGCTCAGTGAACTAGGCTGGAGGGATGTTGGTGGCGGGGGCAGGGCAGACATCAGCAGTGGATCATGTCAGTGGTAGCTACTGCCCCAAGAAGCCATGCACTGATGCCGATTCTGCTCTGACTGTTGCATCTACTCCCAAACTGTGGTCCTATGGAACATGCAGCCCGTGAACTTCCTTAGACTGCCCTGTTCTTCCATCTCCTCAGAGTTCCTTCCTCCTGCTAAGAGTTTCCTGGCAGGTGTCTATTGCAATGTGGTACAGAAATAACTGGTCTGTTAAGACCGGTACTTGAAAGAACAAAGAATCTTAAGGTTTATTGCTACAAAGAGGTAAAGTCATACATGGTCAAGCAGCCATGCAGCTTCCACTCAGGGAGCCATGAGTAACTGGGAACAAAGGCAGGAAGGGAAGGGAGGGAGGGAAGGAGCAAAGCCTCCAAACACAACAAACACTTTAGAGCAGGAATGAACAGGGGGAATAATAGACTGCCTTTCTGTCTATTCCCCCCCCCCCCGCTGGTTCAGATCACTTGTAACATGTGTTGGTGCTTTACTCCCAACACCTTCCGGTTAATATTTTCCCTCTTTTGATGTAGTTTCAGAATAATTGGAAGGGGCAGCATTTTTTTTAATAAAAATAAATCTATTCATATATATACAAAATAATGGTTGTATGGCTTTGGAAAAGTACTATTATGAGTATTGTTATTAATTACGTGTCTACTCAGAAGTAAGCTCCATTGGGTTCAATGGGACTTACTCCCAGGTCAGTGTGTATTGGATTGCAGCCTTCGTCACTTATCTCTCAAAAGAGGCCCAAAGTGACTTACAATGACATTAACACTTTTGTCTCTGGCTCCGGCTCTGCCCATCAACTACTCTGGCTCCATCCACTGCTGGCAATCTTACAACCCGGAAGAAATGCAGGCCTTGACATAAAAAAGTTTGCCTGACCCTGATATAAAATGACATCCACAATATATTTGATCAACAAATTTATCTTCTTGCACCCAAAAAGCAACCTTCTTTTTAATTTAGGGGGGAAAAAAAGGTGAGTAAGACAGGACATGAATCTGGGGCCATCAGTTCTGGATTAACTGATATAGATTAAAATTAATTGATTGAAATATAATTTATTTGCAGTCCACCAACCACAAGTAGTTACAGAATGCATAAGATGGTTGCAAGAGAAGATAACTCAGAAAGCAATCATAGATTGTCTAAAGAAAATTGCAACATTTAGGAATTTTGTAAGTTGCTTACTAACTATAAATTAGAGCACTCTAATAAAAATGATCGATAGTGAGTTTCTGTATCCTCCTGATTAAAACTGCATTTAAAAAGTGATGCTGCCTCTGCCTCTTGTTATTATAAGGGCAGTATATGTTATTTATAGGAACTTGATTGTATCTGCCCTCTGAAAGTTGAAAAGTAAGTATATGGATGGGTTTTTTTAGTACAATAGGCCAATACACCTACCATTTTGGAAAGCAAGTGGAAGTAATTCCTTACTGACTTTAGTGTACTGTCCACACACAAAAATATATACACTCAAATGCAGAGCTTGGAAAAGTTACTTTTTTGAACTACAAGTCCCATCAGCCCAATCCAGTGGCCATGCTGGCTGAGGCTGATGGGAGTTGTAGTTCAAAAAAGTAACTTTTCCAAGCTCTGCTCAAATGGCAGAAGCCTGCTAATTTCTTTTCCAACAGCTGGGTGTTGGCAAGACTACTGGATGGGCCATTAGCCTGATCCAGCAGTCAAGCTCTTCTTATGTTTTTATGCTCCTTTTGCAGCCTGGAGCTTGAAGGCATCCTTTCTGTAGATGAAATCATCTGCAAATGAAATTTCAACCTGGAAAAAACCACATATGACTTTGGGAGTTGAGTAAATAAGCACCGCAGCCCACCCATCCACCTGCCTCTCAGGTTCTAATTTCCAAGTTGGAGAGAGGAAACAAAAATATTGCTGTCCTGGGGAGTGGCCAAAACACCCGGCTCCTTTCTTTAGACAGTCCCTGTTTTTATAATTTTTGTTCTGGCACAAATCTCATTTTGGAGGTCTGCTAAAAATATCAGATCCTTCCAAAATCCCGAAGCAATGAAGGCAGATTCTTTTGGCAAAGTAAATACGATAAAACCCACAGTTGCCAATGTTTTTTCTCCATTTCCCCCAGAGGATGCCAGGAAAGAAAACAGGGCAAGAGGAAGGTGACCCATGGAAGGGGGGGGGGATATACATCTCAGAGAAGTTATTTCCAATATTTCCCCCTCACTACTGATCCTTCCCAAAAAACAAGACAAATATTTCTCCTCAAAAAGCTAAGAACTATTTTAGCGGAATCCCAAATGCCTTCGGCGCCGGAGTGCTGGTGATAGCAGCGGGGAAGACCAGCTCTGCAAAAACCCTGTAAGTTGGAGTTTTTCTCAAACTATTTCGTTCTATATTTGTATACATGCTAATAGTTCAGATTTCCCCCACTTATTATCTGGGGTCTCAGGAGGGCATAGCCTAAGATCTGGTGCATATCTACCTATTATGATGGAGGGCAGAAGGATTGGAAGGGAAGATGGGTGGGGGGACATGATAATAGCATTATGCTTCAAGGTGAGTCTGTGGTGCTGAGCAGTGTTCAATCCCACAATAAGCACAGAGGCAATCTCTTTATTACCTAGACATACTAACAGTGCAGTCCTAATCTTCATCTCCAAAGCAAGAGATTATGGGTTTACCTTTTCCTGGAAGCCCAGTTGTCTGACCTGGAAGTCCTGTTTGCTGCCCCAGAAGCCTGTTGTAGTCTAGCTGTGGCGTGACTCAGCTAGAAGGCACTTTACACGTACGCAGATATGTTTTCTTCACATGTCATTCTGTGGGTAAATCCTGGCCGTGAAAAGATTTTCTGGGGCTTAGCCTGGTACATTTGCGCTCAAATTGAGTCCTTATAACTACAATTAAGGTACAATTTCTGCTTCTCAAGTTTTAAGGTGAACTATAAGAGCCTCCAGAGGAAATGCAGAACAGCCATGGAGAGCCAGTTTTGTGAGGATGTGTGGATGTAGTGGCAGAGTGAGCCCTAAGTTCAAACCTCTGCTAGTCTGTGGGCCTTGAACCCATCACCCTCTTTCTCAACCTGACCTACCTCTCAGGGTGGTTGTTAGGATGCAATATAGTAAACTCTAATGTATCCTACCTTGAGCTCTAATGAGGAAGGGAGCAATAAACAGAATGAACAAACAATATTCTGTGGGGCTCATTCACATGTCAGAATTCTGTCTATGCTGTGGATTGAGGCAGTGTCAAATTGTTTTATCTGGTTATTGGCATAGCTTTGCTTGATACGGCTTGGTGGAGTCAACACATCCATCCTGCTGCCTCTCTCAGCCTCTACTCTGTCCTATGGGGGAGAGAGACCCATCGCATCCAGGAACACTGCTGTGTGTCTGGTGGTGCAGGGTGCGAACATCTCCAAGACTCGTCAAAGGGTTAAGGGCCTTCACAAAGGGCTTTTGAATGTGGCTTATGATGAATGGCTCATTCTCTTCCCTGATGGGTGGACTCCCTGGTCCGGGGCGGGGGCAGGGAAGGTCATTTCTCTCACCACCACTACCACGAACCCCAAATAAAAAACCTCATGAGAAAGAGGACTCTTGGGTCTTTCATCTCCTCGAGTGTCCTATGAGAGAGACTGCAGGACGAAGAAAGTGATGGGCTCTGGGTCAGAAGTGGGTTACCATTTCCCCCCAAAAAGGACTGATTTTTGACCTACTGGAAGCTATCTTAATGCAACTGGTCTGGGTAGCTGCTTTTTACTCTCCACTTTTAAAAATGCTGCTGTTGTTTTCAGTGTTTGTTTTTACACATTATTTTAATTTGATTGTTGCTAACTGCCCTGTGCTCCACAAACATAGGAAGCTGCCCGATTCTGAGTCAGGTCTTTGGTCTGTCTAGGTCAATATTGTCTATACTGGCAAGCAGCAACTCTCCGGGATTTCAATCTGGGCTCTCTCCCAGCCCCTACCTGGAGATTCCAAGGATTCTGCATGCAGAGCTGGTGCTGTACCACTGAGCTAGTGTCTTTCTCCTAAAAATAAAGCAAGATTCCAGTCCTCATGGTTCTCAATAAAGGGCTACGTTGAAAAGCACAAGAAGCTCTGTATATACCGCCCTAGGCTCCTACTGGGAGTATGGGTGGGATGTAAATCAAATAATAAATAAATATACCAGAGCCAGACTATTGGTCTACCTAGCTCAGTATTGTTTACACTGACTGGCAGCAGCTCTCCAGGACTTGAGGCAAGGAGTCTTCCCAGTCCTATCTGAAGATGCCAGGGACTGAACCTGGAATCTGCTACATCATATGTGAAGCAGATGCTCTACCACTGATCTGCAGCCCTTCCCCACAGCTCTGCTGAGGAATGGCAGGCAATATATAAATGCTTTAAATAAATAAATGTGTTTTTTTTTAAGTTGTAAGGTTTTGAGAGGGTTAAGTTGTGCAGATGTTGTATACTTGTTGTCCCCTCTAATGAAGGCCCCAGAACTCTTGCAAAACTCTCTCCCTCTTCATTTTCAGAGAAAACAGAAAATTTTGGGGACAGTCTTTGAGCAAAATAGCCAGGCTTTTTTATTTTTTTACTATAAAGTCTCCACTTCCCCAAGCAAGCTGAAATTCAGGGGTAATGCTTCCAGAATGAACTATGAAGTTTCATTTCTTCATGTGAAAATTCTGTGGACTTAATGTTTTTCTTTTTCTTCTTTGGTGATATCTGTTTAATAAGGACATTTCTATACCACCTTCCACAACACATCCCAAGGTGATGCAGAGCAAATTTAAAAGTACACATAAAGCTAGTAAAAATAGGAACACAGGATAAAATGCAGTGAATTATCTAAGGCATAAAGATTTAGGAAGGTGCCCTGGACCAGGTCAGACTATTTGCCCATCTAGTCTAACATTGTCTACTCTGACTGGCAGCAGCCCTACAGGATCTCTGGCACAGAAGGGTCTTTCCTATTACCTGCTACTTGATCCTTTTAACTGCAGATACCAAGGATTGAACCTGGGACCTTCTGCATGAAGAACTGGTGGTCAAGAACTGAGTTAAGACCCCACTGCTGATGCAAAAATTTGGATTTATATTAGGGTTGCCAGGTTCATGGCCTGAAACTGGTCCTGTATCTTTAGGAGAAGAGAAAGTCAGCCAAGTGCAGCTGTTCTTGCAACCCTGTAATGGGAAAAACCACAAGGTGGAATTCTCCCGTCCCCCTGCACAATTTTTAAAGATACAGAAGACCTCTTAGTTGCCAGGCCCAGCCTCCAAGAGGTCTTTTGTTTCTTTAAAGTTGTGCAGAGGGAAGGGAGAATTCCACCTTGTGGTTTTTCCCATTACAGGGTTACAAGTACACCTGCACTTGCCTGACTTTCTCTTCTCCTAAAGATACAGGATCAGTCTCAGGCCCTGAGCCTGGCAACCCTAATTTATATAGTGATTTTAGAGCGTTCACAGTACTTTACATATGTTATGTTAAACCTTACTATAAGCCTCTTAGGTTAGGCAATGTTGCATTGTTGTTGCTCTTATTGTTAAATTTGTATCCTGCCCTGCCTCTGTAGCAAACACATTAACAACAGAAAGGCCCATATTAGAGAGCCTGAGGCTGCATACACTCACCATACACTCAAAACATGAAACTATCCATTTAAATTTATTAAATTTAAGACTGGAAAAATGAGAAACCTGGAAAACTGAAATAGACAGATTCAACCATCCCTAGTGAGAAGCAGGTTTGTGTTTTTTTAAAGGAACAGTGAGATTATCAGGAGCTTCAGCTGAAGCCCTTTGTTTCTGGGAAATGCTTCCAGCTATCTATAGGTATTTCACATCTGGTGGCTAGCCACCTCCAGGTTTTCTTGGATAAACTGATTATTTAGATCCTTTGCATGGTTTTATGGGGTTTCAACATCTGTTGCTAATGTTCTTTTTTTAAAAAAAGTTTATTGTTATATGAATTCATTGCTTTAATTGTTCATTGCTTTCAGAAACTTCTTGTGGTTGCATATAAAAATAGCTAACTAACTAATCTGGTTTTCTGGCCTGATTTTGAATCCAACACCGCTTCAGCGGCACTGGCAAATGAGTGGATGAGATCGCGTACATCAGCCTTTTTATAAAGGAGGTGGAGGAAGTGGAAGAAGCTTCCTCTGTTCTCCAGTTTTGATTGGCTCCCAAGCTCAGGCTTCTGATTGGCTAGGAACCCTATATAAATTGTTGTGTGGCTGCTTCCTTTCACTTCTGTTCTCTCTGGGAAGTTGTGTGAGGCAGTGGCCCAGGGGGTTCCCTAGCCTTTTGCGGTGGGTGCCAGATCTCCAGCTTCCTCCCCGCTTTTTAAAATGTATTAAAAAAAAAAGCCTTTGCTTACTGTGTAGTTGGGCATGCTACAAATCATAGGGCTACTGAGACTCCAGCCATCCTCCGTCTTAATTTGTTCAGAGGCCTACATTTCTGTCTATACGTGTAAAGTAGTATGCATTAATTTTATGCACCTTTGTCCTGGGCCTGTGGTCTGAGTCTTTTAAGTACTCGGTGACACCCCCCTGACCCAGGCCGCCTCCTCTTGCTGGGCTATATAACTGTTGTGACAATTGTCTCTTGAGCTGCTGCCCAGGTGAGTTATGTTCACCTGAACCAGCTTTGTGGCTGCATTGAGGTGGGTAGTTCACTAGCAGTTCCCAAAGCCAGGGATTGTCAACCTTAGGCCTGGGGGCCAAAAGTCGATCTCTGGGCCTCTTTGTTTGGCCCTAAGGATTCTTCCCAGGCCATTCCCCTCACTGGTCATGCTTCACACACCGAGTGTTTTTGCCTAGCTGGATGGCTGACATGTATCCCTGAATTCTGAGATTGTGTATTCCTTGACTGGGGAGAGAAGTGTGTGTATGTATGTGGAAAGTAGCCTACTGTACAATGGTGAAATCTGCATTTGTTGCTCTGCCCCCTTCTATCTCTGGCCCTTGCTGCCACTGGCAAGTGGCCCTCAGAAGGTTGCCCAGAAGAGAATGTGGCCCTCAAGCTGAAAAAGGTTCCTCACCCCTGGACCAAGCCATTAGACCAGCCTTTCCCAACCAGTGTGCCTCCAGATGTTGTTGGACCACAACTCCCATCAGCCTCAGCCAGCATTGCCAATGGCCAGGAAAGATGGGAATTGTGGTCCAACGACATCTGGAGGCACACTGGTTGGGAAAGGCTGCATTAGACGCTAACATTAGTATATGGCTCCAGGAAGCATCTGTGCCCTCTGCTTGTAACGCAGGGTTGAGGAACCTTCAGCCCTCCAGATGTTGCTGAACTACAACTCCCTTCAGCCTCAGCAAGCATCGGCCAGGGATGATAGGAGTTGTAGTTCAGAGACATCTAGATGGCCACAGGTTCTCCATACGAGTTATAACACTTTGTAGGCAACCCAGTTTGTTGCTATGAGCCAAGGAAGCTGCCTTATATTGTTATATGCCTTCAAGTCATTTACGACTTATGGCGATCCTATGAATCAGAAATCTCCAGTAGCATCTGTTACAAACCGCCCTGTTCAGATCTTGCAAGTTCAAGTCTGTGGCTTCCTTTATGGAATCAATCCATCTCTTGTTTGGTCTTCCTCTTTTTCTACTCCCTTCTGTATTTCCCAACATTATTGTCTTTTCTAGTGAATCATGTCTTCTCATGATGTGCTGCCTTATATGGGCCAGATTATTTCTCTCTCCATCTAGTTTGAACTTTTCTCCTCTGTCTGTCAGGCAACGAAGAACCTTTCCCATCACCTGCTGCTGGTATCAGATCTTTTTGCTGGAGGTGCCAAGGGCTGCACTTGAGCCAACGTTCTGCCGCTGAGCTATGGTTTCCACTTGGGCCTTGAGTGACTGCCACTCAGAAAGACTCATTGAGTGGTTGTAGGTCATTAGATGGAGGGCAACTGGTGCTGTTAGAACTGCCTGCTGACTGTCTGAGGTTATATAGACCCTGAAAGCTCAGGAATGGTATACTAATATACTTTTGTATATTTCAGCATTACCCTTCAGCTCTTGCTTTGAAAAGCTGTGAGTAGGTGCCTGTCCTGAAAAGCAGCGTATAATCCACAATAATAATAATAACTGTTCACTTAAATGCTGCGTGTGTAATGTTATGTCAAATCATGTTACAAAAGGGATTCTGTTGTTAAAACACTCTGAAACTTGTAGTTTTTTGAGGGGAATATGGGTCTCCTAACAACTCTCAGAGAGCCAGTGTGGCATAGTGGTTAAGGTGTTGGACTACGACCTGGGAGACCTGGGTTCGAACCCCCACACAGCCACAAAGCTCACTGGGTGACCTTGGGCCAGTCACTGCCTCGCAGCCTCAGAGGGAGGCAATGGTAAACCCCCTCTGAATACCGTTTACCATGAAAACCCTATTCGTAGGGTCGCCATAAGTCGGGATCGACTTGAAGGCAGTCCATTTCCATTTTTTTCTCAACAACTCTCAACACTCTTAACAAACTACAGTTCCCAGGAGTCCTTGGGGGAAAGCCATGATACTTTAAAAGTATAGTTTCCTATCAGTATCTCTTCAATGGAAAGCGAGAAAAATATAGGGCCTTTCCACGCATCCTTTTTATTGCACATTAATGATTGATTGATAGATTTCAGGTGTTTCTATACTGTTTAATGTTCACAATTCCTGAGTGGTGTATATAAAATGTTTTTAAAAACGAAGACTAAAAGCAGTTAAAATTCACCATAGAAACAGAAAGCTACCTTAAAATTCCTGCTGAAACAGGAAAGTCGAAGTCAATTTGTGCTTATCGGGAGCGGTTACGTGCGCTCTGCTTCCAATCCCATTTGCACCTGCAAAAGTTTCAGGGCAGACGTATTGCTTTGTTTACAATCCATGCACGTTCTGTCGCTCCCCGCTGAAAACCTGTAACTCCTCATACCGCAAGTGTTCCGGGATTACTATATTTTTGTCCTGCTTTTGTTGCACCACAACACAGGAATGCCCCTCCAGATGGCAATAATGCAGCAACTTTCGGGAACCAGCACAGAACAGCTAATAAAGTAGAATGATGTGTGGATAGCCCAGTATAGGTCCACCACCAAGGCACTGTTATTGCATCAATGACTTGTTGCAGCGTGCACGCCCCGAAACAAAAGTACCAGTCTGGAGGGGCCCGTAGGAATTATTCCCTCTGCTTGTCCTCTTGACTCTCTCTTCTTCTTCTTCAGGCTGGGGGTAGATGGGGAGAATTGGAATGTAATGATTTTAATCCATTTTCATTAACTAGTACATATGAAAACAAAAATAGCAAACTATAAAAAAAATACATTACAGGGGGGGAAATGAAAATAAACGGAACAGAGTGACTTATGAATAATATGCTTTGACAAATAAAGTCCAAGAGTAAGTATGTAATAATAATGAATAAAAATGCAAAATATACAATTGGGGGGGGGGGAGAATTGGATTCCTTTGGGAGTTAGAGATGGCTATTCAGAGCATGGAGATTTGATCCTGGACTAGACCAGATTAAAATGTAGTAACAACTTGGAGGTGCTCCAGAAGTCTGGGTGAATTCCAGGTGGGTGGGGCAGACTGGAAGAGTAACAGGTGAAATCTAATCCCCCCCCCCACGCACACACATCAGTCCCTCAGAAGATGGTTGCTCTAATCTACATTCGGTTTCCTTCCAGAGATCTGTGAGAGGGGAGATTGCTTTTCCCCCCACCTCTCGGTCCTTTTGTCTGCCCTTTGTAATGGAAAGAGTCCCCTCCTAAATCAATTCCATGACACTGTTATTGTTACTCCACTAAGAGTTTTTAAACTTTTCCCCCTCCCGAGGTCAGGAATGTGGACAGTTGCTATTGGGATGGTGGGACATGGGTGGTTGGGGGGTGGGGGTGAAGGGTCAGCCTGTCTCTGTGGGTCATCTGACAACAGATCCTTTTGAGAATATCTACTCTTCATCACTGCCAATATTGTCTTTTGCCAGCAGGGTCCTGGCACGGACCTTGAATGGCTCGAGCTCCGGCCTCTGTCCACCCCATCGGTCAGCATCTGGGAATGGACAGAAGGGTATTGTGTGTGAAAATAGCTTTGTTTTCGGTCACAGCTGCCCGCGTTTGGACTAGAACTGACCGAAGTCCTGGTGGGTGGGAGAGAAAGGAGGGTGAAGGGGGATTGGGAAAGTATGGGTCATTGATTCCTAGAGGGTTTTCCCACCCCTCTGGGCCAAAGACTTCTGTGTCCAGACTTTAGAGAGCCACGCTGAAGAATTTGGAGAGGGTCCCCCCTTTTTTTTAAAGTGAGGGAATTTATTAGGGGCGGGGAAAAGATAAAAAGAAGAGAAAACTCCTCCCATTAAAAAAAAACAGGCAAAGAATCAGGACAAATGTATAGAGGATTTTGTGAAATTTAGGAACTTATGCTATGGGTTAAATGAGGTATAAAACACCTTGGGCTGGAAAGTACAATGAAGATATCGAACTGTTTTTTTTTATTTTTAATGAAGAAATATTTTACAGAGAGAAATGGGGGTTTGGGTCACTCAGATGATGCGAGTTGGTATTGGAGTTTTCTGTGGGCCTGTAAGAAGCCAGAAGTGTCTATCTCAAAGAAATGGAATATGTCTGAAAAAGGATGAACCCTATTTTCTGGTATCTGTCACTATCCTCATTTTGCCTTTTGCTTAAAAAAAAAGTTAGGCGTGGGCAGAAAAATGGTAGATGTCTGGGTGAATTGCAATAGATCAGCAAGGCTCTCTGCACCCAACAGTTTAACAATTAGAGTGGCTATTTATGCATTGCCAAAAAAGAGAACAAAAAAAGATGAAGATTGCATGTAAATTTGCACATGCAAATTAAGAAATAATTACTATAATTTTAAAAGAACTACAATGCCTCCAGAGTGGGGAAGACTGTGATTGAGTGATCTATGTGCCTGTTTAGTCTGCTGCCCAGTTGCTGACTGTTCATGGACAACTTCAAGGCCCCTCTGGCTTTCCCTTCTTAGGATTCCTTATTTAATATTGGACAAACTGAACAGTGCTTCACATATAGTTCTCTGTAAAGTACGTCACATTTCCACCCTATTAACAATAGCAAGTGGAACTGAAAGTACCAAAACAACACTCTGTCCTTGTGCCAACCACCTCCCTCTCAGCCTCAGTATTCATCAGTAAAATGGGAGTAGAATCATAGAATCATACAACAGTAGAGTTGGAAGGGGCCTCCCCCAGGCACCTGGTTGGCCACTGTGAGAACAGGATGCTGGACTAGATGGGCCACTGGCCTGATCCAGCAGGCTCTTCTTATGTTCTTATGTTCTTATAAGGCCATCAAGTCCAACCTCCTGCTCAATGCAGCAATCCAAATCAAAGCATTCCCAACAGATGACAGAGTATGAATTAATAGTCTTTGACTAGGCTCTTGTGCATGTTCAAATCACTATTCTTAGTGATTTATATGGAGATTTTTATTTGTACATGCACACTATCCCAGTGAAAGGGTCATGGGGCTCAAGTAGGAATTTGGCTCTGCCATCTGGGCCACCATTTTGCTGCACCCCCTTCAAGCCACTATTTTGCGTTTGCCTCTGACTGGGTTCCAGGTTGCAGTAGAAAAATAAAACAAATCCTTCAAGCCTGAAGTCTGTGCTGACATTCTGAGGGTTCAGCCCTTCGCCCAGGCTCTCCAGATTCTAGAGCAACCTTTGGCTCTCTGGATGTTGCTGAACTACAACTCCCATCAGCATGGCCAATGGCCAAGGATAATGAGCACTGTAGGTTCAGCAACATCTGGAGGGCCAAGCTGTTCTATCCGTTTCTGTCCCTGTGGTTTACGTTGGACACTTTCTGAATTTTGTGCTTGCAGTTATAATTTCCTGGTTATCTCCAGATGTTCAGGTGTGAGAGTGTTGTGTATTTTCCTGCTTGCCCCCTTCCATAAGCATTTATCCTGATTGTTAAGGTTGCTGAATGTATTGAGTTGCACAGTCAGATCCATTGTGAGAAATTGGAATATACATTCAAAGTTGGAGACACTATAGGAGTGAGGAGGGAGAGAGGGAGATTAAAATCAGGCATGAGAAGTGATTGAATTTCTCCTCCATCCCTTCTGCCCACATCAAAAGCATGCCTCTTCAAGCGGAAGAGGAACACTAACAGTTAATGGAAATTGTGCTGCTGGTCCGTCCTCTCCAGAAAACGTCTTGCAAGCCCCTCAAAGAAATGGAAGAAGCGTGGGGGACATTTCGCCAACCAAACAAGATTTACAAAAATGCATAATGTGCATAACAGTGAATGTATTAGTCAAGGTAATATACAAAAATGCATGATAATTATTATTATTAGGAGAAATTGCTTGCAAAAAATGTGTACCTTAGTCAAAACTGCATATAAAAATATGTTTATTAGAAGAAATTCGCAGTAAAAGGCTGAATAACTGTCATGCGGATTTTTTTTAAATTGCAGAATTGTGAAGGACTGAATTTAAGATTGGAAGAATGAAAAGCTGAGAAGCCAAAATGGACAGATCCTTCCCTCTCCAGCAGTGATGTACCAGGTGGGAGGGAGACTCTGAATACTACCTACACACCGCTTCAGCACTTCCTTCCCTGTCTCCCTTCTGCTCACCGACATTCGAGCAATGTAATTATTTTTTAATCGATTTGTAAATGTGCACTACAATGCGCACGGAACAGAGTGGAAAGGGACCTTGACTAGCCAGAGTGGGCTTTAACTTAATTCCATCTCCAGCCAACCACCCACACCCTCTGTGGTTCTTGCGATACTCTGTGACATAGATTCTGAAGATCTGAATTTAAGATTGGGGGGGGGGGAAGCGGAGAGAACAAAATTGACGGATCTTTCCATCCCTAATAGGAAGACAACTAAACACCCTGCAGACAAATCAGAATGAATGCTCAGTAAAGGCTGGACATAGTCTAAACTCCACATAACCTTTGTGCAAGCAAATCAGGATGCATGCTCAATAAACAGGTCATCTGGAGGAGCCCTTAAATGACTTTAAAAGGGGATTAGACAAATTCATGGATGAGGAGAGTGGCCTCTCAGCAGATATTAACCATGAAAGCTAAATAGAACCTCCAGGCTCAGAGACACTCTACCTCTGAATGTTAATTTTTTTAGTATTGCTACTGAATATTAGTAGGGACAAACATATGGTAGGGAGGCTGACTTATCATGCCCTCCTTATGGGTTTGCCAAAGGCACTTGGCTAGTTGCTGTTGGCAAGAGGTTTGTCCGCTTAGATGAGCTTTGAACATGATCCAACAGGACTCTTTATGTGTTAAAGACTTTGAACACTTGAAAAATGTTATATAAATTGATGGTGTACTATAAAGCATGGTGTCCAGATCACGAGACGTAATAGTTACAATATTTTGTGCTGGTCAGGCTGCATCGGAAGTAGCGATGGGGGAATCTGCCAGTTTTGGTTTCTCTCTGTTTGTCATTTTGCGATTCTTGAGTTCAGTTCTCGGCATTTCCACATCAGTTTGCAATTAAATTTTTTTTAAAGTCCTCATGAAAATTCCTCAGCATTTTACTGCAAATTTCTCCTAATGTTTTTGTATGCAAGGAGCAGGGGGGGGGGCTCTCCTTCACTGCAGGTATTTAAGCAGAGGTCGGAGGGGGGGCATGGAACAAAGGCTTGGATGGGACACCTTGCACTGAGCAAGGGACTTGCCTAGACCAGATCTCTTCCATAATTCTACGACATAATCATCATGAGCTCCTCTGCATCAGTGATGGGAAACCTCATCCCCGGGAGATTAATGCGGCCCTCCAGGTCTCTACTGCTGGCCCTCAGGATCTCCCCAGACCACACCTTTCACAGGCTCTGCTTTGCACCCTCTCAGGGTGTCCTTGGCTGGATGCAATGTGTCCTTCGACTCTTAATAAGGCCTCTTGCTTGTCTGAAAGGAGGGAGGGCAGAGAGGGTGTGTGTGTAGAAACTAGCCTACTGTCAAAAGGTTAAAATATACATGAATTGCTCCACCCACTTTCTCTCTGCCCCTGCCTGACATTGGCATGTGGACCCTGGAAGGCTACCCAGAAAGGAAACTGGCCCTTGGGCTGAAAGTTTCCCCACCCCTGTTTTTTTTTTAATTATTATTAGTAGTAGTAGCAGTAGCAGTAGTAGTTATCAACAGAAACGTGCGTTGTGAGCTGTAGGGTCTTGTTCGTTTTTAAAAGGAGTGTTTCAAGCATTTAATGATTTGGGGGGGGGGAACACCGGAAGACCTCAGAGGAAGTTACTTGCTACACTATGAGACTCTTTTCTGCATTAATAAGTGCATGGTTGTTTTAACCCCTCTGCACTTGTCAGGGAATCTATGTAAGATTCAGCCCTGTAGCCAGCCTTCCATGTTTGGTGGGGCAGCCACATTTCTAGGTGGGGCATTTGGGAGGGGAGGTGCAGAGCATCAACCAATCTCCCCCCGCCCCTGGTGGAAAGCATGTGAGAGCCAGGCCTGGGGAAGGGAAAGGCAGTGACTTTCCTCCTCACTCCTTCTCCATGCAGAGTCCATTATGTAAGTGTTAACTTACACATTATGTAAATGTTAGCTTACACAATGGGCTATGTAAAGGTCAAGTTAACAGGACATTTAGTAGAAACACAAGGAATTAAATGACTGGCATAATTTTTGTTTCATGCGAAACAAGGATGTTAAGGATAAACAAGGATGTCAGTGACCAAAGGGATACTAAAAGGTGTTAACTCCTCCTTGGGGATGCATTCCTAACCTTTAGCTTTTCCTTCCTATTGGACAATCAAGGGGAAACTTTTTAACTGGTTGCTATATAAAAGCCTAACCAAATAATCGGAAACCCTGAAAAGACCTCATGCTGAGCTGCACACATTGGGAAAATTAGAAATTAGGCCTGAGTTACAGCCTAGGTGCCAAGCCAGCTAGCTCACTGTGGTGTGCACAGCAGTGTTTCAGTTCCTCTAGGGCTGTTTTCATCCTTTGCCATCGAGTACTCAAGAAAAAGAAGAAAAAATACCCACTATGATTGTGAGGATTGTGAGTGCTTTACAAGAGTAAAAGGTAACTTAGGATAGATAATTTTTCAAATCACTTTATCTCTTTATTTCACCCTTCAGCAATAAGGACCCAGTCCTGCTCTACCCATCATAATACCTGCAGAATAAAACAAACTCTTACTTCTTATTGTAAGCAAACATGCTTTTTTATTGCTGGCTGGGTAGAGAACTCAACTGAAACTGAAAAGGAGAGCAAAGGAAAGTCCAAGAGTCAAACTCTAGCCCATAATACAAAGTTCTACAATAGCCCATAAGACAATGTTTTTTTCACAGGCTTTTTTCCCCAGGATCATTTAAGTAATTATAGGGTGATTGTGACTGTGGTCTCGTCACACCAAAAAATATATTGTAGAGCTGGAAAAAGGTTCAGAAAATGGCATTGCGCAGGGGGTTGGACTTGATGGCCTTATAGGCCCCTTCCAACTCTACTATTCTATGATAACCAAAACAATCAAGGGGACAAAGCACCTCCACTGTGAAGAAAGGTTGCAACATTTAGTTGCAACGTGACCTATAGTGCGTATAAAATTATGCATGGCAGGGAGAAAGTGGATAGCGAAAAAATTTTCTCCCTCTCATAACAGTGGAACTTGTGGACATCCCAATGAAGGTGAATGTTGGAAAATTCAGGACAGACAAAAGAAAGTACTTCTGCACACAGCACATAGTTACTGGGGAATTTGCAACCACAGGACAGAGGCACCCACACTATCCCACAAGTGGCAGCGATAGCCACCAAGTTGGATGGCTTTAAAGAAGGGTTAGACAAATGCATGGAGGAGAAGGCTATCAAAGGCTATTAGCCATGAGGGCTATGCTTGCCTCCATGGCTGAAGACAGAGTGCTTCTGAATACCAGTTGCTGGAAACCTCAGGAGGGAAGAGTGCTGTTGTACTCAGGTCTTGCTTGCAGGCTTCCCACAGGGCACCTGGCTGGCCACTGTGAGAACAGGATGCTGGGCTAGATGGGGCATCCAGCCAAATGGTATGAAAAATCCACCCTCAATCAGGGAATGTCTTGAGTGAGCAGACTTTGGGGGCTCTTCCAGGTGAGGCTTTTGTTGTGCACTCCCCCTGCCTTATTCACGGAACTTTTCAGAGGGTCCTATTCTTAAATTGCTCCCATTCTTGAACATGTTTCTCAGGTTCAATTTGTGGGAATAGGTGACATCCAATCCAGTCCAGCAACATCTGCAGGGGTATAAGTTGTAATTGCTGTTTTTTAAATGATGTAATTGCTGTTTTTTAAATGATGTAATTGCTGTTTTTTAAATGATGTAATTGCTGTTTTTTTAATAATGATATTTGTTATTTAATTTTTGTAAATTGTATTGCCTTCATTGATATATTTTTATGCTTGTGCCTATTTTTTTGTAAGCCGCCTTGAGGGCCTTTGGCCAAAAACGTGGGGTAGAAATAAATTTAATAATAATAATAATAATAATAATAATAATAATAATAATAATAATAATAATGAGAAGAAGAAGAAGAAGAAGAAGAAGAAGATGACGACAATGAGCCTGTCATTCTTTAAATGGAGGTTGTCTTCGTCTGTCATGTCACAAAATAAAAAGACAAATTTTTAATAAAAAAAAATCTAGGGATGAAGTACAGCTCTGGGGCAGGGCAATGCACTCTGCCTCACCGTGGCTGACAAGGTGATTATATATGGAAATAGTTTGGGATCCAAAAGGAAAAGAAAAAAAAACGTGTGCATACAATAAAACACACCTACAAACAACCTGATTATGACATGGCACCATGAGTTTGACATCTCCACAAGAATATCTTTTGCCCAAGCCAGAGACAGGGAGTGGGTGAGGCATTGCAGCTAAAACCGAATGGATTTTCCAGAAATCTGGAGCCAGTTACAGTTTTTTTTATGATTGCAACTGGCTCCTGATCTTTGGAACAGCTGGATTAGGAGAAAGAACAGCTGGAATGGACATCATGTGAGGATAACTAGGTGAATCCTTAGCAAATTGGAGGGATGCCTGCTCCCCTGCCCGAGGAATAGCTTTGTTTAAACATTTGGTAGAACTTTTCAAATGTCAGATCAGCAGAGATAGAAAAAGCTGATAAGGGTGCTTCCAAATTAGGGGTGCTGTCAGACAGGGGCTTAATATTGCAAATGGGTCATTGAAATACTGCAGACTGGTCATTGTTTTAACTTACTCAGTTTCTCTCAAAAAGGCAAATCTGAATTAAATTGGGTGGGGGAGAATACAGGCTAGCATTTTGATGCCAACAACATCGTAAGGATACTGCAAAGAAACTTGCAGCATGAGAAGACTGAATTCAATTAAATTCACATGTAAAGCCGAATCTATCAAATTCACACTTTCCGACACAATATGAGAACTGAACATAGCAATCCCACGCTTATCTGAATTTTGCAAGGCAGTTTTTCAGCCAACCAACTAATGTACAAAAATGCATTATGTTAGGATGTGGGTTCCCAAACTGTGGTTCATGGACCACTGCTGGTCCGCAAGTTTCATTCGGGTGGTCCACAACATGTCTGTATTAAATATTCATATTTATTTTAATTGTATTATTATTGCTTTTTTATCCCTTATATTGTATTTTATTGCATTACAGTTTGAAATCTTTGGAATGCAAACTGTAATACAATAAAATACAATTTTGGAAATAAAAGAAGCAAAAGGAATACCTTTAAAAACCATACAGCATCTGGCAGAGGGTGTTACAATGGCTGCAACAGGCAGAAAAACCATCAAGTGGTCTGTCAAGGCCATCAGCAAGTTTCAAGTGATCCATGGGGGGGGAGAAGTTTGGGGACTACTATTTCACGAGAAATTGCTTGCAGAAATGTGGAGATCTGAATTTAAGATTGCAAAAATGAGAAACCAAGGGAGCTGAAATGCACAGATCCTTTCATCCCTACACTTAGAAAAGCGTTTACGCTGGCTAAGTTTAACGTTTTACCATCGGCACTTTTAGACGGCAGATATCAAAGAATTCCATTTGCTGAGCATGCATGCCCCTGTGATGCAGGTGTAGTAGAGTCCATGGGCCATGTTTTACTCTATTGTGTCTTTTATCGTGACCTACGACTACCACTTATTACCCCGATTTTACCAACAATCCCGGGCAGGGACGATGCATTTTATGTTAATTACCTTTTATCAGATCAAATTCCCCAAGTCTCAATTAAGGTTGCCGAAGGGTACTGTTAACTCAACAGCTCACACAGACATGAGAATTGGCTTTTAAACAGAGCTTGTTTTAGCATGAAATTGTTTGTACTACACTAATATTTTTATGATGTTTTGATTTTCTGTATTTGTACGCTGGTCCCCGACCGTAATAAATTATATTCATTCATTCATTTCATCCCTAATGGTAGGGATTACAGCTGCACAAGCTACCCTCCAAGTCACTCTCGGCAGTCTTGCCCCACTGCATCAGAAGGGCTCCCCCATCTCTCACCTCTTAACCCAGGGAACCTGGGAGCCCCCAGGTGTTGCTGAGCTATAGATCTGTCTTCCCAGGCTATTGGCCCTACTGGCTGGGGCCTGCAGGAAATGCACTGGAGAAGCAGACCCCTGCGGCCAGCAGGACTGAAGTCCCCATTCATCAGCTGATGAGCCCAGAGTTTGCTCTTGCTAGGTGCTGCTTTGCAGGGAATGTGCAAAGCAGACCCCTCCCCCAACCCCTGCAGGTCAATTTGGACAGGTGGGCGGGACTGCCCACCTATCATCATCATCATCATCATCATCTTCATCATCATCATCATCATCATCATCATCATCATCATCATCATTATTATTATTATTATTATTATTATTATTATTATTATTATTATTATTATTATTATTATTATATTGTATTTATTAGTCGCCCATCTGGCTGGTTACCCAGCCACTCTGGGCGACGTACAAGATAAAATACATAGATAAAATACATTTGCCATTACAATTTAAAATATAAAAACCCAACAATAAAACCTAATCAATCTCAAAAGCCTGCCTGAAGAACCAGGTCTTCAAAGTCCGGCGGAAGCTCATCATAGAACACACCCTTGCCCTCCCTGATGTCAGATGATTGATGGGTGGGTGGCCCTGCGCACCTGTTAAAATTGGCCTGGAGAGGGGAGGGGAGGAGAGAGAAAGATGTAGCCTGCCAGGTCAAGAAGGTTCCCCATTAAGGGTGTCTGCAGGGAGGGCAAGGGTGTGTTCCCCCCCACTCCAGAATTCTAAATGTAATGGTCGGTGGTGGGTTGCCAGTAACCTCTAGTAACAATGCATAGACCTTATCCCTGCAAGAAATATTTCTGTGGACGTTTTGTTCCCCCTGCACTGAAAGACCAAGGAAAAATGTGGGTGCATGGAGGGTTAGAATAGTAGAGTTGGAAGGGGCCTATAAGGCCATCAAGTCCAACCCCCTGCTCAATGCAGGAACCCAAATCAAAGCATTCTCGACAGATGGCTGTCCAGCTGCCTCTTGAATGCCTCCAGTGTCGGAGAGCCCACTACCTCCCTAGGCAATTGGTTCCATTGTCATATGGCTCTAACAGTTAGGAAGTTTTTCATGATGTGCAGTCGAAACCTGGCTTCCTGCAACTTGAGCCCATTATTTTGTGTCCTGCACTCCGGGACGATCAAGAGGAGTTAGTTGTATGGAAGTTGTATGGAAGCTCAGTTTGTGACACTGCCCAGCATCGTCACTGGTCACAGGGCACATCAGCTTTAGCTTGCATTGCCTCGCTTTGCAGAGCTTGAGCCATTATCATTATTACTATTAACTGAATAACTGATGCTGCTTACATGCTGTAATGCCTTAAATCAGGTGGGCGTGATAATCGAGTTTCCCTATTTTTTGACTTGGAAATGTATTAAAATATTAGGTTCTGTTAAATGCGTATGTGGTGTGTGGTTGCTGTGGGATGTGTGTCTGTGCTTGGGATGTGGGGGGTTGCAGTATGTGTGTGTTGAGGGCACGACAGTTTCTCAGATGTACGAATGTGTTTATGGGCCCCAAAGCACTGGCGACCTCCAAATAATCTTTGCACCACTAAAGGAATAGGCATTCCGCATAGCATCCACTACTTCGCTCCCTCTGCAAACACTGGCATACTGGCAGAATTATCACTTCAGAATCTAACTTTGTGCGTGCACCATATTATTTTGCTAATCGATGCTGACATAGGCATTTTGAGCAGGAAAATCTTAATAACTTTTGAACTGCTTCTCAGAACTTCACCAGACTAATGAAAACGTGCCTTCCTCGACAAGCCTGAATATATCAGTAATTTTCACCTAAATAGAAAAGCAATATATGCCTGTAGCAAATTTGACTGAAATTGGTAAAATGTCAGTTTTCAGCACTTTTTAGCTTGCTGTACCTGTGGCAATTTTTATCAGATTGGTTTGAAATTCAGCGTATTTGTAGACTTCGTCAGCTATGTCACGTTTGCCAAGTTTCAAGTTATTAGCTCAAAGGCTGCCATTTTTTAAAATAAGAAATGGAATTTGGGGGCTTCTAATAACAGAACCTTTCCCTCCCCACTACTTGAGAATTATAACTGTTCATGTTGATATTTTGTCCATACGCACAGCTTTTGTTGATTTTTTTTGCTTTTGAAATAAATAGATGCATATTGTTTGCTTTTTATAGCTGTTCGATTCAATATAAAGTTTGTAGAGGGTATCTTTTTTTTTAAATCATGTCTCCAGTTTATTGGGATTTTTATTTCCTTTTTCTATCCAGCCTCAAAGGCTGATGCCTCTATATATGTTGCTGGGGATCCTGAAAGGGCTATTACACTCATGCCACACTTGTGGGCTTTCCAGAGGCATCTGGTTGGACATTGTGAGGGCAGACTGCTAAACAAGATAGGCTTGGGTCTGATTCAGCAGGGCTGCTCTTATGTTCCAAGTGAAACATTAGCATCCACACCTGACTAGATGATGCAGTGATGTACAGGCAAGTTTTGCTCACGTGATGATGGAATTCTGACACTTCTTGCCTGATTGGTTCCCCGTGGAACTAATGCCTCTTCATGCAGCATGTGAGCTTGTGTCTCTCACAGGCTGGCCTGCTAGGCCTGGGACATTAGCACCATCTACAGGTCCTGGCTAGACACACATCAGTTTCAAACGTCAAGAAAAAGAGAGGTAGCCTAACTCTTGCCTGCGAAAGCAGCTACTTTACTCCCAACCTAAGGATGGAAAACGGAATATTGGTGGACAGCAAAAGAGGAAGATGTTCTCAAAGCTAATCTAAAAAAATTTAACATGAGCATCGAGAACTGGGAAGCCTTGGCCCATGAGCATCCCAATTAGAGGTCAGCCATTATCTTTTTTTTTTTTTTCAATAATTTTTATTCAGATTTTCATAAAACATACAAGACAAAATCATAAAACATTCAAAGACAAAAAACAAAATCAAAAATAGTTAAACAAAAAGAAAAAAAGAAAAGAAGAAAAAAAAAAAAAAAAAAAATAAAAAATAAAGAGTAAAATATTGACTTCCCATTTGTCAAAGATCAAATCAGTTATAAGTCTATAATATATAGCAATCCTGTCTCTTAAGTCATATTATAAAATCACTTTCCTCCAGTAGTTATCTTACTTAATCATCAAATCTCATAAACATTACTTTATTCTTTCCACAAAAAGTCAAAGAGAGGTTTCAATTCTTTAAGAAATATATCTATCAATTTTTTTTTTCCAGATAAGCATATCGATTAATCCATCTCATTACTAATTATGATAATCTTATTGTCATAACCATAGTCAAAATAAACATTTCAATTAATCCATCACATCAGAATCTGTTAGGTTCAGTAATTTCAGTAGCCATTGTTCTATTATCTCTATTAGTTCCATTTTCCATCTTCCATCTTCAGTAGTCTTGTTAAGTCCAGTAATTTCAATATCCAATCTTCCATTATCAGTATTCCATAATAATCTTGCTGTCAAAGCCATAGTCATATAATAAGAGTCTGATGGGAATTACCTCTATCCCAAATATTTTCTTGCCATCCATTCTGAATAAGTTGCTGAAATACTGCTGTAAAATCATATCTCTGTTCTTTTTTTCAAAATACACTGGGTCATCTCTTAAAAGTTTTTCCATTGTCACATGGCTGCAGTTAATTCCATAGATTTTCTCTATATTGGGCTCCATCACATCATTCCAGTCCAGAAGATAATCCATGCCATTGATAACTTTATCTCTAGAATCTTCATTAATTTCTTCAGAGATAACATTGAGTTCCAAACAATAGATTTTATTTCTAAAGTCCATAGACTCCAAATCTTGTTCCTGTTCCACGTTTGTTCCAATCTCCGGGATCTCCTCTCTCACAGGGACCCCTATTCCAGTCTCCAGGGTCTCCTCTCTCACAGGGACCCCTATTCCAATCTCCGGGGTCTCCTCTCTCACAGGGACCCCTTCCAGGGTCACCTCTCTCACAGGGACCCTTATATCTTTAATCTCCTGCTTCATTTTACTCAATTCAATTTTCGTTATCTCAATCTCATTCATTATTCTCTGAAACATAGTTATTTCCAGATTCTCAGCCACTTTCTTAATTGCCATTTTAAAAGAAAAATATAGGAAAACCACTTCTTATTTCAGCAACAATTGGGTTAATACTCCAAACTTGGTGACATCACAGTATAAACAGAGCAGACAGCCTTATCTCTCCAATAGTTAAGTAAACAAAATGCAGTTCCCAGGATCGAAACAATTAATGGCAATCGTCAAGAAACAGATTCGTCAAAATAAAATAGACCAAAAAGAGAGTAGTCTCAAAACAGTATAATATTTTTCAAAATAAAAATCTGGAATAGAAATCCCTCTTCTGTGTGTATCTTTAGAATGCAAATCCAGGACAGCTTTTTGCAACAAAAACAGAGATAAGCTATTAATTAGTGCGTAGCAGAGAGAAGTTACGGCTCCCCAGTGAGATGTCAAAAACCGATCAATCTGGCAAATCTCTTTTAAACAGCAACAATTTAAGTCAAGTAAAAGAAAAATATAGAAAGAAGGGTGCTTGCCTGTTAGTGCGTTCTCTCTTAGAAGATAAGATGAACGTTCGCTTTAACAGATAGAGCTTGCTGTTGAAAATCCGTCCCACCTTCGTCGGCTGGACCTCGTCCCATAAATTAATGAGATCTGGTCGTCCCAACAAAAATAGGCTTTGAGGTTAATCTCTTCGTTTCTCCCTACCCGGGAGAAGTTTAATCAGTCAAAAAAAAAAGAAAAAACTGACTGATATATCTGAATAAGCTTCTTTTGAGGCAGGAGCCCGTCTCAAAAGCAGGCACAGGCTAAGTCACCCTTCCCGGAAGTCAGAGGTCAGCCATTATCAAAGGTGCTATGGAGTTTGAAGAAGCACGAGTACAGGGCGAAAGGGACAAACGAGCTAAGCGGAAGGCACGTCAAGCAAATCCTCATCGTGACCATCTTCCATCTGGAAACCTATGTCCTCACTGTGGGAGGCTGTGTGGATCCAGAACTGGCCTCCACAGTCACTTATGGACCCACCGTTAAAGACCTTATCTTGGAAGACAATCTTACTCGGCCACGAGTGATCGCCAATGATGAATGAGTGAATTACCTACTTTGTGGTGGACCATCTGGCTTTTTAATCTCTGAAAATCGGGTGTGCGGAACCTTTGGTACTCCAGATGTCACTGAACTGCGACACCCATCATCCCTGGCCATTGGCTGTGCTTGCTGAGGCTGTGATGAGAGCTTTAGTTCAGCAACATCTGGAGGGTCAAATGTTCCTTACATCTGCTGTAAATGAACAGATTTAAGGTAGGGCCAGGGAATCTTTTGGCCCTGCAGACATTGTTGGAGTGCAGCCCCCATCCTTTCTGACCATTGGCCATGCTGGCTGGGGCTGATGGGCGCTGGAGCCCAGCAACATCTGAAGGGTCACTGGCGGGTTCCCCAGCCGTCCCTGGTTTAGATTTTACATTTCTTCATTTCTTGGTGTTGACGAAAGTAATTGTTGTACTGATTTCATTCTCAGCTTTCTAGTTTAAATTGTGTTTAATTGATTATAATTGTGTAGTATTGCCCAGAGAACTTTGCTATTGGTCATCATAGATTATTGTTATTGTTATTATGTTATTTAATCCAACTAAGTTCACATCAACACCATACATTTAAAGCACCCTTATACTACTGTCATGGCTTCCTCCAAAGAATCCTGAGAATTGTACCTCTCTGAGGCGTCTCCTAAGAACCAACAATTCCCAGGATTCTTTGGAGGAAGTTGAGACAGGTGTGGGGAACCTTTGGCCCTCCAGAGGTTGCTGAACTACAACTCCAAACAGCCCCAGCAAATATGGCCAATGGCCAGGGCTGATGGAAATTGTAGTTCAGCAACCTCCAGAGGGTCAAAGGTTCCCCCCCACCTGGTTAAAATGGCGTAAGAATGCTTTAAATGTATGCTGAACATGTGACCTAAGTCACACTCAGAGTAGACCCATTGAAATCAGTGGACTTAAGTTTAGTTATGCTCATTTGTTTTGGTGGGTCTACTATGAGTATGACTAAGTTGGATATTATTATTAGAAGCAACTAGATTAGATGTGATGGTGAGGAGGCCCCATGTGTGTATTTATGCATCTACCTGGTTCATGTATAAATCAGGAGAGGGTGTCTCATTGTCACAACGAAAATTGTGCATGGGTAGTGGGTAACCGACCTCTTCCATCTGCTTCCTGCGTTGTCCTTTTGTCTAGGGTAGTGGAGGAATCAGTTTTAAAGGTATTGTACATGGGATTTGGGGCTCTGACCAGACTCAGATTCTGACCAGACCCCATCGAGTGCCTGTTTATGTCTGAGCAGCCTGTGTCCAACTAATTATATACAAAATGATATATACCCTCCCTTATGTTATACATGTAATAACATAAAAGAGTCAAGTACCATGCAGTATTCTGTTTCTGCAGTATAATTTTATAAGTATAAATATATAAGTGTTTTTATACTGTATTTTTATACAGTTATATGCATTGTTGTATGTTCCGGTTTCTTTAGAAGACCTGGAATGTATAATACTATATGTGTAATAATGGACATAATATGTGACAATTGTTAGTACTTTTAGCGAAACTGGGGAGAAAAACCCTAAAATGCTACTTGTTGAGATCAAGGAGGGAGGCAGAAAAAAAAATCTGTGCAGATAAGCTCAACATCAAGGAAATCCTTGATCCGCTTCAATCAGAGCAGCTGACTGTTAAACCACTCTGGCTACTGGAGCTCTGTCAGGAGAATAGGAGTCTCCTCTCAGCACCCTTCACAAACTACACTTCCTAGGATTCTTTGGGGGAAGCCATGACTGCCTAAAGTGAAATAAATGTCTCATGTGGGTGTGGCCCCCTGATTAGGCAAGCCCAGCAGCTGTGAGTCTGGCTTTTAGAACACTGACAGTTGGTTCTTACTGAGCATGCCTGACCTTATCATTGATTCCAATGCTAATTTTCTTAAATTAATTAAAAATTGGCCAGGCATTTTTATTTATTTATTTATGTCATTTCTATACCACTTTATATTATTTGGAAAACAAATCTCAAAGAGGTTTACAACCTAGATTAAAACATTGAACAAAACGTCACAAAATATTAAAAGAAAACATTACAAATTCAAGCCAAATATAAAAAACACATTCAAAACAGCATAATTATCAGAAAAATAAAAGTATTCTCTTAAACATAAACATTATGAGTTAAGAATCAAATACAAAATACAAACTCCCAAAACAGCATCATTAGTTAATTAATTAAAACAACTATACTAGGAACTACACCCTCCCCAAGAATCCCTCCCAAATATGTCCTTAACAGTCCTCCATGTCTAAATCCCACACTGATGCATTCCCACAAACCATATAGATAACTTATCTCCAGGCAAACCACCACAAGGAACAAACACGTAGCCTACAAAAATACATAGCATCCAACGCAACCACTCCCTCCCCGTCTCTCACCCAGGTAGGGCCATACTCAATACCAATTCAGTTTCTCATACTGAGTGGTATTGGGCATCTTTGAAGCATACAAAAAATGACAACCCAGACTCTCAGTCTGGGCCGCAGATGCACAATTCAACTATAAACCAATAATACAACATCACTCTCTTTCTCTCTACTGGATAATACATTCAGCGGTACAATATTAAAGGGGATGATGGAGACCCCAAAAGTTCTGCATTGCAGCAACCTTCATAGCTCATCTGCAGGCCGGGTGCAGTCAATTAGCTGTAGGTGTTTCCACTCTCCTCCTCTGGAATTAGCAATAGCATCCTGACTCCCAAAGTCTTCCTTTTTTAACTTTTAAACTGCAGAAGTCGAAGGTCAGAATATGGGGCAAGGTCAGTAATAGGATTACAGGCACTCTGTGAACATGGCTGATTTTTAATTAATTTCAACCATATATGAGCTCTGACAGAAAAAAGTGCAACAGGGCTCTGGTTTTCCCCCCTATCTCTTTTTACACTTTGAACTCACGATTCTGACTGTTTTGTTTGTGTATTACCATGAAAATTTAGAGGGTTGTTGAGCAAGCATTTCTGAATTCAGGACTATAGGTTTTGTAAGGGTTTGTTTTGAAATGAACTTATGGGAAGCATCAGAATGGCATGGGGGGTATTTCCAAATTAACATTGTGGAATGTGAAATACCCATGCTGGCTATCTTATACAGCCACTCTTGTGGCTGTATAATATAGGATTGCACTTAACGAGTTTATTTCTATGTCTTCTTCTGAGCACATTCTTGCCTGGCTACGTTCTTCTTAAAGGAGAATGTCATGAGCACAGTACTGCAGAGGAGGTCTTGACCATTGTGTAATAGTGGAACTGTTACTTCCTGTGGCACGGAAACGATGGCGTCAGCTTTCCTTTACAGCTGCATCACACTCTTGACTTGTGATCAGTTTGGAACTGGTTGTGATCCTGAAATCCTTTTCACCTGTACTGTTGCCAAGCACCCCTCACCTTATAGCCCCTGCATTTGATGTTAAGCCTGCGTGCAGAACTTTCCGTTTGTCTGCGTTGAACTTCACATGTGCACAGGGCAGTTTTCAGTTCTGTTGGGGTAACTTTGGATTTTATCCATTTTCTGCGGTGTTAGGGATCCCTCCCAGTTTTGTGTTGTAAGAACAGCCCTCCTAGATTAGACCAAAGACCCATCTAATCCAGCCTCCTGTTCTCACAGTGGCCAACCAGATGCTACTGTGAAGCCCACAAGCAGGGCATGAGCACAACAGCCCTCTCCCCCACCCCTCCTCAGGAACTTATGCTAAGAATCGTATCTCCTCGGATACTGGAGGAGCTACAAAGCTATCATGTCTCGTAGCCATTGATAGCCTTATCCTCCGTGAATTTGTCTAATTCCCTTTGCAAGCTGTTCAAGCTATCCAAGCTGCTGGCTGCCACAACATCTTGTGGGAGCAAATTCCATAGTTCAACTTTGCACACAACAGCGCGGACCAGGTTTCTCATTTTCCCAACCTGAAATTCCATTTGTGCAGCAATTTGTGATTTTTTAAATTCTTCAGTATTTTAGTGTGAATTTCTCTCAATAAACATATTTTTGTATGCAGTTTTGCCTAATGTACACATTTTTGCAAGCAGTTTATCCTAATAAAAATTTGGTATGCTATTTTTATTAGTAACGTTTTTATGCACACTTCCCCCTAATATATATATGTTTGTAAACATTGGTTTAGAACCGCATTACAAAATGCAGATAACTGAGATTTTCGAAGGATGGTTGTATTTTGGTTGTCATATTGATTTGGAAAGTGGCAACCTGATAGATTTGGCTTTAAATACAAACTGAATTGAATTTCTCTCCCCTCTCTAACGTGCACACAATACTTCTCACTCTTTTACTTTGGGCATTTCCAGATTGCCACTGTTTTCAATGGGATTCAATCATATACTGGCAAATTTAGGTTGTGGAATCACAGTTGATTGGGAGGTCTTGCACAACCCACTTCCCCAAAATATCAGACTTTTTGCAATAAGGAAACTGACAGGAAAATGCCCTGGAAAGTTGTGGGATAATACTTGCTTTGACGCAACACCTTACAAAAGCAAACAAATGAAAAGGAATGTTCCAGAAATAGCTAACGCCTGCTAACTTTCTCACAAAGTTTGTACAAACAAATCACGATGAATCCTCAATGAACAAATTGCCTGGAAGTAAGGATGGGGGATCCAGTTCACATTTAAAGCTTAATCTATCCAATTCACACTTTCCAAAACAATATGAGGACTGAAACACAGCCATCCTTCAGAATTCACATTTTCCAAATTTTGTAATTCAGTTCGCCAATGTTTACAAAATGCATATGTTAGGGGGAAATGTGAATAAAAATGAATATATTAATGAAAATAGCATGCAAAAATGCATTATATTAGGATAAAGTGCTTGTAATGATGTGTACATTAGTCAAAACGGCATACAAAATGTGTTCATCGGGAGAAATTCACACTAATATGCTGAAGAATTTTCACGATGGTTTCTAAAAAATTAATCCACACTTTGCTGCAGAAATGTGAGGAAATGAATTTATGATTGGAAAAAAAGAGAAACCGAGAGAACTACAACTGACAGGTTCTTCCATCCTTACCTGGAAGCGACCTTCCCAGTTAAAAAGCAAACTCAAGCCAGGATGCAATTGTGGTCACTAGATGGCAGCAGTCTGCTGGGAGATCCTTTGCTGAATCCGAGCATCCTTTGGGGAAGGAGGAATGAATGGGAAGAGCACATCTGAACAGTATGGAACTAAGGTACACCCCTTCTGAGTAACCCTTTCAAAACAGCCCCTCCCAACCTGTGTGTTCATATGCACAGAAGCAAACAGGATTAGATATTTTACGTCAATGCAAAGCCTGTCACAATTTTCTACCAATCGTGCACTGTTTTTCTGAGCATCTTCCTCAGGTCTCCTCTCTTCCTCCTGCAAAGGAGGGTCAAATTCAGGCTTTATCTGGACATGCGGCAGGATAAGGTGATCGAAGTCCCGAAGTGGTGTCCATTGCCCACTTCAGGAAAGAGTGTGCACGCAGAGCTAGGAGCTTCAGCAACTATTCAGTTCAGACTAAGGGTGCTTTCCAGACTGTTGATATTTTGATTTGATTCAATATCATACCAGCAAATTAAGGTTGCGTCATTAAAGTTGATGGAGAGGTCTTGTGCAACCCACTTTCTCCGAAGACTGGACTTTTTGTGACAGGGAAATCTACTGGAAAGGGTCAGATAACATTTGCTTGGATGCATAAGAACATAAGAACATAAGAAGAGCCTGCTGGATCAGGCCAGTGGCCCATCTAGTCCAGCATCCTGTTCTCACAGTGGCCAACCAGGTGCAACGTTGTCTAACCTCCCTGCAAACAAATCAGGATGAATAAATAAACAAGTTGTCTAGATATACCCTGAGGGCTTATATAAGAGCTAGAAAGCTCTGGCCCTTCCTGAGTCTGAGCTAGTTCCTGCTCTGGACAGCTGTTTCCATTATCTTCTCACAAGGAGACACATATGGCTAGCCAGGCACTTTTATGATGGCTGGGATCAGGGATGTTGTCGTCTGGTGTCTCAGAGGGTCTTAGTCTCCTTACTTTTTTGGGAGCAGAGTCCCAGCAGGGCCCCTGTCTCCAGCATCCTACAAGTCACCAAGAAGAGTCTTCTAACATGCTTCCTTGTCTTTTCCTGCCAATCAGAGTGAAAGGAGGTAAGTCAGCCACTGAGAAGACTCTTCTCAGTAGCTAACACTCCCCTTTCATGCTTTTTGGCTCCTAGGAACATCTGTTGTTGTGAGAGAAGACATTGACAAGGATCTCATTCTCAACCCAGCAGGGAAAAGGGGGAGGGGGCGTGGCTGTGACTATCACGAAGGGACCCTGCACTTCTGAATTTGCCACTACACTACTGGCTGAGACACTTCTGTCTGGCTTGCAAGCTCCTCTGCTCCTGTGGCCGTGGGGGTGACATGAGAAGGTTGTGTCCCAGACCAAGGAGGAACCCACCCCACAAGTGTGGAGACCTTCAGTCCTGTGGCTGGAATGTCTGTGGTTCTGTACACGCCATACAATGAAAGCACATTATTTCCTCCAAAGACTTCTGGGAACTGTAGTTTGTGATGGGTTCTGGAAGGTGTAGCTCTCTGTGTGGCACACTACAGTTCCCAGGATTCTTTGCGGGAAATAACGTCTGTCAAATGTATGGTGTGCATGCGGCCTCCGTGCAACGGCTTCTCAGGGTCACAGGCGGCGAAGGGGAGGGGCCCCACTCCTCTTTTGGGGAGACACAAGTTTTCTTTATTGATTTTCCTTAAAAGCATTTCGAAGCCGCTTAATGTTTTAAAAATCTCCAAGGGGCACACGCAATATCCATTAAAACCAAAATACAACCTAAAACCAATAAAACAGTAGAAAAACCCATAGAAGCAAATGAAGGAGAGATTCGGGGGATTTGTACACATAAGTCAGGGCCCAAAGGTTCCCAGTCTGGGCAGGGTGGTTGCAATGAAGGCAGGCTAAACCCTCCCTGCCTGACGTCACTGTACTCCCAAGGGCCACTGCTGCTTGGCGGAGTATAGCTTTGCAGGCAGAAGGTCCTGCTGCGTCCAATCCTTTGCATCTTCAGGTGGGGCTGGGAATATCCTCTGTCCAAAATCCTGCCCAGCTGGAAGTAGCACAAGCCCAAAACACCGTTAAATAGATTTAACTTCTAGAGACCCTGAAGTGTGCGATGCCTGAACAGTGATGAACCTTGGAATATGTGTGCTCATATGACAGTAATTCTTCTGTAGTTTTTGTTGTTGTTGTTATGTGCCTTCAAGTCGACTACGACTTATGGCGACCCTATGAATCAGCGACCTCCAAGAGCATCTGTCATGAACTACCCTGCTCAGATCTTGTAAGTTCAGGTCTGTGGTTTCCTTTATGGAATCAATCCATCTCTTGTTTGGCCTTCCTCTTTTTCTACTTCCTTCTGTTTTTCCATGCATTATTATCTTTTCTAATGAATCATGTGTCCAAAGTATGATAACCTCAGTTTCATCATTTTAGCTTCTAGTTATAGTTCTGGTTTAATTTGTTCTAACACCCAATTATTGGTCTTTTTTCGCGGTCCATGGTATCTGCAAAGCTCTCCTCCAACACCACATTTCGAATGAGTTGATTTTTCTCTTATCCGCTTTTTTCACTTTCCAGCTTTCACATCAATACATAGAGATTGAGAATACCATGGTCTGAATGATCCTGCCTTTAGTGTTCAGTGATACATCTTTGCATTTGCTGTAGTTTTAGTTTTGTTTAAATCAGCTGTTTGATTTATATATTATTATTTGTGGGTGAGTTGTAAGCCACCCTTTGGGTTACGGTTGAAAGGCAGGATATAAATATTTTAAATAAATTAAATTAATAATATTTTTAAAAGCTGCTCTCCCCAACAACTCTTCTGTGCTTTACCAGGGACAGGTAGGTACCTGAAAATAGAGAGGCAGTTCGAGCATATGTCTAAAATTAAGTATGCACTGCCAAGCCAATATAGGTGGAGGGGGAAAATAAATGGTTTTGCATCTTTAATTTTTGTTTTAAAAAAAGAGGTGGGGTAGGGATGGGTGGCTAAGGCTTGGTTTTGCCAGGAAGAATCCACAACTCTTCTTATCCAGAATGCCCGTCTGGGGTCCCAGATGTCTGGGGCTGGCTTTGATCGTTCAGTCACTGGTGAGGAAATGTACTTTCCATAACTGGCCTTCTGTATTATGGGTTTGATGGTGTCCCGGATCTCAGTTCTGCCACTGAAAACAGATTTCCTGGTGAAATCCTGTCTCTGTGTTTTAGAAAAGCGCTTCGGCCGGCGTAACACTCAGCCAAAATGGCAGAGCCTATGGCTCTGCATGCAGAAAATAAGTAAAATTTCATTTCGGTCGCAGACCAATACATAGATATCATAAATAATCAGAACCATACAAAATACATAAATGTGCATGCAGAAAGGCCCTAAGGTTCAGTCCTCCGGCATCTCCTAGAAAACCACTGCTGGTCAGTTTAGACACTACTGAGTCAGATGAACCAACTGTCTGACTGTATAAGGCAGCATCCTGTGCTCCTGTTGAGTTCAAATTCAGAGGCATGAGGACTAGAATCTTCCTTTATGCAAAACCATGAGGACTGGAAGGTTACTTTAGTTTTAAGTCATGGCCGCAGCAGCTGGAGGAGCACACGCTTTGACTGCAAAAGGTCCCAGGTTCAGCACAGGGCAGGGCTGGGGAAGACTCCCTGCCTGGAATCCTGAGAAGCCGCTGCCTGCCCGTGCAGACAACACTGAGCGAGACGGCCCATGCCTCCGCGCGGGGAGCGGCTCGGCGTCTCAGCCCCGCCCCCTCCGGCCTTCTGGCCCCGCCCCCTTGGCCCCCAGCCCGCCTCTCCCCTCCCAAGCTTCAGTCTCCCCCGGCCCACCTCTCCGCCGCCTGCGCGCAATGGGGGCGCCCGCCGCGGCCCCCTGGCTCGCCTGCGCCCTTTGGCTCCTGCTCGGGCCCGGCTTGGGGGGCTCTTCCCCGCCCGAGGCGGACGTGGAGAGGAGGGGGAGCCCCGCCGGGTGGCAGGAGGACTGGCCCGCCGTGGTGATCGCCATCCTGGCCCGCAACTCCCAGCACGCCTTGCCCCACTTCCTGGGGGCCCTGGAGCGCCTGGACTACCCCAAGGGGCGCATCTCCCTCTGGTAAGGCCCCGCGTCGGAAGCGCCTCTGGGCGGGAGGGGGGGGCTCTGCGGGGTCCCCTCTCCCCGAAAAACTTGGGCTCGCTTTGAGACGCCCCAGAACAGGGGCGATGAGTGTGCGGGTGGGTTGTTTTGGGGGGGATCTCAGTTAATGTTGGGGTGGCATTGTATGAGTGGAGCGGTTGTGGGGTGATTTGGGGGGCCTGAGAGCGCTCGACTGCTGGGCGGGCTGTCTAGACTGGGACGCCCCCTGTGTGCATGCCCGGGGGTAGCTCCCCCCCCTTTATTTGTCTTTATGTTTTGGGTAGTCTGAGCAAAGGTGCCTTTCAGTTTGGGGCTGCGTGGAGTGAGGCTCTCCAAGGAGGGGTAGGTCCTTGCAGGCACCTGGCTGTGCCAGACATGGCTTTAGGGGTACAGATGTGTGGGTGATTTGGGGCGACACCTGAATACTTACAGGTGTCTGGCTTTGGGGTGTAGGAGTGTGTGTGTTTGTGAAAGTCTTTTTGGGGTTCCCCAACAAGAGAATGCTGAATGTTGCCAGCGCCGCTTCAACACGCCTGGACTGTTTCCTCGATTGTGTTTGCCCTTCTTCTTGAGGTGTAGTTTTGGGGCTGGGCTGGCAACAATCCCTTGAGACCCAACAAGATCTGATGGAGCGAGTTCAGCTCCTGGTGGGTAGATCGGGGTGGAGGACCTCTGCCCTCCAGATGGTGTTAGACTTTAGCTCCCGTCACGCCGGACTCATTGGCCTCGCTGGCCGGCACTGATGGCAACTGGAGGCCAGGAACATCCAGAGGGCCACAGATGTCCCCCGTTTCTGGGGTCGATCAAGGGGGAGAGCTGGAGGCAACGAGGCCCTCTTGGAGGACCTAATTTCTCGACAGATGCCGCAATGGAGGTGGGGTCGCTCAGGAAACTGTTGCCAAATGCATTCCCAAAGCTGCGGCGTGTCAGTCAGCGCTGTGGTCTCTTTAAGGCGCCCCCTCCTCTTTCAAGAGGGAACCCCCCCAGCCCACCCCATTCCTGTGACACTGGGGTGGATTACAGCCAAAAGAGGGTGTGAGATCAGTCCCTGCAAGCGGATAAGCAGAATCCCAAATGCTTCAGACTGTATCTTCCTTGGGGACGGATCCTGTCAAAATGCTAGGGCAGGGGTGGGGAACTCCAGCTCCCATCAGCCCCTGCCACTATGTCCTGTGGTCAGGGATGATGGGAGTTGTAGTCTAGCAGCAATTGGGTGGGGGCGACAGGTTCCTCGCCCCTCTGCTAGTGTGGCAAGTTTTTGAGTTACGCTGATGGAGAAGTGTGGGAACAACGCCAGCATTTTAGGATGGCAGGAATGGGAAATCTGTGGCCCTCCAGCTCTTGTGGGACTCCAGTTCCCATCACCTCCAGCCAGCATGGCCAATGGTCAGAGCTGTGAGAGGAGTTGGAGTCCAGCCACAGCTGGCAAGCCGCAGCTTTGGGAAGACTGGGGGGTCGTATGTGGGGCAGCAGATCTTGAGGGGCTGCTCTTTGCCTTCACTCGTCCTCCGGCTCAGGGGTGGGGAACATCTGTGGACGTCTGGATGTTGTTGGGACTCCAGCCCCCACCAGCCAGCCAGCATGGCCGGGGGCCAAGGATGATGGGAGATGGCGTCTGACAACATCTGGAGGGCTACAGATGTTCCCCACTCCTCTGGAATGGCATCCAAAGAGCCCTCCTTGTTGCCGTTCCTTCCCCCCCAATAATCCAGCCTTGGGGGGTTTGTCCCCCCCCATCTCAGTACTCCACAGAAACGGGAGGGATTCCCTGTCTGTCTGTTCCAAACGCATCGGTCTGAGGCATGTTTTACAGTCTTTTCGATGCGCTTGTAGGAAACCTTATTCCGGCAGCATAAATCTCTTTTCTTTTTTTTTAAGCGCTCATGAGCTTTTCCCCATCTGCTGCCTCTGTTGCAGGACTCTCATGGTGACTCAGTCCAGTTTGGGATCCTAGCTCTACCGTGCAGTGTCTGTTATATATTAGTTTCTGTTCTCCCTGCCACCGCCGTCCCCCTTTTTTTAATTAAGCAAAGTTATTTTTCCTCCAGCAATGTTTTTCGACTTGCTGCTCCTGGCCTGTTCAAAATTTGCTGGAGAGTTAGTCTGATTGGGCAGAGCGAACTCCTGCTGACAGCTGTAGTATCTGTAGGCAGAACAAGGTGGCAGCGGAGTGCAGGCCCTGATTCAGGGGTAGGTGACAACCTTGGCCAGGGGTGTGGAACCTTTTCCAGCCCGAGGGCCACGTTCCCTCGTGAGTGACCTTCTAGGGGCCACATACTAGTGGTGGGCAGGGCTGCAAAAGCAGCCAGAGCAATGGCTGTGGCCTTTGCACAATAGGAGACGCAATAGCCACCCAATAAAAATGTAAATGGACTGCCTTCAAGTCGATCACGACTTATGGTGACCCCGTAAATAGGGTTTTTGAGGTAAGCGGCATTCAGAGGGGGTTTACCATTGCCTTCCTCTGAGGCTGAGAGGCAGTGCCTGGCCCAAGGTCACCCAGCGAGCTTCATGGCTGTGTGGGGATTCCAACCGTGGTCTCCCAGGTTGTAGTCCAGCACTTTAACCACTATACCACACTGGCTGTCAGCCACCCAATAGCCAGAGGTTATTCCATCCAGCCCAGTGAGAGGTGTTATTGTAGTTCATGGGTGCATTCCAGCCTGGTGAAAGCACTCAATGAGGGAGCAGAGTAGGGTCAGTGAGTTGTGGGTCCTGGGGAGGGAACAGAGTCCTGAGGGCCGGATAGAAAGGCCTAGAGGGCCAGGTTTGGCCCGTGGACCCCAAGTCCCCTTGTTTGTTTATTTCATTATTAATTTGTCTTAGAAAAGCAGACTGTTCTTTTTGCTACATCTGGGTCGTCTCAAAGCTGCTTACAAAATAAAAACATGTAATGTACAAAATGTTGAACATGAACTAAACATCAGAGATGAAAACATCAGAGAAGCATTCATTGTGCAAAGGCTTCCTGAAATAAAGCCATCGGAAACTTAGGAACAGTGCCTGTCTGATTTCTAGGGGGAGGGAGTTCCACAGAGTTGGGCCCACTACACTGAAGGTGCAATGCCTCGTTGACATGAGTCGTGGTTCTGGTCCATGGGGGACCACTATCAGGGCTCCCCCCAGATGATCTCAGTGATCAGCTCAGGGCATACAAGGTAAGGCAGTCCTTAAGGTATCTTGGCCCTCAGTTGTTCAGGGCTTTGTACACTAGTACAAGAACCTTGATCCTGGCCGGGTAGCACATGGGAAGCCAGGGCAGGTCTTTTAACACTGGTGCCATGCGTTGGCGGTAGTCTGTTACTGACACCAGTCTAGCTGCAACATTCTGCACTAGCTGAAGCTTCTGACCAGACTGAAGGGCAGCCCCATGTAGAGCCCTTTGCAGTAATCCAGTCTTGAGGTTGCCAGTGTATGGATCCAAGGGTTAGAAGGGTTCCTGTCATGGGCTAGCTGCTCTCCACTCAACAGCTGAAACAAATAATGCAAACAGTTCATCTTCACTTGTAAAACGGGCAGCACAGATCTGGAATGACAGTGTTGCACTAACGCTAGTTTTTAAAAAAACATTGTTCATGGGAAAATGAATAACATCGCTGCCTGTTTAAGAAACAGTGTTCCTGTGAATGTCTGGTGATCAGATCCGTGCCTGCAAAGTTGTCATTTTTAATGGAAGGGATAAATCTTAGAGTAGGAGAGGGGTCTTGTAGGCCATCCAGACCAACCTCTTCCTTGTGGCAGGCAATCCAACAGATGCATCTCCAGCAGATGGCTCTCCAGTGTTGCCCTTGCAGAACTCAGGGAGGACGAGGACGATGGGGACACAACTCACATTAGCTGGCTCTGCCTGTCATTGGCTCTGGCGCCACCTACTGTTGGGCTCCCTGCCTTCGGCCCTACTAGCTGCCACTGAGCCCACCACGCCTCTAAGTACAAGAGGAAGCTGGCTTGTCAGTCAGGCCATTGGTCCATCAAGCTCAGTCCTGCCTACACTGATGGGCAGAGGCTGGTTCCCTTGTCCGGCTGCTCTTAACATTAAGAAGTTTCTCCTAATGTTCAACCGAAATCTGCCCTCTTGTAACTTAAGCTCTTTAGATCTCGTGAGCAGGGCAGCAGAGAACAACCCTTTGCCCTCCTCTGTGTGGCATCCCTTCAGGTAGTGGGAAGAGTGCTGCTATCCTGAAGAGGGTTCAGCCTGCTGTTCCCTTGGCTTCACATACTCAGTTCCTTTCCTCATGGGACCTTGCAAAGGGGTTGTCTTAGAGTGTGATGGGGTCTGGAGAGCCAATGTGGTGTAGCAGTTAGAGTGTTAGACTGGGATCTGGGAGACCAGGGTTCAAATCCCCACTAGGGCATGTCTCTTAGCCTAACCTACCTCACAGGGTCATTGTCAGGATAAAATTGGGAGGGGGAGAACTATGTTTGTAACCCTCTTTGAGGAAAGGTGGGTATAAATGTAATAATGAATAAAATTAAAATAAATCTGGCTGAACCAAGTTCAGGATGAACTAAGGCAGAAGTTCCCAAACTGTCGTCTGTGGGTGAAGCTTCATTCAGGTGGTCCATGGCATATCTGCATTAAATATTCATATTGATTTTTAATGGTATTTTTATTGCTGATTTGATTTCTGATATTGTATTTTATTGTATTGCAGTTTGAATGCTGCGGAATTTAAATTGTGATACAATATAAGAAATCAAATCAGCAATAAAAATGCCATTAAAAATCATGCTGCATCGAGCACAGCACATGACAATTGCTCAAACAGGCAGAAGAATCATTAACTGCCCTGCCAAGATTGTCAGCAATTCAGGTGGTCCATGATAGAAAGAAGTTTGGGAACTTTTAAGTCAAAACTCAGAAATCCTTTAAAAAAAAAAAAAAAAAATCCAGTCACTGCAAAGACACTAGCTGACTCTTTTATCCTTTTTCCTACTCGACTCTTGTAATCTTGGTTTATGTGTTGGGTGCTTCCACGTAGCACTTTGTTGTGGACTGGGTGTAGGTCATGCATGCAAATTTTTCACACGGTCTGCAAGACGCCGTCCTCATCGAAATTGCACCCCATATTCCCCCTGCCCCCATTTAATCCAGGCTTGCCATTTCTGCAGATTCTGGGGGTTTTTTTGCTTTTTTACTTACTGGATTTTCCATGTAAGCAGGTAATCTGTATTAAGTGGGAAAATAATGTGGGATGGCATTTCAACAGAGCTTGGAAGTAACTAGTTACAAGCAACGAATTACTTGTAATTCATTACTTTTTTGAGCAACGAGTGGGTAATTTTCCTTTACATTTTGATTGCAATAGAACTAGGAGTAATTTTACTACTTTTGTGGAGTAATTGTAACGTTTCCAGAATTACTTTTGGGCATTACTTGGGGGGGGGAGCAGGGGAAGTCTTCTGCTCCTCTGATTTGTGGATGAAAACCATGTGCCTCAAACTGGGCTTCTGTGCAGCATCGCTCTTTCCTCATGCTCTGTGGATGGGTAGCAGGCGACGAGGGAGGAGGCAGAGAGTGAGACGGGGTGGAGTGGAGAAAACAATTATTTAAAAAATGGATAGTGGTGGTGAAGAATGGAGTGGAGGGGAAAACGATCCAGAGGTCAAGAACATGGATAGAGGAGGAGAAGGAGGCCACAGCAGAATGGAGATAAAGAACTGTGGAGGTGAAAGATGACAACGTGTGTGTGTGTGTGTGTGTGTTTGCACTTGGCACACAAAGTGGCCTCCACCACCCTCTCTGGCTACTGTGCTGCATTTGCAGTATTTTAACTTTTTTGCATCTCAGGGGAAAATGTTTGCTTGAGTGAGTGTCCCTTAGTTGGTGGAAGGGCAGGGCCCGGGAGGTGGTTAAGTGAGAGAGATTATGCTGGCTTGCTGAGTCGGGGGGGTTGCACTTGGTTTGGCATGCAAAGATCTGAGTAGTGGCCTCAGCCACCCTCCCCACTTCCCTTACCAGCGGAGAGACCACCATTGTTATCTTATGAATAAAAATAATTATTCTACTACCTCTGTATGTGTTTGTTTATTTTTAATGTTGTTTTAGGCTACTTAGATGTGCAGCAGCCAAGGCCAACACCTTGTAGGCATTTTTTTTAAAAGTAACTGAAATGTAATTGTAGTGATTACTTTGGAGGCAAAGTAAAGTAATCGGTTACTTACAGAGCAATTGTAATTGTAACGGTAATTACTACTTTTTGGGGGGCATGTAACTGTAACTGTAATTCATTACTTTTAAAAAGTAATCTTCCAAGCTCTGCATTTCTTTTCTTTTTTTTCAATAATTTTTTATTCAGATTTTCATAAAACATACAAGACAAAATCATAAAACATTCAAAGACAAAAAACAAAATCAAAAATAGTTAAACAAAAAGAAAAAAAGAAAAGAAGAAAAAAAAAAACAAAAATAAAAAATAAAGAGTAAAATATTGACTTCCCATTTGTCAAAGATCAAATCAGTTATAAGTCTATAATATATAGCAATCCTGTCTCTTAAGTCATATTATAAAATCACTTTCCTCCAGTAGTTATCTTACTTAATCATCAAATCTCATAAACATTACTTTATTCTTTCCACAAAAAGTCAAAGAGAGGTTTCAATTCTTTAAGAAATATATCTATCAATTTTTTTTTCCAGATAAGCATATCGATTAATCCATCTCATTACTAATTATGATAATCTTATTGTCATAACCATAGTCAAAATAAACATTTCAATTAATCCATCACATCAGAATCTGTTAGGTTCAGTAATTTCAGTAGCCATTGTTCTATTATCTCTATTAGTTCCATTTTCCATCTTCCATCTTCAGTAGTCTTGTTAAGTCCAGTAATTTCAATATCCAATCTTCCATTATCAGTATTCCATAATAATCTTGCTGTCAAAGCCATAGTCATATAATAAGAGTCTGATGGGAATTACCTCTATCCCAAATATTTTCTTGCCATCCATTCTGAATAAGTTGCTGAAATACTGCTGTAAAATCATATCTCTGTTCTTTTTTTCAAAATACACTGGGTCATCTCTTAAAAGTTTTTCCATTGTCACATGGCTGCAGTTAATTCCATAGATTTTCTCTATATTGGGCTCCATCACATCATTCCAGTCCAGAAGATAATCCATGCCATTGATAACTTTATCTCTAGAATCTTCATTAATTTCTTCAGAGATAACATTGAGTTCCAAACAATAGATTTTATTTCTAAAGTCCATAGACTCCAAATCTTGTTCCTGTTCCACGTTTGTTCCAATCTCCGGGATCTCCTCTCTCACAGGGACCCCTATTCCAGTCTCCAGGGTCTCCTCTCTCACAGGGACCCCTATTCCAATCTCCGGGGTCTCCTCTCTCACAGGGACCCCTTCCAGGGTCACCTCTCTCACAGGGACCCTTATATCTTTAATCTCCTGCTTCATTTTACTCAATTCAATTTTCGTTATCTCAATCTCATTCATTATTCTCTGAAACATAGTTATTTCCAGATTCTCAGCCACTTTCTTAATTGCCATTTTAAAAGAAAAATATAGGAAAACCACTTCTTATTTCAGCAACAATTGGGTTAATACTCCAAACTTGGTGACATCACAGTATAAACAGAGCAGACAGCCTTATCTCTCCAATAGTTAAGTAAACAAAATGCAGTTCCCAGGATCGAAACAATTAATGGCAATCGTCAAGAAACAGATTCGTCAAAATAAAATAGACCAAAAAGAGAGTAGTCTCAAAACAGTATAATATTTTTCAAAATAAAAATCTGGAATAGAAATCCCTCTTCTGTGTGTATCTTTAGAATGCAAATCCAGGACAGCTTTTTGCAACAAAAACAGAGATAAGCTATTAATTAGTGCGTAGCAGAGAGAAGTTACGGCTCCCCAGTGAGATGTCAAAAACCGATCAATCTGGCAAATCTCTTTTAAACAGCAACAATTTAAGTCAAGTAAAAGAAAAATATAGAAAGAAGGGTGCTTGCCTGTTAGTGCGTTCTCTCTTAGAAGATAAGATGAACGTTCGCTTTAACAGATAGAGCTTGCTGTTGAAAATCCGTCCCACCTTCGTCGGCTGGACCTCGTCCCATAAATTAATGAGATCTGGTCGTCCCAACAAAAATAGGCTTTGAGGTTAATCTCTTCGTTTCTCCCTACCCGGGAGAAATTTAATCAGTCAAAAAAAAAAGAAAAAACTGACTGATATATCTGAATAAGCTTCTTTTGAGGCAGGAGCCCGTCTCAAAAGCAGGCACAGGCTAAGTCACCCTTCCCGGAAGTCCCCAAGCTCTGCATTTCGATGAGGTGTGGACTCTGGGCAGAGCTTGTATGTGTGAAAAGTACCAGCTTCCCAGTGAGCTGACCTGTGCAAATGCCTTTTCTCAGCTCCACTCTCTCTTCTGTGCATGGGCATCTGTGGGAGTGGGTGGGGAGGTGGCAACCTCCCCCCCTGTGCAACAACCATACCCCCAGCTTCCCAGCTTTCATTTTTGTAAAAAGAGTACATTGCTAGCATTTGCAGAACCTGAACTGAGCAAAGTATACAGGCGCTATTCTTCTCACTTTTTTTGTGAAGAACCACCTTGGTCCCCCGTTTTTTTCTCCTCCCCCCAAATCTTGTCTGTTCTTAATTCTGCTGATTGGGCTCTCCGCATCTAGGAACACAGGAAGCTGTATTACACTGAGTCCGACCATTGGTCCATCTCGCTCAGTGATGTTTTCTCCCTGCCTGAAACCCTGGAGATGCAGCCGGAGCTTGAACCTGCATGCAAAGCAGATGCTCTTCCCATCTGGTCCCCATTTGTCTCTTGGTGTATTCCCATTCCTGGCTTCCTGTCACATCTGATCTGATTTAAGCTGCGACTTTTTTGATTGTAAATCTCTTCACTCTTAGTCTTCTCTGTCCTCTCGTCTTTGTTTACCATCTCCTCACCTTTGATTGGCTAATGCTTTCCTCTTGATTAACAAGGGTCTGGAACAAAATCCTGTCGCAGAGTGGCAAAATTGGGAATGGAGAGACTGAGTGAGCCTTTATGTGTTTGAATCTTTGCCAAAGATGACACCTTCCTTGCAGATTAGTCACAGAGACTTTGAGCTTTATAATAAGAAATAACTACTTTATTCTGGAAGCACATACTTGATAGGAAAGAGTTCTACATCTAGCTAACTAGCTAAGTTGGAGACGCAAACACTAAGCCTAGTGTTTGCCCTCGTGCTTGGAGGAGAGGGAGAGACAAAGAGAAGATGTCTGCTCTCCTTCTCAAGAGAAAGAAGAAGGAGTAAGGAAGAAGGAGATGTGGTCAGCATCCTCTGCATATCAGTCTAGCAGGAAGGGAGAGCCAGCAGGAGATCAAAGGATAGGTATTGGCCTAGCAATCAGGAGGTCTCCTCTCTAGCTACCCTTTTTAACCCCAGGCAGCCTCAACCCACCAGTTGGAGTTGAACCACATATTCCAACCCTACCCCCTCCTCAACTCAGAGAACACTTTTTCACTGCAGAATTTACACAGAAGACTTACAGCATAGTCTTGTAAGCATAGACTTGTATCCAGTTAAGTTCTACTCAGAGTAGGTCCATTGAAATTAAATGTACTCAAATGGGCCATGTCCATTAATTCCAATGGGTGTACTCTGAGAATGTCTTAATGTTGAATACCCTACATAGTCCTTCCTAGACATTATCACTGGGACGGTAATAAATACTGTTCCCAGATTTCAGCTAATTAGCCTTTTACAGTTTTCTTGCTGTGAACAAAATTTGGGACATCCAATATTCCAAGTAATCTATCAATTTGGCCCAGCTAATGGAGAGCACTGTGATAGCAACTGTCCCGTTTGGAAAATCCATACTGTGTAGCCCAGGGTTAGGAAGCCTTTTTTGGCTCTATGGGCCAGCTCCTCGTCAGGGAGGGTCTGCCTTGCAGGCCGAATTTGATGGGTGGGGCGGGATGTGGGGAGGGAATACAAGTCTCTCGCTATAAATGTGTTCAGAGATGATGTGCTGGCAGAACCACACTATGATCAGAAGCCATTTGAGAATGAACATGTAATTTCAAAGAACTGCCTGGGGAGAGAGAGAATGTCAGTGGATAGCAATAGTGGCATCTAAATTGCAGATTTCCTAGCCAGCACTGAGAGAAGCTTGCAGTACATGAGGGGGTTGTTAGCTTTCAATTTCAAGTTGCCTTTGTTTTAACATCAAAGGCAGCTTTCTAAGCTGAACTCACACAAATGATCAACTCACATTAATTTCACTAGCTTTGGTCTGGGCACTGGACTTCTAGACCACCAATGGCAATGAAGTCTAGTTTCCAAATCGCATGAAGTATTAGTTCCGCTCTATTCAGCACTGGTTAGGCCTCATCTTGAATACTGAATCCAGTTCTGGTCTCCGCACTTCAAGAAGGATGCAGACAAACTGTTTCAGAGGAGGGCAACAAGGATGATCAGGGGACTGGAAACAAAGTCCTATGAGGAGAGACTGAAAGAACTGGGCATGTTTAGCCTGGAGAAGAAAAGACTGAGGGGAGATATGATAGCACTCTTCAAGTACATGAAAGGTTGTCACACAGAGGAGGGCTGGGATCTCTTCTCGATCGTCCCAGAGTGCAGGACACGGAATAATGGGCTCAAGTTGCAGGAAGCCAGATTTCGACTGAACATCAGGAAAAACTTCCTAACTGTTAGAGCCATACGACAGTGGAACCAATTACCTTGAGAGGAGGTGGGCTCTCCAACACTGGAGGCATTCAAGAGGCAGCTGGACAGCCATCTGTCGGGAATGCCTTGATTTGGATTCCTGCATTGAGCAGGGGGTTGGACTTGATGACCTTATAGGCCCCTTCCAACTCTACTATTCTATGATTTTAAGTTGTTCAAAGGTTGTGGGTAGTGCCGGATTTACGTACATTACAAGCTTTTTTCTTTTTTACTAAATTTCAAGATTTACATAATTGGTTAAAAAAATTAAGGAAACAGGGGAAATAGACTTTAAAAGATTATCCTGCTGATATGACAAAAATATGCTTAATGACTACACAATTGCTTGTCATGCAAAAATGGCTATAATGTAGTTTTCATACATGCTAAGAAATCAGAAGGTATTTTCATCTAAAGATACTTCATATGCAGATAGGCTTACTGCAAGCTATATGCTTTAGTTACATTATTGATTTTTAGTTGCATGCTTGCCTCTGTTCCACTATGTATGCAAATACACCATTTTATTTCTATTTTCATTGTCTTTTCTATTACAGTATGCCTTTCTTCAGTTATGCCATGGGCCCCTTAAATGTGACATAGCTTAGGGTCCCAGCAAGTGTTAATCTGGCACTGGTTGTGGGTTTGGGTCCCAATCAAAGTTTTGTTTTGGGGAAGGAGGGCCAAAGCTCAGAGGGGCAGAACGCAAGCTTTGAGTGCAGAGGGTTCCAGATTCCATCAGCCTAAAAGGAATCTTGGCTGGCAGAATTCGAAGGTACCTTAGTCTGAGACTTTGGAGCAACCTTTCCAAGCTGGATGCCTGCCAGCTGTTTTGGACTACAACTCCCATCAGCCCCAGCTAGCAGGGCCTTTGGAGGCACCAGACAAGGGATGGCTGCTTTGGAGAGTTGCTGCTAATGAGACTAGAAAATATTGGGCTAGGTGGATCTGCAGGCTGACTCGGTATAAGGCAGGTTGTGCACAGATCCCTGCTGAAGCTAAGCAGGGTCAGGTCTGGTCTGGTCAGTGCCTGGATGGGAGACCACATGTAAGCCACTTTGGGTGTCTATCATGAAAAGAACGGCAGGGTATAAATGTCATAAATAAATAAATGAGGGCTAGCCAGCATGGTGCCCTCCAGATGAGGTTGGACTACAATTCCCATCAGCCCCAGTCGGTACCAACAGCGGTCATGGATGATGGGAACTGTAGTCCCAACAACATCTGGCTGGGACTGATGGGAGTTGTAATCCAACAACATCTGGAGGGCAACTCCAAAATTTCAGACTAAGGCACTTCCTAGTCCTGCTAGCCAAGATTTCTTTTAGGTGGATTGAACTTGGAACCTTCTGCGTGTCATAGATGGGTGGGGTGGGGTGGACCATAGCTCAGTGCAGAGTGCGCGCTTTGCAAGCAGAAGGGAAAGATCTCTCCCCGAGACCAGTGGGAGCCTTTGCCAGTCAGAGTACAGTAGGGCCGCACTTTTTGGCGGCCTGCTTTTCGGCGTTCCGCTAATACGGCGGTTTTCAGTTAGAGTAAGGCCCCACTCACATGGTGCTTGTTCCGCTTTTACGGCTTTTTTCTGGCGTTGGGCGCCATTTTATTGACGGAGTTCTGCTTTCAGGCGGATTTCGCTTTTAAGCGGGGGTCTGGAACGTAACCCACCGTATGAGTGGGGCCCTACTGTAGACTATAGTCTACTATACTATAGTAATAAATAATAATAAATTTTATTTGTTGGTCGCCTATCTGTCCAGGTTAGTGGACACCCTAGGCGACTTACAATAACAAAACAGTACATAATATACAACACAATATACCAGCAAACATAATCATAGTCAATTTAAAACCAATTCCAGTTAAAACCTCATAAAAATTAATCCTCCCCAATCCCATAGGCCCGCCTGAATAGCCAGGGAGGAAGCATGCCGGAGATCAAAAGGAAGGGAATTCCAGAGGGTGGGGGCCACAACCGAGGATGCCCTCTCTCTGGTCCGCACCAGCCTAGCTGTTTTGACCGGTGGGACCGAGAGAAGGTCTTGTGAGGCTGATCTTGTCAGGTGGCATAATTGGTGATTCTGGAGGCGCTCCTTCAGATAAACTGGGCCGAAACCGTATAGGGTTTTAAAGGTCAACACCAACACCTTGAATTGGGCCCGGTAGACAACTGGTAACCAGTGAAGGTCTATTAACACTGGCGTGATATGGTCACGGCGATGGCTATGCTTGATGAGGCGCGCCGCTGCATTCTGTACCAGCTGTAACTTCCAGACCGTTTTCAGTGGTAACCCCACGTAGAGCGCATTACAGTAGTCTAAGCGAGAGGAGACCAGGGCATGTATCACCTGTGGGAGCAGATGAACAGGAAGGTAGGGTTGGAGCCTCCGTATCAGATGTAATTGATACCAAGCTGCCCGACTCACCGCTGAGACCTGAGCCTCCATGGACAGCCTGGAGTCAAGAATGACCCCGAGGCTGCGGACTTGGTCCTTCAGGGGCAATCTCACCCCATTAAGCATCAGGTCCATAATACCCAACCTTCCTCTGTCTCCCACAAGCAACACCTCGGTCTTGTTGGGATATAGTAGACTATAGTCGACAAATAGTCGATAACGTTTCTATTTAATTTAATATTTGTATATTGTATTGTTTATATTGTATCTTACTGTATTTTTATAGCTGTGTTTATTTTTCTTGTAAGCCGCCTTGAGGGCCTTTGGCCGAAAGGCGGGGTATAAATAAAATTTCATAATAATAATAATAATAGTCTTAGCCCTGGTATAAGGGAACATTTCTATGTTCTGAGATGCTTGGGGGATCCTATCTACTAATAGTGAGCACATTCTACGAGTGCCTAATATATAGCCAAAACAAGACCACCCACACGCAAGGGGGAGGTGTCAATGGTCCTGGAAGAATGCTAAGGTTTGCAGCGGTACAAATAATATTGAGGGGGGCAGGGAAACTGAGAGGGAAGGGGACTGCCAATTGAGAACTGAACATGTCCTGTGGGTGCAGAGTGTTGACTTCAGCATTTGGGAACAAAACAGACAATCTGGGGTGGGAAATGGAATGGAGTATGCTGGAAGAGAACATGGCTAGCCAGCCGGAACCCTGAATAGGAGTGTTCATATTGCAACGTTTTGTTGCAGGCTCCACTTGCACATTAACACACCCCCTGCCGCAATTTTTCTATATAAATACCTGCGTGAGAATGTCAAGACAAGTGTGTTCTGTGTTATTTCTGGACTCTAAAGGACTTACCAAATTGGCTAGTTGCAATTTCGTAAACATGGCAAGTAATTCAGCCCTCTCCCCTCCCCTTGCGCTTTTTCTTTGCTCTTTGTCAAGTTTGTTCATCACCTTTGTCTCCTGCCTGTATCCCAAGGAGTTCAGGGTAGCAAATCTTTTTCTGTTCTATACAAACCCATAATGAGCAAAGTTAAGGCAGGTTATGTGGCATCAAGCCAATGGTCTCCAATCCGTAGCAGCTCTAGTGGGCTTTTCTGCTACCATAAATTGGATGTTTTGAAAATGGCAACATGGCGTTGTCAAAACTCGGTGGACCTGGGGTGGGGAGGTTGGATGCAGCTTTGGATTGCCAGTTGCAACCCCCCCTTTTGAGTTTGCTCTCTGCTGCTTCTGTAAGTAACAGAGAAGTGGGAGAAACTGATTCCCCCCTTTGCAATTTGGATCACAGGTGTGCGACTGACCACAATGTGGACAACACGACAGAAATCCTGCATGAATGGCTTACTGCAGTGGAAAATGACTACCGGTACATTGAGTGGAGATCTGTGGATGAGCCCAGGTAAATCTGGAAGATTTATGTTGGCTGCCTTGAATTTCATAAATAACTGAGAAATGTGCACGTGCCAGAAATGAAGGAAGATTGCAATAGATTCAGATGACCAGAAACAATTGTGGAACTTCTTAGAAGGTTGATGTCAGGCAGCTGCAACTTTGTGGAGATGTGGTCAACAGGAAGATCCCTATTCAGAGGCAATGCTAGTTGTTGCAGGGACAACTTGAGGGGAACCTCCTTCATGCCCTATTTAAGAACGCAAGGGCACCGCTGGATCAGGCCAAAGGCCCTTCTAGGCCGGCAACTTGTTTCCCACAGTAGCCAACCAGACGGCCCAGTGGGAAGCCCACAAGCAGGGCACGAGTGCCATAGCCCTCTCCTGTTTATGAACCCCAGCAGCTGATATTCAGAGGTGCCCCTGATCCTGGAGGTGGTATATAGCCATCAGGGCTATTAGCCGTTTTGACAGCCCTATCCTCCATGAGTTTGTCTAATCTTTTAAAGTCATCCAAGTTGATGGCCATCAATGTCTCTTGTGGGAGCAAGTTCCATAGTTTAAGTATGCGCTGTGTGAAGAAGTGCATTCTTTGGCCTGTCCTGGATCTTCCAACATTGGATGACCCCGTGTTCCTCTCTCATAATACTAGAACTCCCCCTTCACTTTTTCCCATCCTGTGCATAATTTTACACACCATTATTGTATTCCTGTTAACCTGTCTGTGGGCTTCTTATTGGGGAATCTTGTGGCCACTGTGGGAATCAGGTTAGCTCAGCATCTTCACTTTTGGTCTTGCCCAGCAGGGCTGCTCTCATCAAGGATTAGAGAAATGCAGTGTTTATCCACAGCTCTTAAGCATGACAACTGAAAAAGGAACCCCCCACCCCTAGAGATAGTACACCTTAGAATATCAGTTGCTGTGGGTCAACCGACAGAGGAGATGTCTTACTTGCAAGGTTCTCGGATGCCCCTGATTGGCCCCTATGGAGAGCAAGATGCTGGGTTACACAAGTCTTTTGACCTTATATTGTTCCCTCTATTTCCGGAGTTTAGGCTGTGAGTGTTATTGCTCATGTAGCCAAAATGGCAGCACCCATTCACAAGAGAGAGCTGCAAACCTTGGGGTTTCCCTAAGCCTGAAGTGCAACAAATATTTTTTGGGGGGGAAGCCACCCTGACAGCCTAATGAGAACTGAGCATGGGGTGGAGGTGGGGGAAAACATTATGGGGGGAACACAAAAGGGGGGGATGTAATGGTGAACCTGGAATCCTGAACAACAATACTCCATGCAGTAACATTTTGTTGTAGTTCCCACTTGCTCTTAACCTCTAATCCTGTTTAGAGTAGATAATTTGAGTTTGTTTATCAATACCTCAGCACAGATTAACCAAAATGGAGACAATTGTCAAGAAATCAGGAGAAGGCTAGGACTGGGGAGGGCAGCTGTGAGAGAACTAGAAAAGGTCCTCAAATGCAAAGATGTATCACTGAACACCAAAGTCAAGATCATTCAGACCATGGTATTCCCAATCTCTATGTATGGATGTGAAAGTTGGACAGTGAAAAAAGAGGATAAGAGAAAAATAAATTCATTTGAAATGTGGTGTTGGAGGAGAGCTTGGTGGATACCATGGACAAATTAAACCAGAACTGTCACTAGAAGTTAAAATTATGAAACTGAGCTTATCATGCTTTGGACACATCATGAGAAGACAAGATTCACTAGAAAAGTCAATAATGCTGGGAAAAACAGAAGGGAGTAGAAAAAGAGGAAGGCCAAACAAGAGATGGATTGATTCCATCAAGGAAGCCACAGACCTGAACTTACAAGATCTGAACTGGGTGGTTTATGACAGATGCTGTTGGAGGTTGCTGATTCACAGGGTCGCCATAAGTCAAAATCGACTTGAAGGCACATAACAACAACAACATGCCCAGGGAGCTTCCCAGCTATAGAACTCTTTCATTCCACTCTAGTGAAGCATAAAATATGCTGATGCGTTTTGTGGAACTACAAAAAGAAGGACTGCCAGCCTGATGTCGGTTGATGGCAAAATGCCAGGTGGCCTTGGTGGTTGTTTATTTATTAATTCTAGAATGCTTGCATAAAATAGGCATAAAATAGTATGCAGAAGAAAGCAGGGGCTCCTCTCTCCCAACTTACCATCTTGCCTCTTGTAGCTCTTATCCTGACGAACTTGGGCCCAAACACTGGAGCGATGCACGCTTTGAGCACGTCATGAAGCTCAAACAGGAAGCTCTGATCTTTGCCCGCTCTGAGCAGGCTGATTACATTTTGGTAAGTCAGTCTGATAATTTGGAGGTGGGAAAATGACGGACTCGAGTCCCCTCAATTCTGTCCCCTAGAACACATTTTGTGTGCCTCTGGGTTCTCCTCCCCACGCACAGATGTATGTCCCACCTACCCCAACTATCATCCATCTCAGCCCTCCCGAACCTGGTGCCCTCCAGACTCTCAGTTCCCATCATCTCTGACCTTTGGCCATGCTGGCTGGGGCTGATGGGAGCTGGAGTCCAACAGCGTCTGGAGAGCACCAGGATGGGAAAGGATGCTTCACCTGATTTTATTTCCCTTCACCCCAAAGGCATCTCAAGACTTTCCCCTTCTCCCAGGCATTTTAGCATGTGTTTCTAAATTGTTTTTTTTTTTTAATTTAAATTCTTGTTTTTATTTTTTTTTAAAAAAAATATTAAATTCTGTTTTTAAATTGTTTTTTTTTATTTAAATTCTGTTTTTAAATTGTTTTTTGTGTTTTAAAATTTGTATATTTGTTTTTATTGTTTTTAATTGCTGTGAACCGCCCAGAGAGCTTTGGCTATGGGGCAGTATATAAATGTAATAAATCAATCAATAAATATCTCTGCATCCTCTTCATCACCCTCCCTCGGACCAATTCCTTTCTTGGTTTCCTTTGAGCTTATGTCTTTCTTCATACCCTCTGACCTTGCCTGTCCACAGTTCCTCCACTCTGAGAGCAGCCATTTTGAAATCTGTCAATGCCATGGTGAGAGTGTCTAACCCAGAGGGGCGATTTTTCTCTTGGAGGGATGCTGTTGTGCAGTTGTACCTGCTCGGCTCCTTCAGGGTAGGATTTACTATTCAGACTTTGCTTCTATCAACATAAGTGTGTTTTTTTAAATTTTGTCCCCAGTTCACAGACACTGACAGCATCCTGACAGATGATCAGACTCTGAAGTTCCTCATTGCACAAAACAAATCTGTTGTTGCACCCATGCTGGATTCTCAGACTTATTACTCCAACTTCTGGTGTGGGATTACTCCTCAGGTAAGCCCATTGGGTGGCGGAACTTTCCGTTTCAGAGCAGATTTGCCGAACGTATTGCAACGTGGGGAACCTGTCGCCCTCCAGCTGACTCCATCCCACATCAGCCCCAGCCAGCATGGCTAATGGTCAGGGATGATGGCAGTTGTAGTTCAGCAGCTTCCAGAGGGCCACAGGTCCTTTCAGAGCAACTCACAATAAAAGAAATTATACCAAAATGCAACAAAGTGACATTGCCAGTCCAGTCATTGAAATTGGATATGTTAAAAATCTAAAAACTAACAGGGCAACATAAAAATAAATATGACGTATATTGGGGGTTCCCAAACTGTGGTCCATGGACGACCAGTGGTCCGTTGGCTTCCTGCATGTGGTCCACGGTGGGAGCAGTGACTGTGACTGGCGGGCTCAACTCCATTATTCTTAGAGTGCAAAAGACGGAGGGAGAAAGAGGAGGGGACTTGAAAGGAGTGGAGAGGATTAGCAGCAAAGTCAGTGGGAGGCTGGTGTAGTGGTTAAGGTGTTGGACTACGACCTGGGAGACCAGGGTTCGAATCCCCACGTAGCCATGAAGCTCACTGGGTGACCTTGGGCCAGTCACTGCCTCTCAGCCTCATGAAAACCCTCTTCATAGGGTTGCCATAAGTCGGAATCGACTTGAAGGCAGTACAGACAAGACAAGAGAATTAAGAAGTTTAATCTTAGTATAAATCATTAAGTGGTCCACCAAGACCGTCAACAATTTCCAAGTGGCTGCGGGGAAAAAAGTTTGGGAGTCATTGACAAATGTCGTAAATATAGCCAGACTTCTTCATCAGATTAATAATTGTATATCCAGTACGTCACTGTGTTCTGCGAGAGTTTCTCCTTGAAATCTCTAAAGTATCAGAAGCCCACTCCACAATAATTCAGAGCTGGGCCCAGCATCGCTGTTGAGATACGTTTGCATTTTTCAGAAACAGCTGAAGACATTTTTGCTTTGCTGAGCTTTTCCAGCAGGGTAGAAAGGTCTGTGCCTCAGATGTCTATTCTGGATTCGTTTAAAACCCATTTTGATGTGTTTTTATGTAAATAGCATTGAGACTCATGTGGAAGGTGATTCATAAATTAATAAAATAGATAGATAATCAATTAAAAAGCAAATTTAAAAACCACACTGGCTACCTAAGCAGATTGAAAAAGCAATGGGTTCTAGCCAACTAAGTTCGACTGAAAGTAGACCACTGAAGTTAGTGGATCTAGGTTAGTACTACCTATTAACTTAAATGGGTTTCCTCTAAGTAGAACTTAATTGGATACAACCCCATGTCTGTAGGGCTCACCCAAAAGAATACTGGGATGGGGCCAAGCCTGTCACTTTGGGAAGTCTCATAGGTGAGTAGCCACCATCATGTAGGCCCTGCCTCCTGTTTGTGTCTGCCTGATTGTACTCACTGGCAGATCTGGGAATACGGGGTCCCCAAGCCAGGCTTCTTATGGATGGAAGTGGGCCACCAAACAGCTTGGTCCAAAACGTTCAGGGCATTCAAGGTAAAACCAGCACTTTGAATTGGGCTTGGAAACAAATCGGCAGTCATTGCAATTGATATAATATGAGAGTAATGTGCTTGAAGCACCAAGCTCCCAACCTCAGTGGGTGGTGCCACTGACCTGACCTCCTGACAGCTGAGTTGCTGCTGGCTACTGGGAAGGAGAGGGGGAGGTATGAGGTGGCAGGGAGGATTGCACAGTGTAAACCCACCAACAGGAGCACCTGTGGCTTCACTGGTGTGTTTGAACCACGCGAACCTCCTCGCCACCTCCTCCCCCTCCCTCCTAGTTAGCAGCAGCAATTCTGATGTCAGGAAGTCAGGTGAGCACCCCCCCCACTGCACCGTCTGCTACCATCCCGCCAGCATACGGACCCCTGCCTTCTGCACCAGCTGAACCATTGCACCAAGGTAGTACATTCTTGGTGTATCCCCCCCTTTCCACACCTTGTCTTCTCTGAAGCCTTGGCCCCATCTGAAATACCTGCAGGGCCTTTTCTGTTTGGGCTTCCTCTCAGTGGTTGGAATTATGGGGAAGGGCCATAGTTGAGCAGTAGAGTGTCTGCTTTGCATGCAGAAGGTCCCGAGTTCAATCCCTGATGGCTTCTCCAGGTAGGGCTGGGAGAGGCTCCTGCCTGGAACCATGGAGAGTCCCTGCCAGTCAGTGTTGACAATACTGAGCTAGATGAACCAGTGATCTGACTCGGCATAAGGCAACTTCCTTTGTTCCTATGATGCTTTTTTAATTGGATGGTAAATACTGCTTGTGACATCGCCAAGCTACATCAGGTTCTAAGCCTCTCTCGCACATACCAGGGCTACTACCGTAGGACGGCAGACTATTTCCCCACCAAGAACCGGCAGCGGGTTGGATGCTTTGCGGTCCCCATGGTCTACGCTGCCTTCTTGATTGATCTGCGGAAGAATGACACCGCCGGCTTGGCCTTTCACCCTCCCCATCCCAGCTACACATGGCCATTTGATGACATCATTGTCTTTGCATATTCCTGTCAAGCTGCAGGTGAGAGAAGGAAAAGAGAGGGTAGAGGCAAATAATCACAATTAACGTTTGTCTAGAGTTTTTGAGTATCTAAAAGTGCTTACTGTTGTTGTTGTTGTCATTGTTATTGATGATGATGATGATGATAAGGCCAAACACTCCTCTAGTCTAATGTTCCTGTACCCATCAGATGCCTCTGGGAGATCCCACAAACAGGGTTATGAAAGCAACAGCGCCAGCATTTGGTGGCATGCTGCTACTGAACATGGAGGCTCCATGTCACCACAAATTCAGCTAATTCTGATTGGGGCAAGCCAAAAAAAAAAAAAAAGGGTGAACAGCGCATGTTCTGTGTACCAAAGTGGGAAGTGTTTGGAGGAGCCTGGTGGTCTGACATGGCATTCAGTGGAGCTGGGGAATTCTAAAGCCAGGAGCCTGTGTCGATGTTTCAGGGCCCTTTTGTTTGTTGGAATTTCTTTATGCACCCTTTAGTTAAAAATAATCCAGGATGGTATACAATGGCTTATTTATCTGTCTCTTGTGCAGGAGCCCAGATGTACTTGTGTAATCAAGACCGCTTTGGATATATCAATGTCCCAGTGAAATCCCATCAGACGTTGGAGGACGAACGCATCAACTTTGTGCACCTTATCCTTGAGGCCATGGGTGGGTTTAGGTCACACGTACACATGTTCCCAACGTTGTCATTCCCCACAGAAGAAGCTTGTTGGGGAATTATTGTAGGGTAATTTTTTTTCTGGCTGGGATCCTTATAGCCTGCACTCCATGGGTTGTATCCAGTGTTAGATGTATTCAGAATAGACTCATTCCAGACCGTCACTAATTTCAAGTGGGATTCAATCACATACCAGCAAATTCATATTGTGTAATTACAGTTGACTGGGAGCTCTTGCACAATAAACCCACTCCCCCTGCCCCCAAAGGTCAGACTTTATGCAATAGGAAAAGTGATAGGGAAACACAGCAAGGAACACATCGGTTGACATTTGCTTGGATGCAACATCTAACCTCCCCACAAACAAATCAGGACGAATGCTCAATAAACAGATTGTCTGGAAGCAACCTAACTTAGGCCTATTAATATCATTGGCAGGGCCGGCTCCAAGCATGCTGGGGCCCTTGGGCATCAGCTTGCCCTGGGCCCTGGTGTGTGTGCGTGTTCGCATTTGCGCGCGCACGGCTTCACCCCCACCTACCTGTCTCCTGTCTTTTACTATTGCCATTAACCAAGATGGCAGCCGCGGTTTCCCTAAGGGGATGAAGCCTCCGCCGCCATCTTTGTTGATGGCACGCATGTGTGCTACGCGCACGCATCTCTGCCATGGGCTTCAGTACTTTAGGGAAACCACGGCCGCCATCTTCATTAAGGGCAATACTAAAAGGCAGGGGACAGGTAAGTAGGGGGCGTGGGGGGCCCCCGGATCTCTGTGGATTGCAGAGGGGTCGCTGAGGGCCCCCCTGTTACCCTGTAGCTCCAGGGGCCCTCAGGCCAGTGCCCCATCTGGCCGCCCTTTAGAACCGGCCCTGATCATTGGGTTTACTCTGAGAAGAACGTAGTTGCGTATGACCCCTAATCTTCCTCCAAGTGATCTTCTCCAGCTCAAGGGAAATCCATAGAATCATAAAGTTGGAAGGGGGGATGGCATCTTGTAGGCCCTCTGCTCCCCTCATGCTTGATGCAAAAAATCTGGAGTATCCTTAAAAGGTGGGCTGTTCACCTTCTGCTTGAAGGCTTCCCCAACGAGAGTGAGACCGAGACCATGTTTCCACCAAAACCCGAAAGCATCCAAAGGGGCAAGGTTGGCCTGAGACGTTTTGTTGCCCAATGCAAAAGACAAGACGGCACCCTCCATTGCAGGTCCAGAAGCCTGCAGTTGAACTGTATTTTAGTCCTCCTGACAATGGGACAACATCCATCACCACACCTCAAGGAAGCAAGCTAGCTTGACAGGCAGACACAGTTGTATCCACCAGCATCTTAGTACTACTGCTGCTGCCCCCTTCCCAACATTTGCCGCCTGGGGCAGCTGCCTCACTTTGCCTAATGGTAGGGCCAGCCCTGTTGAGAGTCCAGTCGGTCACTTCTCCCTCTCCATTTAAAAGTAATAGTAGCGGAAGTCCAACAGCAGCCATAATGAAAAATAACAGTTATATATTCAATTCAAGGAAGGATGGAGGGGGGGAGAACATTTTGTGTGGGGTGGTTTGGGGTTATTGGCAGAATAAATCAGCAAAATTACAGCATGTTCTTTTGGGGGGAACTTGTCAATAAGTAGGGTTTCAGAACTCCGCTCCATGCTTTGTGTCTCTGTTGCAGTGGACGGCCCCCCAATGTTCCCCTCCAGGCACATCTACCTTCCCCCCAAGCACCTGACCAAAATTGGGTTTGATGAGGTAAGCAAGAGCCTGGTGGAAATGGAGAGAATTGGAAGTGTGACGATTGCGGTGTCAAAATATTTGGATTCTCTGTACGGGGCTGGGTGGTTGCAAGGATTGGATCTCTTCTCTCCTTTCGAGGAGCCTTCATGTTGGCTTTCATGTTTCAAATGCAAGCCTCTAGTCCTCATAGCTAGGGAGGAAAGTATGGCAAGCTGTTTCAGCAGCACACGCTGGTGTCTCTTGCATGAACATAAAAGGCTGTCTGTGGCCAGCGAGTATCGCTTCTGTTTCTCTTCCCCTGGTGTTCCTGCTTCTCATTCTTGGGGCCTCCGCGGTTCATACTCTCCTGTTCTGCCGTGCTGCTAGATTTACAGTTAAATAAATTTATAAATAAACATCTGGCGTCGGCACCTGTACTTAACAGACACACATAGCTTGAATATTTTCTTCATTGCCACGAGGACTAAGAATTTGCTGCTTCTTGGTTTTTTTTGTTCTTAAAGTAATAAAAGGGTCTTTAGTTGGCAGTATCCACCGCTATCATGCTGGAGTTATCCATGTCTCATGTTCTTTGGTGCTGATGGCATTTGGCACCAGTCCCCTTGGCTCAGATGCTGTGGTGGCTGCTTAAATCCCAGCATCTCTGGTGTCCGGTCACCCTCCCATGGTTAGAGCCTAAGTTGAAGAGTGAGATTGTTTGTGCCTTTGAGGTGTCTAGTTTTGGGGGGTTGGGGTTGGGGCTGCGATTGTTGACACCTGTGAGGTGAGTGTGTGTTGGGGGGAAAGTGTGTGAGAGAGGTACACCTCTGAGGGGTGTGTGGTTGGAGTGTGTGGGTGTGAAATTGTTGACACCTGATAGGGAGAGGGTGGGTGGGTGGGTGAGAGTTGACACTTGTGAGGTTTGTCAGGGAGTGTGTGTTTGGGGGGAGGTGAGAGAGAGAGACTGACACCTCTGAGGGGTGTGTGGTTGGATGTGTGTGTGAAATTGTTGACACCTGATAGTGTGTGTGTGTGAGAGAGAGAGAGAGAGAGATTATTGACACCTCTGAGGGGTGTGTGGTTGGATGTGTGTGTGAAATTGTTGACACCTGATAGTGTGTGTGTGTGAGAGAGAGAGAGAGAGATTATTGACACCTCTGAGGGGTGTGTGGTTGGATGTGTGTGTGAAATTGTTGACACCTGATAGTGTGTGTGTGTGAGAGAGAGAGAGAGAGATTATTGACACCTCTGAGGGGTGTGTGGTTGGATGTGTGTGTGAAATTGTTGACACCTGATAGTGTGTGTGAGAGAGAGAGAGAGAGAGATTATTGACACCTCTGAAGGGTGTGTGTGTGGTTGGAGTATGTGTGTGTGAACTTGTTGACACCTTATGAGGGCGTGTGTTTGTGTGTGTGAGTGAGAGAAGGTTGACACTTGTGAGAGAGTGTGTGTTTGCTCTGCTTGTGTGTATGTATGAGAGAGAGATTGTTGACCCCTGTGAGGTGTAGTGGGAAATGTATGTTTGGGAGTGGGTGGGTGTGTATTTGTGGCTGAATGCTTGTCAGTGTAGGTTGATGGAGGTTTGGATGTGTTAGTGGGTATGGATTTTATGTGGGTATTGAGTGAGTGAAATCCTCTCTTATGGATTTGGATATCTTAAATCTGTTTAATTGTATATAACTAAATAAGATACTGTAGTTAATTATTAAATTGTATTTGATTTCCTCTGTAAACCATTTTGTGATGTTTTCTGATGAAAAGTGGTGTATATAAATATTTGAATTTAAAAAAAAATTTTTTTGCTTTCTTGTTAGGTTTTCCTCATCAACCTGGTGCGGCGTCCAGACCGTCGGCAGCGCATGCTCAGTGCCCTCTTTGAGCTGGAGATAGACCCCTTGGTGGTTGATGCTGCAGATGGAAGGTGACTGGCAGGCTCTACTTTCTTTTGGTTTTTAGCACAGGATGGGGCCATTGTAACGTACGGAACTCACTGCCACAAGGGGTGATGACAGCTGCAGCTTTCCCTGAATAAATTTGCTCCTTTGAAGCTGTAAATTTCTACTAGTTGTGATGGCTGTATAGGACCTCCAGGATCAGTGGTAGTATACAACTAAATATCAGTTGTCTGGTGAAGGGCAATAGTCTGGGTGAGATGAGGTGGGGACTTGCCCTCCTGATGGCATCTGGTTGGCTGCTGTGAAAAACAGTATGCTAGAGTAGATGGGCCTTTGGTCTGATCCAAAAGGGATCTCTTTTGTAGGTTCTTTTATAACCCAGCACCAGGGCCAGATTATCCATTAGGCTTAGTAGGCTGAAGCCTAGGGGCCCGGTGCTCTTGGGGGCCCGCGATCCGCAGAAGCAGGACAGGAGCTGAGGATTGCGGGACAAGAGCTTCTGAACTGCCCACCATCCCCCCACTTCACTTCCCTTTTTCTCCGCTGTTTTTTGCGGTTTGCCATCAATCAAGATGGTGGCCGAGGTTTCCCTAAGGGGCTGAAGCCTCTGCCGCCATCTTGATTGATGGCAAACCTGTGTGTGCAGCTGCAAAAAAGAGCAGAAAGGTAGGTGAAGCGGGGCGGATGGGACGGGATGGCAGGCGGCTCAGAATCAGCCTAGGGGCCCTCCTCAGCTTAATCCGGCCCTGCCCAGCACTATCAAGTTACATCAAGAGTGCCTAGGCTGCATAGCATGCTAAAGCAGGGTTGGGGAATGTGAGGCCCTCCAGATGTTGGGACTCCCAACTCTCACCAGCCCTGTCCTGGTTGGGGCTGATGGGTGTTGTAGTTCATAACAAATATAGCAAATATAGGCAGATGCTCTATCACTGAGGTACGGCCTTTCCCCAGAAGGAGAACATAAGAGCTCTCCTGGGTCAGGCCAAATGCCCCTCTAGTCCAACATCCTGTTCCCACAGTGGTGAATTTGTTGCCTATGGGAAGCCTGCAAGCAGGGACCTGAGTGCAACAGGACATCTCCCCACGTGTGATCCCCAGCAAATGATATTCACAGCTAGTACTTTGCCATCAACAAGGATGATCAGGGGACTGGAAGCCAAGCCCTATGAGGAGAGACTGAAAAAATTGGGCAAGTTTAGCCTGGAGAAGACTGAGGGGAGATAGGATAGCACTCTTCAAGTACATGAAAGGTTGCCACAGAGAGGAGGGCTGGGATCTCTTCTTGATTGTCCCACAGCGCAGGACATGTAATAATGCGCTCAAGTTACAGGAAGCCAGATTTCGACTGAACATCAGGAAAAACTTCCTAACTGTTACAGCAGTACAACAATGGAACCAATAAGGAGGTGGTGGGCTGACCAACACAGGAGGCATTCAAGAGGTGGCTGGACAGCCACCTGTTGGGGATGCTTTAATTTAAATGCCTGCATTGAGCAGGGGGTTAGACTCGATGGCCTTATAGGCCCCTGCCAACTCGACTATCCTATGATTTACTTATTTAGTCATTTATAGATCGCTCACTATCAAATAGAACTTGAAGTGGTGTACATTAAAAAAAACCCCACAGGTATAAAAGTTATATAGATAAGGTATATGAGTAGCCATTGATAGTGCGGGGGGTGCTTGGGGGAGCGAAGAGAAACTCCCATAGCCATTATAAGTTATCATATGGTGAAAAGAGGATTAGAGAGCCTGGTGGGTGCCTTGATAGATCTTGGGGGGGGGGACCTTGGTGCCCAGGGGCACCATGTTGGGGATTCCAACATTGCAGTGACCCAGCCTGACATTATTGGGACGTATATAACTGCTTCCAAATCATTACCCTACAAGCATAAGAAGAGCTTTGCTGGGTTAGGCCAAAGGCCCATCTGTCCAGCACTTTTTTCACATAGTGGCCCATGGGATGCCTTATTGGAGAAACCCGCAGGCAGGACATGAGTGCGACAGTGCTCTCCGCAGATTCTCAGAAACTATCATGCAGCCTCTGACAGTGCAGATAGAAATAGCCATTGCGGCTACTAGCCATTGATAGCCTCACCGTCCTTGAATTTATTTTTTCCTCCTTTACAGCTGTTCCAGTGAAGGCTGGGTTGCGTATCTCGACAGGGCTATGCATTTCCATGTCATCTTTCCTAGTTCTTGATCGGTCTTCTTAAAAGACCTTTGCTAACCTCTGTGCTCTCTCCTCCGCTAGTGCCCTGAACAGCAGTGACATCAAGAAACTGGGTGTGGACCTGCTTCCGGGTTATTTTGACCCCTTTTCAGGGAGGACGCTCACCAAAGGGGAGGTTGGCTGCTTCCTGAGCCACCATCGCGTGTGGAACGAGGTAACGGCTCAGGCTGTGTTGGACAAAATGAGAGCAATATCTCGAGGTGTCGGGTTTGTTCAGCTTGAAGAGCCAGCTGAGAGAGGGCTTAATAACACTGTTGAGCAGCTTCTCTCAGAGTCAGGCTGTTCAGATGAGGGGCCAAGCCTGGCACAAGCATTATATAGGGCTCGCCTGGCTCCTATTGGTCCCTCAGGTCACCTGGTTTGGCTGGGTTGGAGAGTGGGACCACCTCTAGCTACTAAAGAGCTGGTGCTACAACGCAGCAGAGAGTAGGCTGAGCGTAAGGAGACTTGAGGAGTGCAATGTTTGTGAATCCTGATACCAGCTGACCTGATCTGCACCTCCCAAACCCCGAGTTCCCAACTGTGGTCAGTGGACCACTAGTGGTCCATGACCTTCATTCAGGTGGTCCCTGCTCTGTTTGTATTAAATATTCATATTGATTTTTAATTGCATTTTTATCGCTGCTTTGATTTGTTGTATTGTATGTTGTTGTATTACAATCTGAATTTTATGGAATGCAAATTATAATACAATAGAATCATAGAATAGTAGAGTTGGAAGGGGCCTATAAGGCCATCAGGGATATAAATCAAATAATAATAACAATAATATCATTCCCTGCTCAGTGCAGGAATCCACTCACTTTTGTATTTCCCAAATATTCCAGTGTATTTCTCACCTATTTTTTTTTAAAGAAAATATGTTTAGAAATGCATGTTTTGATAGAAAATGCATTTTAAAATATGTATTTAACTGTGATTTTTTTGTGGGAGTCGGGTGGGCATTTTTTTAAGTGACTTGCAGATTAATAAAGAAAAGGGGTGGAAGAGACTTATGGGTGAACTCATGAGAAAGTGAATGGGAAGAAAATAGATGGATTCCCCCATCCCACGCTGCGAGTTTCCTCTGCCTGACAGCTTCCAAATGTGTGACAGATTTGTTATTTGTGTAATTCTTTTTCTTGTGTGGTACTGGATGGTCTTTTTTGGGTGAAGGATACTCCATATCACAAATGGCTTTGCCCCTTTGGGGATGGAACAACAGAGGCATTGTGGCATCCTCTTTTTGTAGGCAACTTTTACAGACATGAGCAAAATACATTCTTCATTACCATCCTTCTAAAATACCCAGGGCATTTGAATGGCATTTGGCCTTCTTATTCACGGACATTTATTTATCTACCCCGCCTTTCTTTTTTCATGAAACCCAAGGCGGCTTACATATGGTTCCCAGGCGGTCTCCCATCCAGGCACTGACCACACCTGACCCTGCTTAGCTTCAGCAGGGTGCTGGCCTCATGTGCCTTCAGACCATAGCCTGGGACAAAACATGAACAATATAATAACGGAAACAATTGCTGAATTTCTCTTTTCTACTCCAAAGACCTATAAAGGGATTTTGTTAATTTAGAATCATAGAATAGTAGAGTTGGAAGGGGCCTATAAGGCCATCCAGTCCACCCCCCTGCTCAGTGCAGAAATTCAACATAAAGCATACCCAGCACGTGGCTGTCCAGACGCCTCTTGAGTGCCTTCAAGGTTGGAGAGCCCACCACCTCCCTAGGTCATTGATTCAATTGCTGTACTGTTCTAACAGTTAGGAAGTTTAATTGTTTAATTGTATCTTCATTTACTTCTGTCCTTAGTTTATACAAATACCAGATATTTCACCCAGAAATTGCACGATTTTGGTGTCTTTAACTTGTTCTTACTGGGTCTGTGACCATGTTATAAAATTTTGTTGGGTTTTTTTGTCCCATTCTTTACCAAAAAAAAGGGAATGTCTCAGCAAGGTCTACACCGGGGTTGGGGAACTTCTAGCCCATGGGTCAGACGTGCACCACCGGGCCTCTCCATTTGGCCTGCAAGACTACTTTGGGGAAGCCATGCCAACCAACCCAAACATAATGTCAGGTGTGGAATTGGTAAAAGTGGGCTCCCAGTTCTTTTGCTGGAGCAAGTTGCTGTGCTCAAGCAAGGGGAAGTAGTTTCCATCCGGTAGAAATGCTTCTCCCTCCGAGTGCTGCTTCTGCCATAGGAGGTGGAAAAGATCTGCAACAGGGAGGCTTACAAAGCCCTTTGCGATCCTCCTCAAGCTTCTCCTTTGCACCTTTTGACATCAGCAGTGTAAAGGAGGGGGACAGGGAGAGCCATTTTCCCACATTCCCCCCTTCAACCTCCGATGTTCACATTCTGACAGATAGGCAGGGCAATCCACCTGTCACTCATGTGACATCACAGGTGGCCCAAGGTGGATCTGGTCCCCAGAGCCAGAAAGGTTCCCCATCCCTGTTCTGCGCCAGTAGTTCCCAAATGTGTTCCCCCATTGACCACCTGAAAGTTGCTGAGGGTCTTGGCGGACCTCTTAATGACTTTTCTGCCGCTTGTGGAAATTCTAGATGCTAGATGTTGTATAATTTTCTATTGTAGTTCTGCCAACACATCATGGACCACCTGAATGAAGCTCGTGGATCACTGGTGGACCATGGACCACAGTTTGGGAACTCATAGTCTAGACCAAGGATGGAGACCCCTTGGCCCTCCAGGTGTTACTGGACTCCCGAGTCCCATCAGCCCAAACAACATGGCCAATGGTTGGAGATGATGGTAGTTTTCAGGCATATGGAGGGCTACAGGTTCCCCATCTCTGGTCTGTGCTATTATAGCAGGCAGGGCAAGTTCCCTTACTGCAGATGCTGGCATTCCTTTGCTTGCTGCAGCCCTGGGTGAGGCTTGCGCTGGAGCCTGAAGACCTCATTCACCCGTACTCCCTTGCGCTGTTTCTTTCCCCCTTTCAGATCGTTGAACGGGGCCTGGAGAGGTCGGTGGTGCTAGAAGATGATGTGCGGTTTGAGGCTTATTTCAAGAAGCGGCTTTTGAGGCTGATGGATGACCTGGAGGAGGCGCAGCTGGATTGGGACCTGATGTATGTTGGGTTGGCTGGTGGGAACGGGCAAATCCTTCAGCTGCAAAACAGCCACGAGTGTTTGGCTGCACTTTGGGATGTTCCGCTTTGCATGCAGAAGGTCCCAGCTTCAATCAGTTGTTGAGGGTCTTTGCAGCCCACTATAGAATTCAAATTGGAATACAATAAAATGCAATATAAGAAATAAAGGAAGCAACAAAAATGTAATTAAAATCAATGTGAATATTTCATGTGATGGATGAGCCATTTCTGTCATTAACCACGAATCCACAGATATGCCACGGACCACCTTAATGAAGCTTGCAACCCACTGGTGGTCCATAAACCCCAGTTTGGGACCCCTTGAGTTAGATGGACCAATGGCCTGACTATGTATCAGGCAGCTTCCTGTGTTTTTGTTTAATTCATGACTTTATTCAGACCATGACCTTCCGTGGCGCAGAGTGGTAAGCGGCGGTAACGCAGCCGAAGCTCTGCTCACGGCCGGAGTTCGATTCCAACGGAAGGAGGAAGTCGAATCTCCGGTAAAAGGGGTCGAGGTCCACTCAGCCTTCCATCCATCCGTGGTCGGTAAAATGAGTACCCGGCATACGCTGGGGGGTAAAGAAAGGCCGGGGAAGGAACTGGCAATCCCACCCCATATATACGGTCTGCCTAGTAAACGTCGCAAGACGTCACCCAAAGAGTCGGAAATGACTCGCACTATAAGTGCAGGGACACCTTTACCTTTTTTTTTTTATTGAGACCTGTGAGGACTGGAATCTTTCATTTTAGGGGAGCAACAACAGACCAGTGGCAGAGAACGTGCTTTGTACGCAAAAGGTCTCAGGGTCAATCCCTGGCGACTCCAGGTAGGGTTGGGAAAGAGATCTGCCTGAGTTCCTGGAGAGCCACTGCCAGTCAATGCAGACAATATTGAGCTTGCTGGGCCATTGGTCTGAACCTGTAGAAAGCGGCTCTGATATTCACATTGATAGATATTGTGGAGAGCTCTGCAGCAAAGTCTCCTTATGTAAGTCAGACCATTGGTCCATCTAGCCGGAGACTGACTGCTCTGACTGGCTGTTCGGGGTCTCAAGGCCGACGCCCTTCCTGCCACTTTGCTACCTGATTTTTGTAACTGGACATTCAAGGGACTGACCCTGGGACCTTCTGCATGCCAAGCAGGTGTTCTGCCACTAAGCTGTGCTCCGTCGCCTTATATTGAATCCAGTAGCATAGCGGCAAATTCAGAAGTGCAGGGTTCCTTCATGTTAGTTACGGCCTCTCCCCATCCTTTTTTTGCTCCCGGGTTGAGAATGAGATCCTTGTTAGCACCTTCTCCCAAAACAACAGACAACCCTGGGAGCCAATAAGCACGAAAGGGGAGAGTGTTAGCTGCTGAGAAGAATCTTCTCAATAGCTGACTCACCTCCTTTCACTCTGATTGTCTCCAATCAGCAGGAAAGACAAGGAAGCATGTTAGAAGACTGTTTTCAGTGGCTAACACACTGTTTCATGCTGATTGGCTTGAAGGATGCTGGAGACATAGGGACCCTGCTCCAAAGAAGGGTAAGGGGTCTTAGACAGCCCCCCTTAGGTCCCTGGATGACTACACCCCTAGCCAAATCACGTCATCTTGCCCTGTATTGTTTGCTTTCCTGCCACCAACTCTCGAGTCTGTCTGCTATCTGAGATCCTTTCTTTTAAATTTTGGCAATACCAGGGATTGAACCTGGGACCTTCTGCATGCAAAGCAAGTACAGCCAGTGAGCTATGGATCCTCCCCTCAAATGAAGCTGCCTTATGCTGGATCAGATCATGGCTCTGCCTAGCTCAGAATAGTCTGCTTTGACTAGTAGCAGCTCTCTGTCTGCTATCTGAGACTCCCCCCTTTTTTTGAATTGGAGACACCAAGGGTTGAACTTGAGACCTTGTGCTTTCAAACGCATGTGATCTCCCACTGAGCAATTGCACCCACGAATTCCGGCCTTGCACTGTTTAGGGCAGGGGTGGGGAACCTCCAGCCCGCTGATTGGCCTGCCAGGCGTCCCCGTTTGGCCCATGAGGCCATTTTCCCCAAGCCACACCCACTTGCCCCTCAAGGGCGGGGCAGATAGAGACATGACTGGATTGGCTGCAGAAAATCAGGATTGTACTCACAGCTCAATCCTGCTTGGTCGTGGGCCAACTTTTGGCAGGAGAGTGGGACCACCCAGCTGTTGAAGTTTATTTTGGAGAACTTGGGACTTCCTGGCATAGCCCGCTCCTACCAAAGGAGGATCACAGCAGAAGTGGGTGAACTGGAAAAGCTTCTTTTTGTTTGTTTCAGCTACCTGGGCCGGAAGCAAGTGAACTCTGAAGTCGAAGAGCTGGTGGAGGATGTACGAAATCTTGTGGTACCTGAATATTCCTACTGGACATTGGCTTATGTCATCTCCCGACGGGGAGCTCAGAAACTGATTGACGCGCAACCACTCTCCAAAATTCTACCTGTGGATGAATTTCTGCCCATCATGTATGACAAGCACCCCAAGTAAGAAGCTTGAAATGTTGATTTTTCCAAAAAAGTTTTTCCTAGAGAAAACTCTGGACAACTATTGCAGAGGAGGAGGGGCAGATGGCTGACTTACTGACTTGTTTATTTCTTTTCAGCCCAGATGTAATAATGCAGAACACCACGCTTGCTTGACATTCTTATCCAAGTGCTAAAGAAACTGCTTAGTTGTACGGAAGAGTTTGGGGGATTTTTTGTGCAAGTGGGACCTGTGGTAAAGGCTACATCAACACCGTACATTTAAAGTATATTATATCAATTTAAATGGCTTCCCCCGAGGAATCCTGGGAACCATAGTTTGTTAACGGTGCTGGGATTTGTTAGGAGACGCCTATTCCCACTCACAGAGCAAGCTACAAGCAGCAGAGTTCCCTGGGAAGAGGGACTGATTGTGAAACAGCTCTGGAATAGCAGCTCTTGGAGGGGAATACGGGTCTCCACTACAGTTCCTGGGGGAAGCCATAACTGTTAACATGATATAAGAATGCTTTAAATGTATGATGCAGATGTAGCTAAAATGCGGCAGTGTGGAATGCTCCTCTTCAGAGTGCCAGCCAGCCTTTTTCTAGGATATTCCACTCCATTCCTCCTCCTCAGTGGGGTTTCTTTCCCCCAAACAGTTACCATTGCATGCTCACTGAGAGGCACTCGGGGACCTTTCAGACATCCTTTTTCTTGTGCAGTCATGATAATTTGTGCTCATGATGGTATCGGGGTGGTTATACGTGATCCCCCTTTCAATGCCGTTTATGCCTGCAAAAGTTTCAGGGCGGACGTAGTGCCTTGTTTCCAGTCGGTGCCTGTCCCATAACTTCCTGCAGAAATCCTGTAAATTTTTATACCAGGAATAATCTTTTTTTTGTGTGTCCCGCTTTTGTTGGGCTAGAGTGCAAGAGTGTCCCTCCAGGCAGCAATATAATGCAACAATGTTGGGGAAACATCACAGAACAACCACTAAAGCGGAATGGTGTGTGGATGGTCCAGGATAAATCCACCACTATCACATTATTATCGCGTCAGTGGCATGTTGCAGAATACACTGGCAAAAAAAACCCACCCACCAGTCGGGGGGAGGGGGGCTTAGTCCTTGTTTTGTGCCCCCCCTTTAGAGTTTTTTTCCTATTCCCTGACCCTGCTGAATTCCCCCTCTTGTACACAGATGGACACCTTAGGGATCCACACTTGAGGAATTGAGTGAGTTCATTGTTAGTATATAGGATTCAGGTTTCCATTGTGAGTGAGGGAAACCCATTTCATAAAGCAGGGATGCGGAACCCAGATGTTGCTGGACTGTAGCTCCCATCAGCCCCAGCCAGCATGGCCATTGGTCAGGGATGATGGGAGCTGGAGTCCAACATCACCTGGAGTCACACATGTTCGCAGCCACTGCCCCAAAGTAAGGTTCCACTGTGAGAGAAAGCCTCTCTTCTCCCCTGCCTCTCTCTCCTGTCCTGGGCTTCGGTCCTCTTTCCCCTCATCCCCTGTTGGATGGCCTCCTGAATGAGTTAAGGATGGAAAGTCCATTCCTTGAAAAAACAAAAGGCAGCCCTTCATTCTAATGAATATCTGATGCCAGGGCTGAGTGAATATTAAGGCTGCTGGGTCCAGGCAATATTTAGATGCTGCCTCTCTTACAGATCAGAAGGTGTGGGGGGAGGGAGACACCTCCCTCCTGCCTTGACAGTGGCAACAGTGGCCTGGCCTTTGCTGAATGTGAAGCGCGGTTTTGGGGTGATGAAGTCAAATTGGGGGTGGGGAAGCAAGGGTGATGATTCATCCTCATTAGGCCTGTAGAACTGCTATGAGCCAATGGTCACTATGTTTGGGGTTGAGAAAGCAAGGCCAGATATGAAGATTTTCCCCCAGTTTGATGTTAAACCCCCTTTTATGGTGGAGAAGAGGCTTTCCTGTTTTTGTTTTGGGAGTTGGTGGATTGCTTTGCTTGTCTGAGCCACCTGCTGTTTGGACCTGGGTGGGTGAGGCTTCATTTCATCTTTTCCTCCTTGCTTGTGGTGCCTTAAAAACAGAGCTTGGAAAAGTTACTTTTTTGAACTACAACTCCCATCAAGCCCAATCCAGTGCCCATGCTTGCTGGGGCTGATGGGAGTTGTCGTTTAAAAAAGTAACTTTTCCAAGCTCTGCTTAAAAACGAGTGCACGTGGGAGACCACATTTACACCAAACATCCGTTCCGCTATTATTCCACTTTAAACAGAATCCTGGGAAGTGTGGTTTGTGAAGGGTGCTGAGAGTTGTTAGGAGACCCCCTATTTCTCTCACAGGGTGACACCTCTGAGAGTTCTCTGGGAAGAAGGACTGACTGTTAAATTGCTGTGTGAGAACAGAGGTCTCCTAAGAACTCTCAGCACCGTTCACAAACTACACTTCCCAAGAGTCTTTGGGGGAAGCCATGTCTGTTTAAAGTGGAATAATAGTGGAATAAATGTAGGGTGTGAATGTGGCTAGAGCTAATCTGCCAGGAGAGGGAGGCATGGTAGTTCCTTCACACACAGAGGACCCCTCTACTTTCCTTGGGGGCAGGCCAGTGGCTGAGAGGGAGCTTCGGTTTGCCTTTTAGCCTGGCCTGTGCCTCTTGATTTCTACAAGTGCAGGAAATTATATTATCCTTTGCCTAGGACAGATTTCCCTCTCTGATTTGGGACACCTGGTATTAGAAGGATGGTTTTATCTGAGGGACCCTGCAAATGTCCTTTTAATTGTGCATATATGATGATTTGTGCTCATGATGGTATTGGGGCAGTTAGATGCGATCCCACTTCAAATACTGTTTGTGCCTGCAAAAGTTTCAGGGCAGACCTGCTGCTTTCTTTCCAATTTGTCTCTCTCTTGTTGCGCTGCAGCACAAGAGTCCCCTCCCGATTGCAATACCAATAGCAAAAGTATCGCAGAGCAAGTAATATACCGGAATGATGTCTGGAGAGTCCAGTATAAATCCACCACCTAATGCACTATTACTGCGTCAGTAACACGTTGCAGAATACACCTGGGGAAAAACACGCTGGCCTGGAGGGGCCTAAATCTCCGTTAAGGCTTACATGCACAGATAAGGCCTCCAGAATCAGTTGAGCAGAATTTTGCCTTGTAAGCAAAGAAAAGCGCCTCCCTCCTCTTCTCTCTCCCCCCGCCCTTCAGCGCCTCTTAAGGGAAAACATCTGTTCATATGAGCTCATTCCCTCCAGCCTTCAGAAGTCTGTGGAAAAGAATAATCAGCAAGTCCCCAGGAGGAGCAGTGGAGGAGGAAGGAGGGCTTTGTGTGTGCGTTGATAGCGCTGGAGGGCCGTTGGTTCAGCTCCTCGCTGGAAAGACAGCACAAGCCAGGGGGCTATGGCGATTTGGCATGATTTGGAGCGGGAGTGGAGAAACCTGTGGCACTCTGTCACACAGTGGCTGAATGGCCTCCTAGGTATAATAAATAAATAATAAAATTTTATTTCTAAGTCACCTATCTGGCCGAATTAACAGCCACTCTAGGCGACGTACAGAAAATTAAAATATAACATATAAATACAAATACAACATCAGACTCTACTTAATCTAAACCCACCCACATCTACAGAATAAGACTAAATTACCCAAAAGTCCCGTAGGCCCGCCTAAACAACCAGGTTTTCAATTCTCGGCGGAAACCTACCAGGGAGGGGGCATGGCGAAGGTCACGTGGCAGAGAATTCCAGAGGGTGGGGACCACAATCGAAAATGCCCTCTCTCTGGTCCGCACCAGCCTAGCTGTTTTAACTGGCGGGACCGAGAGAAGGTCTTGTGAGGGACTGTCGGGCCCTCAGGACTCTTTATGGGCCTGACCCCCCACCAGACCACCTCTGTGCCCTCCTTGAGTGGGCCCTTGAAATATGGCAGTGCCTTTTCGTTGCCTGGGTGGAGAGGTGGCTGCGTAGAGAAACTCTGACTTGTGTGTGGCTGGAATATAGCCTACTGTGCAAAGAAGAGACTCACATTGATTGTTCCACCCACTTTTGGCCTACCATTGCCAAGTGACCCTTTGGAAATAGGGCGAGCCAATTACGTAAAATCTTGACATCTAAAATCAAGACAGTGTCCTCAGATTAGAGATAGATGAATCTGTCAATTTCAGTACCACATTTTTTCCAGTCTTAAGTTCCATTCTCCACATTTCCGCAACAATTGCAATTTTTTTAAAAAAATCCTTACAAAAATTCACCAGTTGGTGCTAATTTCTCCTAACCTACACATCTTTGTATACAGTTTTGATTTGCACATATATGCAAACAATTTTCCCCGACACACATTTATGTATCTTATTTTCCCCGACATATGCACCTTTGTTAACATTTTCTGATTGGAGAACCACATCGCAAAATTCAGGGAAGTTCAAATTGTGAAGGATGTTTCGGTCTGTGAGTTGGTTTGTGAAGTGTGAGTTAGGTAGTTTCTCATTAAAATGTAGACAAAATTGAATAGCTTGCAGGGGGCTGGCACAATCCAATGCAAAGGTCTCCTGCGCACGCCCTGTGCTTCTCTTGATTGTTTTGGACAAGGCTTGCCCAGAAGAGTATTCCATTGGGTGGCGCTCCATGAGTCGCCTCTGTCCATCTGTCTTCCACTTAGCTGCCCCGTTAGCCACCCCCCCTAATATCTGACACCCCAGCCCAGCCACTTCCATTTTCCTCATGGTACAGCTGCTTCTGCCTGAGAGCTTTAAAAGCAGGGTTGGGCACCCTCTGGCCCTCCAGCCGCTGTTGGACTCCAACTCCCATCAGCCTCAGCCAGCACGGCCAGTGAGTCAGGGATTATGGGAGCTGGAGTCTAGCAGCATCTGGAGGGCCACAGATATCGCCAGAACGTTACCCCGCTGCTGAAATATTGGACAGGCACCGTCTCTGTTATCTTTTCGGCACCTACTGAAGACCTTCCTCTTTCAACAAGCCTTTTAAGTAGATACCTTATCCCAGTTTGCATCTGTGTTGGAATTGCTTTTTAAGATGTTTTTAAAGTTTTTTTTTTTTAATTAAAAATGTTTTTAAGATGTTTTATTTTAAAAGTGCTTTTTAAGATGTTTTGTTTTTGAGATGCTTTTGGTGTTCTGTCCTTTGTTTTCCACTCCAGGGTCCTTCTGGGAGGAGGGGCAGGACATAAATGAACAACAACAACAATCATAAATTTCCACCCCCTTTTTAATGGATGGTGCTCTCTTCCTTAGCCTACCCTACTGTGCCAATGTCGAGGGTTGGCTTAGTCAGGCACAGGCTGAGGTCCACACTGCAGCAAGGGGTCCCCACTGTTGACCTTCAGAGCTCCCTGCCTTCTTCAGCTTTGCTGTTGCTGCCTGTTCACCTTTCCTCTCTGTGCATGTGGGCAGTGAGACAAGCAAGAAGAGGGAGCCTCTATCTCCACTTGCCTTGCCTGCTCCCGCTGCGCTGGTGCAGATTGGGCCCAGCGCGAGAGAGCAAGCAAAAGGGTGACAATGACAAGGAGGAGACCCAATAAGGCTGTCTTGCCCAGCTCACCCCCAAAATCTGGAGCCGATCATGGGGCCTCCAGGTAGGCGATGTGGGCATGTGGGATGGAGTAGCCAGGCTGTGCCTGAAATGCTGAGTGGGCTCGATAGGGGATCCCTTTGTCTTGCATGCCACATGGCTTCCCCCGGATCGCCTTGGCCTCTGCTCAAGGCAGTTTGGGAATGAGATTTACAGGCAGGCAACCTGGACCCAGCCAAGCGTGTTGGCTGCGTTTCGAGACTTTCCATCTCCACCAGGCTCTTGCTCCAAACCAGAATTTCACCTGGCCTTTTTTGGCTCTAGGTTTGCTCCGTGCAGAATTTCTTTCTCCCTCAAACAAGAAGAAAAAGAATACATAGCTGAAACTTCAGCCACACATGGATAGTCAGTAATGCTTCCTTCACTAATTGGGCTGTGAGGGTGATCTGCTGTGACCGGTCACCCCAGCAGGAATAGGAACATAGGAACCTGCCTTTACTGAGTCTAGCTCAATATTGTCTTCACTGACTGGCAGCAGCTCTCCAGGATTTCAGATGGGACATTCTCAGCCCTATCTGAAGATGCGAGGGATTGAACCTGGGACCTTCTGCACACAAAGCAGATGCTCTGCCAGTGAGCTATGGCATCTCCCCCTACCCCCATTGATAGCTAGGGTTGATCTGACCTGGCTGTCTAAGCAGTTGTCCCCTCCTTCTCTCATTGCGCCATGTTCTCTCTCACGCAGGCCCTCACGGTTGCATATTCAGCCCCATCTGCATGATACATTTAAAGCAGTATTATTTATTTATTTATTATTGTATTTATGCCCCGCCCTTCCTCCCAGCAGGAGCCCAGGGCGGCAAACAGAAACGCTAAAACACTTTAAAACATCATAAGAACAGACCTTAAAATACATTAAAACAAAACAACGTTAAAATTTTTTTTAAAAAAGCTTTAAAAACATATTTTTAAAAAGGGTTAAAACATATTATTAAAAACAACACATATTAACAAGCAATTTTAACACAAATGCAGACTGTAGCACATTATAGCACATTAAATAGTCATGGCATCCTCAAAAGAATCCTGGGAACTGTTAAGAGTTGTTAGCAGACCTCCTTTCCCTTCACACAGCTACAGTTCCCAGAGTTCCCCACTCCTGCCAAAGGGGATGGTATCACCTTCATGCCCAGTTTGTGGGCTTCCTAGATCCCTCCGGTGCCTGCCATAGAATTGTAAAATCATAGAGTTGGAACGGACCTATAAGACCATCGAGTCCAGCCCCCTACTCAATGCAATAATCCACCTTAAAGTATATCTGACAGGTGGCTGTCCAGCTGCCTCTACCTCTCTAGGTAATTGGTTCCATTGTCGTATGGCTCTAACAGTTAGGAACGTTTTCCTGATGTCCAGTCAAAATCTGGCTTCCTGCAACTTGAGCCCATTATTCCGTGTCCTGCACTCTGGGACGATCGAGAAGAGATCCCGACTCTTCTGTGTGTGACAACCTTTCATGTACTTGAAGAGTGCTACCATATCTTCCCTCAATCTTCTCTTCTCCATGCTAAACATGCCCAGTTCTTTCATTCTCTCCTCACAGGGCTTTGTTTCCAGTCCCCTGATCATCTTCGTTGCCCTCCTCTGAACCTACTCCGTTGCAGACAAGATGCTGGACTGCATCATGGATAGAGAACTTTGCGGCCCTCCAGATGTTGCTGGACTCTAGCTCCCTTCATCCCTAACCATTAGCCATGTGGGCTGCCACATCTGGAGGGCCACAGGTCAGCCGCTCTTGGCTTAGAAGCAAAGCCAATGACCTGCTTGTTCTGCTTCCGAATCTCACGTGTGTCTTTTTATATTTTATGACATGGTGGTGTAGAAATACTTTTATATTCTGCCATATCGTAAAATATCAGGGTGGTGTACAGCTATAAAACATAAAATATCATTAAAAACAATATAAAACAATTTTAAGTCATCAATAAGATTTTTTTTAAATGTATTCTGCACATATCCAGAGGCATATATCTTTACTGCTTCTTCACGTTATTAAGCTCTTTGATTGGAAAACTGAATTTTCCCCTCCTCTTTCTACAACTGTTCCAGTGCTGTAACAGTTTAGCCGCCACTGCTGGTGCTTCTCAGTTTCTTACCCAGGTTGCAGCAATTTAAATAAATACAATATTGAAATCACTTTACACCAAATTACAGTCTGAAAAGGTTGATGCTTCCTCCTCTCTCCTCCCCCTTTCCTCCAGCGAGGATTACAAAAAGCATTTCAGCGACCGGGACCTGCAGACTTACTCTGTGCAACCCCTCCTGGCCTACCCAAGCCACTACACCGGGGAGGCCAAGTGGATGAGCGACACGGAGACCTCCACCATCTGGGATGACGACTCGCGCAAGACGGATTGGAGCGGCTCGCAGAAAACGCTGAAAGATGCCCGCGGCCATGGAGGCACCACTGGCCATGCCTTTCGCCCAGTCTCTAGGGATGAGCTATAACATCTGGCTGGTAAGGAAAGTCTGGGCAACAGCTGTGTGGCGGATGTGAAGCTGCTTGGGCAGAGCTGTGTGCCGTGGGCCATTGGCTGCAGGAATCCCTTCCCAGAAGTCATTGCTGTGCTTGGTTTGTATTGGTCCATCCTGCCTCTCAACTTAAAAGCAATCAGTTGTAGCCAGTCTCAGGGTAGATTGAAATTGATTGACATGCCTTACTTAGATACATTAGTTTCAGTGTGTCTACTCTGAGTAGAACTTAACTGGATGTAACCCATGCTAGTCTTGCACATGGAAATGAATGGATTTGTCTAACTTAGGTCCATTATTTTTAATGGATCTAATCTGAGTAGCTTAATTGGACATAGTCCATTTTTATGCACTACTGTACATTTATCCATTTAAACATTTATTTGTCGCCTTTTTATGCACTGTCCAATTTCATAAATTTATTATTTATTTATTATTTATTTATTTAGTTTAATTTATATACCGCCCTAAGCCCGAAGGCTCTCTGGGCAGTGTATAAAATTGCAACTTGCTGTATGGATGAGCAGGTAGACGGGTTCATGACCTTACAAGTGCCAGCCAATCAGTGCTGTGCACAACCGCCTTTAGCTGCTAACTCACAGGACCCTTTCTCCTCCTGAGCTCCACCCTGGACAGAAAATGATGCACCTTGTCAAGAATGTGACCTTGCTGGCCAAGTAACATATTTGGGTGCTGAACACAGAGATCACATTTTCTTACGGGTTTTCAGAACAGATAAAAGAGCATCTTCCAAGGAGATGCTCATTCATTACAGGACTGGTGGTTTTACAGGCGCATATAACCTGCAATTTGACAGAATCTCTTTCTGTGCTCAACGTGGCATGGAGTTAACTGGAAAGTTCCCATCGCTGAAAAAATACTTGAGAACTGTCTTTATGGAGCAGCCAATTTTGCCAAGTCATTGGATGCCTCTTTGCTGAAGCCTGGAGTTCTCAGGCCTGCCAAGGCTCTCAGTTGTGCCGTCCTTGCCGTCTAGATTAAGGCGGCAAAATGATTGTCATCCTAGTGAGGGTTGTCGACTTTTTGAAACTGGTTGTTGCCTCTTTGACAGCACTGACGGGCAGCTCTGTGCCTTCAGCTACTTGCTTCTGCAGACCAGACTTCTCTTAAAACCAGCCAGGCCCGTCTTTGTCTTTCTAGCCACTTGATAATCCCTAACCTTGCTCTAGGATTTTCCAGAAGGCAAGACTTCTGTATCCCGCAAGGGTCTTCCCCCTCTGTTTGAGTCAAAGAAGTAGAATTAAATTGTGGCAAAGAACAGAAAAAGCTGCAACCTGCGTGAATCATGCATTGTTTTCCCTGCCCGTCCCTAATTTGGGTCACCTGATGCCGGTGTTTTTGTTGTTGTTTTATGTTTATATCCCACCTTTCCCTCAAGGGGTTCAAGGCGGTGTTCATGGTCTTTCCCCACCTTCCCTTTATTCTCACAACAACCCTGTAAGGTAGGTTAGGCTGAGGGATTGCGGTTGACCCAAGTTCACCCAGCAAGTGTCATGGCTGAGTGGGAATTTGAACTCTGGTCTCCCAGGTAGCACTCCAGCACAGTAACCGCTAGCCAACAATGTAAGTGCCTCAAACAGACAGCCTTGTAAGGAACACATTTTGCATTCTGAGTCCGAGGAAAGATGGGCACATTCTTCACAACCCCCACCCTCTACCTTGCTTCCGTAGACTTTTCTCTGACAAAGGCTTGTTTGTCTGGGAAGTTGTAGCACCAGCAGGAGTCTGATCTCTGGGCAAAGCCGATGGCCCTTTCAAGGGCAGCCCAGGAGCCAGCGAAAACTGACCGGTCCAGAGAGCAGCTGGAATTTGGCTGCTAATCCCAATTCCAGGCAGTCCTACTGGGCTTCCAGCAGTCTCGTGGATTTCCTTGGCTGCTTTGGCTGACCTTCCTCTTCCCCCGGAGCTGTCCGTGCGTCTCGTGGGGGCTAAACAAGCAGCAGTTTTGAAAGACTCTGACCGAGGGTATGTGTTCAGGCTCAGCATCGCCGTGTGAGTTCCCTGAATCAGCTTGGACACGAAATCTAGAGAAACCATTCGGGTGCTGGGGTAAACAGCTGTGTTGCCTGCAGCTGAAGGTCAGGAAAGTCTCGCTTGCTTTGCCGTTCACCAGCTGGTTCCCAGTCATTGTCTCCCTGCCCCCCATACCTTTTTTTAAAAAAGGCTCTTGCTGTTGGCGACTGCTCACGATTCAGCGAGAGGAGATGAAGTGGCAAACTCTACAGCCTGGAGTTCTCTTGCTGTTCTGTAACTGCGCCAAGAGCTATAAAAGCACAGAGCTATAAAAACTGCAGTGCAGACCGCTTTAGACTTGGTTGGCTTCTTCCAACAGAGTTTTTTCTGTGGACCAGTTTGCACATCCTCATTAATGGTTTGCCACAGGAATGGGGAACCAGAGGCCAAAGGCAGCCCTAACCAGCCTCTCTCTCTGGGACTCTCCCCAGGCCCCACCCCTTACCAGCCTTGCTTTGCACCCTCCTGGAGTGCTTTTGCCTGCCTGGAATGTGTCCTTGAACTCTGATAATGGCCTCTTGGTTGCCTGGATGGAGGATAGAGAGGGACACGTGAGTGTGCATAGCCTGCTGTACAAAGGTGGAAACTGACATTCATTCCCCTGACACGTTTGCCTCTGGCCCCGCCCACCCCCACCATGTGGCCTCCAGGAGGTTGTCCAGAAGGGAATGCGGCCCTTAAGCTGAAAAAGGTTCCCAACCCCCGGTTTACTGGGAACGTGCCTACCTGGGCTGTTTCTTTCCTCCATGGACTAGTGGGGGAGAAACCACAGCCCTGGCTTATTAGTGTTAACTTTGAACCAGGGATTGAGTGAGTGGGCTCCTACTGGGAGAAAGGGTGGGATATAAATCTAAGAAAGAAAGAATAAATAGAAGGGAATGCATGCCTTTGGCTGAAAAAGGTTCCCCATCCATGGTATATAAGGACAGCTGGAGCGTACGCAACCTGAGTAATCCTGACAACAACCCTTTAAGGTAGGCCACTGATTGTCCCCATATGGCATGTGATTGGCTGAGGCTGAGAGATTTGAACTGGAACTTTTGCAGCTCATTATTGAGGCTTGTTCAGCGAATCATTATAACCACTCTAATTTGTGTCTCCTCTGCGTAAAGTAATTTACATCCCCACCCCCACCTGCTTTTCACTCTTTGGCAACTCTGATGAAATCAAGCTGTGGATTGGCCAGCAGAAATGCCGAATGATGATTGTGGTTTGTCGCACTCTCAACAAACTGCAGTCAGGCTTTTACAAATCATCGGAGGGAAACCATCTGCAATACCAGGTTCGGACATAACACTAAGCCAGGGGTTTTAGTTTGTTTTGTCCCAGCATGAGCAAGGAGGGGTGACACAGACCTGATTAGCTCATGCACAGGAAACCATGGTTTACAGCATGCCATGACGTATGAACACCAGCCGCAGTTTAAAAGTGGCTTGAAACCCACCCATGGGTGGCTGCATCTGATGAATGTTGCTTGTGTACAGAGTAAAAAGTCTGGCTGCTGAATGTAAGAACATGTTTGCAAATGTGCAGTGCAGTCCTCGGCAAGTCTACTCAGAAGTAAGGCCCTGTCTGCACTATGCAATTAAAGCTGTATCATAACCGGTGATGGCTTCCCCCCAAAGAACCCTGGGAACTATAGTCTGTTTAATAATAATAATAATAATAATAAAAATTTATTTGTTAGTCACCTATCTGTCCGAACTAACGGACACTCTAGGCAATGTACAATAGTATAAAATACAATATACAAATCAAAAACCACAATCATCAATTAATCTAAAACCATCCTTCAATTAATACAACATAAAAACTAATCCACCCCAGAAATCCTATAGGCCTGCCTGAATAGCCAAGTCTTTAAGGCTCGGCGAAAACCTATCAGGGAGGAGGCATGTCAAAGATCATAAGGGAGAGAATTCCAGAGGGTGGGGGCCACAACCGAAAATGCCGTCTCTCTGGTCCGCACCAGCCTAGCTGTGTTGACTGGTGGGACCGAGAGAAGGTCTTTTGAGGCTGATCTTGTGTGGCGGCATAGTTAAGGGTGCGGAGTGTTGTTAGGAGACCCCTATTCCCTTCACAGAGCTACGGTTCTCAGAAGACGGATTGGTGGTTAAACCAGTCTGGGAAGCTTGATAGACGATCGTCTGACTGTATAAGGCAGCTTCCTGTGTCTATCCAGAGTGTTACCTATCCTACTGTCCACTGATGTGTTTTATGAGTTTTGGCCTGTGCAAAGAACACTCACCTCTTCCTTTCCCTTCCCTTCCAGGGTCATCTCCTGCACCCCGTAAGCGAGAGGAAGATGAAAGATCAGGGCTAGCTTTCCCCACCCTCCACCTTCTCTCAGGTCGCTGTGTTCACTTGAGCTATTTTGAACAAGGAATCTACAGTATCTGCATCAAAGAGCAGTTTGTGCTCTTAGTGATGCCTTTGGAATCACCCTCGCTGGGTGACAGTGGGGTTTTGGCCCCTGCAATATATGGAACTCTCTTTTGGAGTCTCATAGCAACAAAGCTGCTTTTGCATGTACCATGGGGTGGTGCTGAAATGGTCTCCGTGGACTGGGTGCCTTTGACTTGCTCTCTCTTCCCTTGTTCTCTTGCAGGGGGATGCAAGAGGCCTACTTCTCCTCAGCCTGCCAGGATGTGTTTTGCTTTGTACAGCTGTTTGCTGTTAGAACAGGCCATTTCGGCTTGTTAAAAAAACTCTTTGATTTGGATAAATTGTTTGCACGGGAATCAGAGTTTGCCGTTGCCATGGGCAGGGGTGGTGTCTTCATCAAAAAGGCCAAACATGGGGAACCTCTGGTCCTCAAGGCTGAATGTGGCCCTCAAGGCCTCTCTGTCTGGCCCTCGGGGCTGTTCCCAAGCCACACAGACAGACACCCTTGAGGGCTTTTCCTGACTGAAATGTGTCCTTGAACTGTGACTCTCGCTTACCAGGATGGAGCAATTGGCATATGTATGTACGGGGAAAACCTTTGCATGGCTGGAATATAGTCTACTCAGAAATGGAAAAGTCAGAACTGTTGCTCCGCCCACTTTTGGTCTGTGGCCCACCCACCACAGGCATGTGGCCCCCAGAAGATTGCCAACAAGGGAATGTGGCCCTTGGGATGAAAGAGGTTCTCCACTGCCGTCCTAAGCCAGTTAGATGTCAAGACTGCCACTTTGTCTTAAAGACAGTGGTTCTAGGTGACGATGGAGCTGTCCTGCTCAGGCTATCCCTCTGCTATTAGAGGGAGCCGATATACCATCTCCTCTATCCTTTCTTATATCTTTTTTTTTAAAGGCAAAATAAGTAAATCAAACTGCAAATTAAAGATGAGCTCTTATTTCAATTTACAGAAGTATGTGTTCATTGTGTTCTTGTACCCCTCTCTAAAGCTATAGGGTGACATGCCCATTTATTTCAGTGGGTCTATTTTGAGTATGACTTAACTGGATATCATCCATGATTGCCAACTTTTTTTCTGCCAAGGCTCCTGTGACTTTTTAAGCACCTGTACAACTTACAGAAATCCAGAAATTTATGATGTTTTGTCCACTGTCACATCTCCATGCTGGGAAAAAAACTTCAGCTGCTTAATGTAAGGTTGTGCAGCTATTAATGGCACAGGAGCCCTATCTGGGGGCGGGAAATGGCTGGCAACTCTGAGTGTTTAGTGCCTGTGCTTACCTGGAGTATTTGACCCTGGTTTAGGGCTGTTGTGGGCTCTGATGGTCATGAATTTGGCACTTAAAAGCAAAAGCTGTGATGAGAAAATTGTAGCTGTGCAATTGGAAAATAAAAATAAAAGCATTAATATAATTAATTTGAATGCTGGTTTGTCTGTCTGTAGTAGTTTAGTTATTTTAAAATATTTTCTTCCCTTCTGCTGCTTTTGTTATTTTGGATTTTTTAAAAATACAAATACAACTTTTGTTCTTGGTTGAGGGAGGAAGATCCACATGAGTTGAATGAGCAACAGATTTGCAATAGATATGCTGAGTGCTCAAATCCCACTTAAAAGCCAGAAAAGTGATCAGTTTTACTTTTTTGTAAACATTGCAATGTCTCCCCAGGCAATACTTAAGTGGAAACATTCTATCCCAGGTCTTCCTCATTACCTGCTACCTGATATTTTCCTCTTTTTTTAAAATACTGGAGCTGCATGGATTGAACCTGCAGCCTTCAGCATTCTAAACTTCCATTCTACCGCTGAGCTATGATCCATCCCCTAACCTTTGCACAGAAATTCCCCAGCTTTTGCTCCCTCTGATCTCTTAACTCCGAGTTTCCAAACTTTGAAGCTGGACCCTCCAGAAAGCATGTGTGAATGTGAGTGCACGTGTACACTCTCATTAAGCATCAGACCCTCCCATTGGAGAAGGGCCAGAGCTCAGTGGTGAGAGCACCTGGTTTGCATGCGGAAGATGCTAGGATCAATTTCTGGTATCTTCAGGTAAATCTAGGGAGAAAATTCCTGCCTGAAATCTTGGAGAGTTTCTGCCTGTCAGTGTAGACAATACTGAATTAGATGGACAAATGCTCTAAGGCAGATTCCTATGTTCCAATATTTTTTCACAGAAGCTGTCCACACATTTGCCACTGCAGGGGCTAGAAACTTGCACAGTATCAAAATGAAAGCACCGCTGTTATCTGGTGATGGTGAGCAACAGCAGCAGCATAGGGTGGCTGAGGGCCACCATTTTAACTTCCTGCAATGATGTTATATGATCTCAGCCATACCCAGAGGCGCTGTGGGACTGAAACTGGGACCTTTTCCCCTGCAAAAGCACCACTAAGGTACCACACTTTCCACAGGGGGAATTGAGCCTCGGTCCGTTGACTTATTTATTTTATTTATTTATTATTTGATTTATATCCCGCCTTTCCTCCCAGCAGCAGTCCAGGGCGGCAAACAGAAACGCTAAAAACACTTTAAAACATCATAAACCTCACAGTCATAAAGTAAAAGGAAACCCAAAGAGATATTTGCAAGAGCTGCCTGGCCCTTTAAGGCTTCATTCCAGACTGGCCCACACCCCTTGCCACTGTTGCTATGTACATCTCCTTCCTCCTAGTGACAGCCGTGCAGCCATCCTGCCTCTTAAAGGGCCCTTTTGAGCCTGTCGCCCCTAACCTTGCGCTCAAGCCCCAGCAGCGGCTTCTGCAACCGCAATGGCCCCCAAGAAGAAAGCGGGGCGCAAGAAAGAGGAGGCCCCCAAGGAGCCAGAGGTGGACAGTGACATTGTGCCTGAGCACAGCCGGGAGTTTTACTTGATTCAGATCCGGGATCTGGAAGGGCGACTGGCGCGGTAGGAGAAGGGGAACATTGCTGGTGTGGGAACATGAATCATGTATCCTTTGATGCCTATCTGTGCTTTACAGAAGGGGGAGTTCTCATAGAGCACAGACACTGAGTTCCACAAACCTTTGCTATACATTTGCCTCTTGGCTATGGGAAGCATCCCTTTTCTTGGTGACCAGGGTACCAGCAGGGTAGGACTTTGGGGCAGAGGTCTGTGGCCCCACTCAGCAACATGAGGAGGAGGGCCCTGAAACAGCAGGGCTGTCTTGCCGCATTTCAAAGTAAGTGAAGTTATACACATTAAAGACCATCCCCTACCACACACACACAATAAGACCATTTGAAGTAAGTTGATGTGTCTTAGTTTTGAGATCATTCCAATGATCCTTGAGATTTGAGTTTGTTTTAATATAGATAGCAGTGCTTTTATAGATACCTGCCTATAAAGAATATGAGTTTGAAATTTGAGTCAGCTGGCCAAAAATGAGTTAAGCGGGATGGTGCCATAGCAGATAAAATTAATATTGCTCTCTTGTCAGAGCATTCACTGGTTTTGTGTGAAAGGCTGATATTAATGCATGTAATATATTAGGACCATTGACACATCAACAAATCATGGGAAGCACTGAAGTGGTCAGAGTCTAGCATAATAGGGGCTCTTCTCAATACCAAACTAATTGGTTTTATCGGGACAGTAAAAAAACTTGTTTAATGGTAAGAAAAGATGCCAGGAAAGGCTGATCATTCTGCAAAGATAATAAAGGGATTTATTATCATCTAGGAAGCAATACACATTCCTCCTACCATTAAAGAGGGGGACTCTAGATCATGATGACCAGAGTCTAAAGTTACCTAAATGAGGCTGCAATCCTAACCCCACCTAGGAGAAAACTCCATTGAATTTAATGGGACTTACTTCTGAGTAGACATGGTTAGGCATGCACTGTTAACCAGTATTGTCAACTCCCCAAAACAGTCAGATTGAAGATGAAAAGTTTGCCTGCGTTTATTCGGAACTCTATTGTTATTTATTCATTCACAATATTTATAAACTGCTTTTTGCCATGCAGTGACCGCAAAGCAGCTTCAAGCATTAGAATAAATTAACACAACATTGAAACATCATGTAGAAATATCATAAGTTTAGCAACAGAGCAATGTGTCAGCATGGACAGTCCCACAGTCTAGAACAGCCTTTCCCAACCTTTTGGTCCCCAGATGTGGCTGGACTACTATCATTCCTGACTATTGGCCATGCTGGCTGGGGCTGATGGGAGTTGTAGTCCCACAACATCAGGGGCTGGGAAAGGCTGCTCCAGAGTAATCTTAACCTGATCCTTCAAATGCCTGGGGGACCCGACATGTTTTGATTAGACCCAGTGTAGGGAGCCATTAGCCCTCCAGTTGGTTATAAACTATAACTCCCATCAGCCCAGCAAGCATGGCCAATGGTCAGGGCTAATGGGAGTTGTAGTCCAGCAACATCGAGAGGTCAAAGTTTCCTTATATGTGGATTAAAGGAAGAAAACCCATCAGTGACATAGGTTACTTCTAGGGGGTGGGAGTTCCATAGATGGCTTGCAGCTAGAGAGCTCCTGATCCCCCGTCCCCACACAGCAAGCACCCAGGCTGGCTGAAACGAGGAAAGACCTGAGGTCTCAAGTCACTCAGAGCTTCAGATGTTAGGATTCCTCCCTCTCCCCACACACAGACATATCAAACATGTGGACACAGAAGGAATGATAAAATCTAGGACCGAGGTGGGGAACCTTTTCCAGGTTGAGGGCCACATTGCCTTCTGGGCAACTTCTTGAGGGCCACATGCCAGTGGTGAGAGGGGACAGATCAAAGAGGTCGGAGCAATCAAGGTAAATGTTACCTTTGTTTGGTAGACGAGTATCTGTACACGTACCCTTCTCTCTGTCCTCCATCCAGACAAGGACGAAGCATGATCAGGGTTCAACCATCTGTTCCAACCAGGCAAAAACACTTGGAGTGCGAAGCAAGACAGGGGAGGGGGTGTGACCTAGGGAAAAGGGGTGTGGCCTGGGGAGAGTTCCAAGGACTAGACAGAGAGGTCTGGAGGGCCACATTTGTCTTCCAGGCCTGAGGTTCCTTATCCCTGTGCTGCGATATAACACGCACACACACACCTTTTGGTTTAAGGCAGACTTCTCCAACCAGCTGTTCCTCCTCCTCCTCCTCTTCCTCATGATTGATACCACCCGCTTGATTGCCAAGAGGAGAGCCAGTGAGCAAGCAGGCAGTGGCAACTATTGCTCCTCCCTCTCTCCACCGCTGTTCTCTGGGCCAGAGCAAGAGGACCAGCAAGCAGATTACGGTGGTGAAGAGGAGAAGAAGGTCCAGTGGCTGCAGATCCTCAGCAGATGCCTCACCACTGGCCAGTGAAGGTGGATCCCTTAGGGTAAAAGGGGTGTTGCTCCCACCAATCTCAATCTGCCCCTAAGAGCCTGCCTTCCTACTTGCAACCAGCCCAGGGCTTGCAACTGCTTAGTTATAGCGTTAACATTGTCCAATTTGGCAAGCATGAGGAGTGGGGTAACAGGAGAATTAATTGGCTATGCCTGCCATGGCTCTGGCGCCACCTACTGTTCGCCTTCCTGCCTTCAGCCCTACCAGTCCCAATGGGCACCAGCTGCCACTGGCCCCGCCCCTCCTCTTTAGGGGATTGACAGATCTTGGAGCTTCTCACATTGCAAAGCAAGCAATCAACACACAAAAGTTTTTTAAGACTAAAGCTGCACAATTGCCTGGATGTTGGGATGGGGGAGGAATTTAATTCGGTTTGCATTTAAAGCTGAACTGAACTAATTCCCACGTTCTGAAACAATATGCGAGCCGAGATTAAGCCATCCTTTGAAATTCTCACTGCTCCGAATTCTCCAGCCAAGTAATCTGTACAGAAATGCATATACTAAGGTAAAGTGTGGCTAAAAATGCATATAGTAGTGAAAATAACATAAAAACGCATTGTATCAGGGTAAACTGCTTTACAAAAAATGTATAAATTAGGAGACATTTGCACTAAAATTTAAGAAGTTTTTTAAAAATTGCAAGCAGATGGGGAGAACTGAACTTGAGGTCTCCTTTAACTGTCAGCTTGTTGAAATTAATGAATCTGTTAGTCGTGTTTATTAACTTCAGTGGGCCTACTCTGAGTAGGACTAGCATTGACTACGATTTGTATGTGCTAATTTGTATGTTTACCTGTACATTTATAAATAATTGCTATAATTCAAATAAACATGGAATGCATCTCACCAGAGTGAGGAAGTCTGTGGATGGGCAGCTTCAACAGAGAACTGTCCTCTGTAGGGTAGCTAAAGGTCACCCCAGTAACCTGCCCAGAGGACCAGGTCATTCCGCTGCTGAAAGGGCTGCATTGGCTACCAGTTTGTTATCAGGCCAGGTTCAAGGTTCTTTTGTTGATTCACAAAGCCCTATACAAATTGGCAGAGCTTGGCAAAGTTACTTTTTTTGAACTACAACTCCCATCAGCCTCAGCCAGCATGGCCACTGGATTGGGCTGATGGGAGTTGTAGTTCAAAAAAAGTAAGTTTGCCAAGCTCTGCAAATTGGGCCCGAAGTGCAAACAATCTAGGGAGTCACTCCATGCACCTTCCAGAGGAGGTCCCGGGTAATACAGCCTGGTCTACCCAGCAGGGCTGGTTCACCATCCCCTGGGATGTAGAACGTCAAAGTTGCTGCCCACAAGCCAGTCTTCCAATGTGCTGTGACTGCTCCTTTGGGTTTAATCCTGGCTCCACCGAAAGCAATGAGAATCGCATCTGCAGCTTTAAGGGCCACCTGATTACTCACACTCTGCCTCAATTGCTGAGGCAAGAGTGTCTGCAGAAATATTTCAGTGGGAGCAGGGGCAAGGTCTATGAATTGTTACTGCAGGTCAGTGGCAACCCACTCCACACATCATTATATTTAGAATTCGAGGGAGGCGACCACCACCACCCCTGCGGAGACAAACCCCGCGGTTTTGGGCTGCATAAACAGAGCTATAGTTTCTAGGTCGAGGGAAGTAATAGTCCTACTATATTCTGCATTAGTCAGGCCTCATCTGGAATACTGCGTTCAGTTCTGGGTGCCTCATTTTAAGAAAGATACAGACAAGTTAGAGCGGGTTCAGAAGAGGGCGACGAAGATGATAGCCGGTATGGAGAACAAGTCTTATGAGGAAAGGTTGAAGGAACTTGGCATGTCCATTCTGGTGAAGAGAAGGCTGAGGGGTGATATGATTGCACTCTTTAAGTACCTGAAGGGCTGTCACATAGAGGAGGGTACAGATTTGTTCTCTGCTGCCCCAGAGGGTAGGACTAGGTCTAATGGTTTTAAGTTGCAGGAGCGTAGATTCAGATTGGACATTAGAAGGAACTTCTTGACAGTACGGGCAGTTCGGCAATGGAACCGACTGCCTAGGAAGGTGGTGGGATCCCCTTCGCTGGATGTCTTCAAGCAGAGGCTGGACAGCTATGTGCGGGAGATGCTCTAGCTGTGGATTTCCTGCTGTGAGCAGGGGGTTGGACTCGATGGCCTACAAGGCCCCTTCCAACTCTATGGTTCTATGATCCTTGCGCTGAGGTCTTCTGCTGGGGCACTTTTGGTGGTCCCACATGCCCCTGAGGTTCAGGTGACCTTTAGCAGGGGCTGAACCTCTAGCATGGCAGCCCCTTCCCTGTGGAGTTCCTGGCCCAGAGAGGTTTGGCAGGGAGTCATCCCTGCTCAGTTTTAGTCATCTTCTAAATGTATTATTCAGATGGGTCTTTCGAATCTGAGATTCTTTGCCATCTAGCTCTTACTGATGTTTGACATTTTCATTGTTTTTACTTTGTATACCCGCCTTCATATTAAAGTTTTTACAGGATGTAACAATTGGGATGACATTTAAATATAAAAATATTAAATTATTTATAAATATAAAATATTTACATTATTTTATTTTTTAAAATATTTAAATAAAAAAGATAAAACCCTTTATTTCACATGGTGGTGTCCATTTGCCCCATATGGCGTAACAATACCCTGGAAAAGGAGGCCTGCAAGCATGTGACGGAGTTGCCCACTCCACTGGACAACTGCAGCTTGCACCTGAACATCTCAGATGAGATGGGGGAGAGGGCTACCAGCTCAATGACCTGAATGTCAACAAGCATTGATGACTGGTGACAACTAGGTACCTTGGCACATCCCAGTCCAAAGGAAGAATATTAGTTTAGCACTTGAAACAACGCTGCTTGAGTATTGCAATAAGCTGACCAAAAACCTTCTTCCTCCTTCAAAAACCCCAAAGAGTTGTGGGGAGAGTCTCTAAGGCTGTAAACACATTAGTCGCCAGACCAAAGCCTTTCCATTGGCCGCACCTGGAGGAGAATGGGTTGATCTGCCAATCGGTTGTGAAATCTCTTTGATGCAGAATAATGATAGTAATCAACCCTCACGCAAGCAACTCCCACCAGGTTTTTACAGTAAAAGGGGGCAGGATTTGACTAGCATCATGTGCCCCCATTTTCAGAAAAGAGAGGTGGAGACACACTGGATCTGGCAGAACAGGGAGTGTGTTTCTACCCGAATAGACCTCCAGGGTGGGAAACTTGTGGCCCTCCAGATGTTGCTGGACTCCAACTCCCATCAGCCTCAGTCAGCATGGCCAACAGTCAGGGATGATGGGAACTGTGGTCCAGCAACATCTGGAGGGGTGTAGGCTCCCCATCTTTGCCCATGCACCTTTCTATTTAAAACTGAGCCCAGTGTTAGTCCTGGTCAGAGTGAAAATGGAAATGGCCTGTCTTCAAGTCAATCCCAACTTACGGCAACCCTATGAATAGGGTTTTCATGGTAAGCGGTATTCAGAGGGGTTTACCATTGCCTTCCTCTGAGGGTGAGAGGCAGTGACTGGCCCAAGGTCACCCAGTGGGCGTCATGGTTGTGTGGGCATTCAAACCCTGGTCTCTCAGGTCGTAGTCCAACACTCTAACCACTATGCCACACTGGCTCGCCACTGAAATTAATGGACATGACAATCTTAGGCCTATTCACTTCATTGGGTCTACTCTAGGTAGGACTTGGTTGAGCACAACCCTGAGGATGGTATTCAGTGCTAGCCCTACTCAGAGTACACCCAGTGAAGTTAATAGGCATGACTAACTGTGGTTCATGAATTTCAGTGGGTCTACTCTGAGTAAGACTTAGCAGAACACAGCCCTGTTTCTTCTTCCTCTGCCACCATCACCTAATGGCCCACATGGGAACGGGATCCTGTCTAATCCAACACTCCCAGCTGCTGCATCTTCTGATGAAGTGGATGTTTTTTCCCCCCATCCTTGCTTTGTTTAGATACCAGAAGAAATGGGACGAGCTGCAGGTGAGTGAGGAGCTCTTCCGGGCGGAATATGAGAAGATGGTTGGAGACAACAAGGAGATTGTGGCCTTTCTGAAGAAGACGCTCAACCAGCGGGTGGATGAGATCGCGGATCTGACTGAGCAGCTCCAGAACTTGCAGCAGGCCAAAGACACGGAGAAGGACGCTTTCGAGGCCCAGCTAGGCCAGCTTAGGCACGAGTTCCAGGAGACGAAGGACCAGCTGACGTCAGAGAATATGGTCCTAAGTAAGGCCGGCCGGCTGATTGTTGAAAAAGCAAAAGGGGAGGATGGTGTAGGCTCCTCGCCCTGCCTTCACAGGCCCTGCACTTTCCCAAACTACTTAAGCATGCTGAAGGCAAAATCTATATTTTTTAAATCTATGCATACATCATTCCTTCTATTTTTGATGTCCAGGTTGAGTAACGCTGCTTATGCAGCCAAAACGGCACCACCCGCACATGAGAGGGAGGTACCGGCAGGCTGCTGGGGCAATCCATATGGTTGCAGAAAATTATTATTATTATTATTGTTGTTGTTGTTGTTGTTGTTATTGTTATTAGTTTATTTATACCCCACCATTTGGCCAAATGCCCTCAAGGCGGCTTACAAAAAACACAAATATAAAATACAATGTAAAGATGCATCAATAAAACAATACCAAATACAAAATACAAGCTGCAAAAATTAAACAACAATGCACATAATAGCTCTTAATGGTGGCTTTATCCGTGGTACAAGTAACTGCATTTTCTGTGTTAAATTCCAGTCTCCTCAAAGCCAGCTGACTTGCATTTGCAACCAGGTCTATAGTTTCATATGTTTGTTATTGGGAAGGGAATGTCCTGGTTTTCTTGGGCGTCCAGCTGCCCCAGTAAGGTGACAGAGGGCAACCCCACTGCCCCTCGGGGGACTCCAGGGGTGTCTTGCGCGGAACTTCCTCCTCCTCCTCCACTGCTGCCGTCGCCGTGGGCAGCATCCGAGTCTAGCTGGGCAGGGTGAAGTCGGTAAACTCGAACTCGGACCTCAAGCCTGGTTAAGAGCAAGCCAAGGACACAGACATGCTGAAAGCTTTATCGCCACTATGTTGACCTCCTTACTGACTTCATAATGGCAGGTCACAACTGAAAAGCAAATCTTTGGAAAGGAGGGGGGCTTAAGGACTGGAAAACCCTAAAAACAGCATAATGAGGCTTGAGCATGCTCAGTGGCGACAGAATGCAGACTGACACTCTGTGGGGGTGGGGGTGGGAGGCAGAAAACCAGGCTGAGGGGAATGGAAAGGTCTGGCTGGAATCCTAAATGGGGAGCGCTCCACACAGCAACGTTCTGCTGCATGCCGTCCTTGTTCAGACCCTGTTTCTCATGCATGCAAAATTGTTTGTTCTTAAACGCTTCATATCATTACTGCATGTAACAACGGAGGTGAAATTTCCTTAAGGCTTTCTGCACGGCTAATATCGAAAAAAATACATGTGTATGTGCAGTGGTGTGGTTTAAAAAAGGCTTTGGGGCAGGCCCCCAAACTATGGTGTTTGCTGTTGGGGAAACGTATGTTGCTTTAAAAGACTAGTGCTGCCTGGGAGCCTCTCTGCCCTCCCCCCCATGCTCAATCTATGTATTTGAAAATTAAAAAATGAATCTATTATTGTACAACTGCCACAGGTTTTCAGCACTCTGTCCTCACATGGGAGCTGAGCCTGCAAACAGCTTCCACTCCCCCCAACCCTCCCTCCACACCTTTCCCACCTGCAAGCAAGAAACAATCTTATTCTGCTCTAAGGCCAATTAAATAATTACAATTAGATTCTGTGCATTGTATGCCCTGTATAGCTTGCTTGGCTAAGGACTTAAGGTATCTTTCCCCAACTTGGTGCCCTCCAGATGTTTGGGACTACAAGTCCTATCAGTCCCAGCTAGGTATGGGGTGGGTGGGAACTGGATGTGGTTTGCATTTAAAGCCGAATTTATCAAATTCACCCTTCCTGAAACAATATGAGAGCCAAAACACAGCCGTCCTTGGAAATTTGCACTTGTCCAAAATTTGTGATGCAGTTCTGCAACCAAACAGCATTTACAAATATGCATATATTAGGGAGAAATGTGCATAAAAATGAATATATAAGTGAAAATACAACATTAAAATGCATTATATTAGCAGCAATGGCTTGTAAAATTGTGTTTTGTTGTTATGTGCCTTCAAGTCGCTTATGGCGACCCTGTGCATCGGTGACCTCCGAGAGCATCTGTCACGGACCATCCTGTTCAGATCTTGTAGGAGAAATTTGCACTAAAATGCTAGAGAATTTTCATGAGGATTTTTTAAATAAAAAAATTGATTAAAAATTGATTAAATCTCTATGCAGAAACTTGGAGAACGGAATTTAAGAATGGAAAAGTGTGACAATGAGAGAACTGAAACTTTCCATCCCTACTCCTAGCTGTGCTGACTGGGGCCGATGGGAATTGTAGCCCCAAACATCTGGAGAGCATCAGGTTGAGGAAAGCTGATTTAAAGCCTTCTTGGATTGTTCCTGCTTCTGACTGTTTGCTCCCCTCCTCACCAGCCCCCCTTCCTGGGTAAAGGAGGGAGGTCATGTGTTTGTGGCTTAAGGTCAGGATTTCTGTTTGCCAGGTGGCAAGCTGGCTGCACTGGAGGAATTCAGGATCCAGAAAGATGAAATCATGTACAAGTTTTCCGAACTCGAGGGGCAACTGATGAAGCAAGAGGAAGATCATAAGGAATTCATCTACAACCTGGAGAAGAAGGCTGTGATTGATAAAGAGAGGTGTGTGTACCGTGTGATGGGTTGAGCAGCTTTCGCCAACCTGGTGCCCTCCATATGTACATGCTGGCTGGGGCTGGGAGGAGTTGCAGTCCAAAACATCTGGCGGGCACGAGGTTGGCGAAGGCTGGGGTTGATCAAGGGGGTCATTATGCCAACTGTTTGGTAGGACATGGGTCAGGGATGGGCAGACTCCAAGGGTACAACATCTATGTTTTAATTCTTTTAACAAGTTTTTTACATGAACCCCATGAAGATAATGGCTGGGCGGTGAGGGGTGGAGCCAGGGGCAAAATGGGTGGCATGGGGTGGAGCCAGTTACTCACTCCAGCCCCACGCGTCATGCGCTGGGAATGATGTGCACATCAGTAGTAGCAGGTGACGAGAGAGGCCTCTGCCAGAGACTCTGGGAGCTACTGCCTGTCTGAGTAGGCAACAGCTGATTAAAAAAGGTAAAGGTGTCCCCGCACTTGAGTCGTTTCCGACTCTTAGGGTGACGTCTTGCGACGTTTACTAGGCGGACCGTATAAATGGGGTGGGATTGCCAGTTCCTTCCCTGGCCTTTCTTTACCCCCCAGCATATGCCGGGTACTCATTTTACCGACCATGGATGGATGGAAGGCTGAGTGGACCTCGACCCCTTTTACCGGAGATTCGACTTCCTCCTTCCGTTGGAATCGAACTCCAGCCGTGAGCAGAGCTTCGGCTGCGTTACCGCTTACCACTCTGCACCACAGAGGATCTAACAGCTGATTAGGTGGACAAATTATCTGGCTTGGAATAAGGCAGTCTTTTGTACCTCTCCCCCATACACACAGCCTATTTTACTCATCCCTATTATAGGATGACAGTGTGATTTTTAAAAAATGTATATTTTTATCTTTTCTACGGGTTGCAAACCACCTTGAATATAGTAATGCAAAAAGGCGTGTAAGTGGGGATCTGGTCGGTCACTGTGAAGACAGGCTGCTGGACTAGCAGAGCTTTTGTCCTGATTGATCAGGGCTTTTCTTGTGTGCCTGTATAGAAATTAAAAATGAAATTAAATGAAATGTCTTACGTTGCCTGGGGCAGGAGGAAAGAGGACCCTTGGATGCCTTGCTTGAGGGTTCCCCACTGGAGGTAGATCAGTCACTGGCCAATCCACCCTTGCTAACTCCCAGCTGCAACGGCAGGGGGCTGGGTGTGCTGACTGCCTGCTCCACGCTGGTGTGGTGACGCCTCCTTTGCCTCTCTCTCCCAGATTAAAAAAGGAGATGATGCATCGGGTGAATATGGTGGCTGCTGAATTCCGTAAGGTCGCCCACAGCCAGATGGCAGAGACCACCAAGCGCACCATCCGAGAGAACGTTGCCATCAGCTTCCAGCTGACCAAGATAACCGAACAGAGCTTCCAACTCGTCCAAGAGAATGACCGGCTCAAGGAGGTCCACTCGCAGACTCTGAAGCAGCTGCAGCTGTTGGAGGAAAACGAGAAGAAGATGGCCAAGAACAGCCTCAGCAACCAGAAGGTGAGAGTCGTCCTCTGCGAAAGTGCAGGGCTGGGCCATGAGTCATCCGCAGGGGTAGCCAACGTGGTGCCCATCAACCTCAGCCGGCATAGTCAATGGTCAGGGATGATGGGAATTATAGTCCAAAAACTACAACTCCCATCAGCCCCAGCCAGCATGTACCTTTAACTCTAGCCACATTCATACCATGCATTTATTCCACTTTAAACAGACATGGCTTTGCCCAAAGACTCTTGGGAAGTGTAGTTTGTGAAGGGTGCTGAGAACCCTTGTTCTCCTCACAGAGTAATTTAACAGTCAGTCCTTCTTCCCAGAGAACTCTCGGAAGTGTCGCCCAGTGAGGGAAATAGGGGGTCTCCTAACAACTCTCAGCACCCTTCACAAACCACACTTCCCAGGATTCTGTTTAAAGTGGAACAATAGCGGAACGGATGTTTGGTGTAAATGTGGTCTCCCACGTGCACTCGTTTTTAAGCAGAGCTTGGAAAAGTTACTTTTTTAAACGACAACTCCCATCAGCCCCAGCAAGCATGGGCACTGGATTGGGCTTGATGGGAGTTGTAGTTCAAAAAAGTAACTTTTCCAAGCTCTGCGTCCAGCTAATAGACCAGATGTCTAAGTGCCATCGTGAACACATAATCTTTGTACTCAAGCTCATGGGAATTCTGACAGGTTAGCCGTCTGTTGAGTAATTCCATATAGCCTCGTTTTAGTGCCCGGTTGTTGTCATGCTATTCTAACTATTATGAATTAGGATATTGGTGGTGGAGGAGGTTAGTTATTCCTCCATATCCTGCCCTGGGACCTTTTGGTGAAGGGCAGGAAATAAATATATTTAACAAATAAAACCATAATGAATGCAGCCTTCCCCAACCTGGTGCTTCCCATATGTTGCTGGACTACAACTCCCATCACCCCTGACCGTTGACCATGCTGTCTGGGGCTGATGGAATCTGGAGTCCAACAACATCTGGAGGGCTTTAGGTTGGAAGAAGGCTCCTGACATTTAGGGAGGGAAGGATCTGCCAGTTTTGGTTCTCTCCATTCCTCATTTTTCCAATTTTAAATTCAGTTCTCTGCATTTCTGCAGCAGTTTGCCTTTCTTTAAACGAAAATCTTTCAGCATTTTAGAGCAAATTTCTCCTAATAAACGTATTTTTGTGTACAGTTTTGACTAATGTACACATTTTTGCAAGCAATTTCTCCCAATATAGGGCATTTTTGAATGTTATTTTCGCTCCTGTCTTGTTTTTTTACACACACATTTACCCAGCATATGCCTTGATGTCTAACCTTTCACGTGTGCGCTTGGTACACAGATGATCTGGATGCTCACCAGCAAGTGCAAGGAGCTGCAGGTGCAGGTGGACGAGTACACGGAGATGAAGAAGGTCATGGCTCAAATACAGGACACCAACGAGATGCTGGAACAGCAGAATCTGCTGCTCAAGTTAGTGTTTGAACAGGATGGGTACAGGCTAGTCATTCGTTTGGGGAAGAGGAGCCTGAATTTAGGCCCACTTCCAGGCTTAACTGCGGAGCCTGGTGGTCCAACCCTAGCTACACTGGAACTCATGGACAAATGATGAAACTGAATGCTGGAGAATTCCGGGCAGAAAAAAGAAAGGGCTTCTTCACGCATCACATAGTTAAACTATGGAATTTACTGCCACCGGAGGCAGTGATGGCCACCAACTTGGACGGCTATAAAAGAGAATTAGACAAATATATATTTCTATTTATGACATTTATACCTTGCCTTTCTTTTCATGATTGAAACCCAAGGCAGCTTACAGATGGTTCCCACGCGGTCTCCCATCCAGGCAGCGACCAGACCTGACGCTGCTTAGCTTCAGCAAGGAGCTGGCCTCATGTGCCTTCAGACCATAGCCTGGGACCTCCTATATGGTGGATAAGGCCATCAGTGGCTACTAGCCAGGTTGGCTATGCTCTCCCTCCACAGTCGGATGCCAGTTGCTGGAAATCAGAGGTGGGGAGAGTGCTCTTGCGCTCAGGTCCTGCTTGCGAGCTTCCCATAATGGGCATCTGGTTGGCTACCATGAGAACAGGAGGCTGGACTAGATAGGCCACTGGCCGGACTCAGCAGGCTCTTCTTTGTTTGTTGCGATTTCTACCCCAGTTTGGGAGTGGGGGGTGGGAAGGAGCAGGTGCGTCACAACCGGGGTGCGGAGGGTGCGGACCGCACCCGGGTGACACCCTCAGGGGGGTGACACCCAGAGCCGCCCCGCCCGCCGCCCGGCAAGGCTGCGCCCTCCTCGGAGGCGGGCGGGCGAGATCGGGAGCAGCGTCAGCGGGGCAAGGGAGGCGCGCCGGCGTTCCCAGGCCTTCTCCGGCTGGGTGCCCCTCTGGCGCGCGCCCTCCCAGGGGCATGGACGGGGGTGGCTGGCCTAGAGTCCATGTGTGCGCGCGTGCGCGCATGCAAGCCCAGCCACCTCATCCATGCCCCTGGGAGGGCGCGCGCCTGAGGTCCGCACCACCACCCCCGCACTCCTGCTAGTGACGCTGCTGGGAAGGAGCATCCATGGGAGGGGGTTAGAAACCCTGGAAAATTAAAACAAATGTTGTGTGGTTTGCATTTGTATTTTGCGGAATTGTATTAATTCTCTTTGCCCATAGTGGGCTCTCTGGAGGCATTCAAGAGGCAGCTGGACAGCCATCTGTTGGGAATGCTTTGATTTGGATTCCTGCATTGAGCAGGACCCCTTCCAACTCTACTATTCTATGATTCTATGACTAGGGCTGCTAGGTCTCCAGCAGCTGAAGCAGCTGACTCAACAGGCAGAGTCTGCCAAAGTTACATGGTTGGCAACCCTTAAATGTTTTTTTTAAAAAACCTGTGAATTCGGCTGGAGGGGGGCCTTGCCAAAGAGCTACAGGTGTGCAGGCACAGGAAAATGGACCAAATCAAGAAAAAAAAATGATTTCCCTTCTTAAAACACTTTCCCCAGTTCAAGGTCATTCTCTGTTCAGTAAGCAGCGGTTTTGGGTGCAAATAAAAGCTGTGTGTATGTGTTGGGAAACTGGTGCAGGGCCCCAATCTGGATGCAGAGCACAGTTCTGATGGGCGTTCCACACATCTGCTTTTCCTCCGAAAGCTAGCTTAAGCACTTGTCTCAAAAATGTGTTTCATGTAAGGTGTAATTTGGCACCAGTAGGGTTGTCTCCCATGTTAACCCTACTCACAGCAGACCCATTGAAAGTGATGGGCATGACTAACTTAGGCACATTAATTCCAGTGGGTCTACTCTGAGTAGAACTTCCCTGGATAAACCCATAGTCATTAATAAACCTCTCCTCCAGGAATGTGTCTAATTCCTTGTTAAAGCCCAGGGTTCATCCCCACAACTTGTGGCAGGGAGTTCCATTAGTTAATTACATTTTCTGTGAAGAAATACTTCCTTCTATCCTCAGTCTCCCCTCATTCAGCTTCATTGGAAGATCCAGAATCATGATCACGAGCAAGGGGCGGGGGGGGGGGGAAGTTCCCTCTATTTACTTTCTCCACACCACGCAGCACTTTATAAACCTCTGTCATGTCTTCATCACCTTAGTCGCCTCTTCTCAAACCTTTTAGGTTTACACCCCAAACAGTGTAGTTTTTCTTCAGAGGGGAGTTGCTCCAGCCCACCCCCTGATCATTTTGGTTGCCCTTCTCTGTGCTTTCTTCAGTTCGACAATATTGTTTTTGAGACACAGCCACCAGAACCATATGTGGCTGGGGTGGAGAATCTGCAGCCCTCCAGATGTTGCTGGACTCCAAATCCCATCATAAGAACATAAGAAGAGCCTGCTGGATCAGGCCAGTGGCCCATCTAGTCCAGCATCCTGTTCTCACAGTGGCCAACCAGGTGCCCGGGGGAAGCCCGCAAGCAGGACCTGAGTGCAAGAATGCTCTCCTCTCCTGAGGCTTCCGGCAACTGGTTTTCAGAAGCATGCTGCCTCTGACAAGGGTGGCAGAGCACAGCCATCATCAGTCTCAGCCCACATGGCCAGTGGTTGAGGAATGCTGGGAGTTGAAGTCCATCAATCCTTGAAGGGCCACCGATTCTCCATCCTTGCTATACGGCATTCCAAATGTGGCATCTGCCATAGATTTGTACAAACCAAAGGCGTTTACAATAGTGGCAGCTTTCTTTTCAATCCCTTTCCTAATAAAGCCCCAGTATGGGATTTTCCCCCTCTCTCTTTCCTCCCCCCAGAGCTGGTTTGGCTTTTTCATTGAGCTAACCTCCACGACCCCAAGGTCTCTTTCTTGGGTTGTCACTGCCGGTTGTCCACTAACTAGCTTATTTCTCCTTCGCTGCCTACCCCTATTCCCGGCCTCTCCCAACCCACTCAGAGAGGAGCTGGATGTGCAGAATGAGGAGTTGCAACGGAAAGTCACTGAGGATCAACACCGAGCGAAGACCCGCGAAGAGGAACATCAGCGGCGGCTGAATGCCGAAAGAATCCTCAGGCACACTGCCCAGGCCCTCAAGGAAGTGTTGCTGGTGAGCTTCTGATCACTTCCGGGAATATAGGGACATGGATGGGAGGTTTGTTATTATTTGGGACCTCTTGCCACATTAAGAAAATCCGAGTCAGTCAGCCCTGTTTTCAGTTTTTGCTGGTTTTAATGGGTTGACTTTGCATGTATTTGCATTTCCTGGTCGATCACCCAGAGATCTCCCTGTAGATCCTTTCTTCCTGTCCTCCCTAGGGATGGTCAAATCTGCCCATTTTGGTTTCTCTCAGTTTCTCATTTTCCCAGTCTTAAGTTCAGTTTCCTACATTTCCACATCAGTTTGTGTGTGTGTGTGTGTGTGTGTGTGTTTAAAAAAGCCGCTTGAAATCTCACCAGCATTTTAGTACAAATTTCTCCTAATATATGCATGCCGGTTTTTTTGCAATGCAATTTTATGGGCACTTCATTCCAGAATATGCATTATTGTACACGTTACTTGGCTGGAAAGCTGCTTTAAACATTTGGGGAAGTGCAAATTTCAAAGGAAGGCTGTGTCTTGGTTCCTGTACTGTTTTGGAAAGTGAAAATGAGGTGGGTTCACCTTTAATTGCAAACCAAATTGAAGTGTAGACCCACCCATCTGTAGACCCACCCATCTACCCTTCAGTCCCAAGAGATATCAAGTTGGCTTTAGGGCATTGCCCATGAAAGAGCGATGTCAAAGCCCTGGGCCGTTTCAGTGTCTACCAAAGAAGAGACAGATCTGTTTTGCTGAGGCAAATATCACAAATACAGTGATGCAGATGCCATTGCGGTGTCACCAAACCAATGAGCAGAGGCTGAAAGAACTGGGCGTGTTTAGCCTGGAGAAGAGAAGACTGAAGGGAGATATGATAGTACTGTTCAAGTCCTTGCAAGGTTGCCACGCAGAGGAGGGCCGGGATCTCTTCTCAATCGTCCCAGAGTGTAGGACACTGAATAATAGGCTGGGAAACAAAAGGTTAAAGGGCAGTGGCTAACATGCTTCCTTGCACTGATGGGTCTACCAACTTGTCATTTTACAACAATTTAGTAGGAGTCACCCCTCCTCTCACAGATCTCCAAATGGCCTCCTTTGTCTGACCTGCCCTCTATGCTAGGACCTTGCGTCCAAAAAAATAAAGGGTCTACGACCTTCTTCAACCCTTGATGACTACACCCCTGTTAAAGGGGGACATGTCAGTGGTCTTCAAATACCTGAAAGGCAGTCAGGTCACATCTACACTATGCATTTAAAACACCCTTATCCCACTCTGACAGCCGTGGCTTCCCCCAAAGAATCCTGAGGTAACTGTGGTTTGTGCTTAGCCACTGTGAAGAGTTTTCTCGCTTGGCTAATAACATGCTTCCTTGTCCTTTTGTGCTGATTGGAGCCAATCGGCATGAAAGATGAGTCAGTCACTGAGAAGACTCTTCTCAGGAGCTAATATACGTCTCCCCTTTTGTGAATTCTTAAAATCAAGACGTTTCTTGCAATGTTCAGCTCCCAGAGGGAAAGATAGAGGGGGAGAAACCTATGCACACGGTAGTTTTATTCTGGTTCTATAATTCTGCAATTGCAGAAGAGATGGTGAATTCTGGAGTGTGGTGTGATTATCACGAAGGGACCCTGCATTTCTGAAGTTGCCACTACACTACTGCCCTTTAACCTTTTGTTTCCCAGGCGAAACATATCCAACCTAGTTTCCAGAAGAGTTCAGGTCGGGCAGAATGGGGCAGGTTGGGATCGCAGCATAAGGTTCTCTCCCCCTCCCCGTTCTAACTCTGGCATTTATTTGAAGTACAGGAGATAAACATGGCTGGAATCCAAAGAGACTTTTTCAGCCGTGCTTTTCCTTTCCACTCCCACAGGAACGCCCCTTGGATGAGGATGAAGATGGCCACTTCGATGTGATGTTCCACTTGCGGCGCAATGACGCACTGCAGGGCACCTTGAATCTCCTGAATAGAAGCATTGCGCGCATTGAGGCCAATCAGATTCTCCAGGCTGTCACTGTGGACACCAAGGTGGGAAAACCCACCAACATGGAGGGCAGGTAAGACAGAGGAGGCCATTCAGAGGAGGTCTATGACAGGAGGGGCGACTTCTGTTAAATTGTTAACAAACTGACAAGTTGGTAGACCCACCAGTTCAAGGAAACAGTCAAATATCGGTCGCTGCCTAGTAGAGACGTAAGAGAAATTTGATTCATTTCACACTGAAAGGTGAACCGACCAAATTTGCACTTTGCAAAACAATGAAAGCAAATCAAATGGACTGCCTTCAAGTCGATCCCGACTTATGGCTACCCTGTGAATAGGGTTTTCACAGTAAGCAGTATTCCAAGGGGGTTTCTGATTGCTTCCCTCTGAGGCTAGTCCTCCCCAGCTGGCGGGGGCCTGCTCAGCTTGCCACAGCTGCACAAGCCAGCCCCTTCCTTGTCCGCAACTGCCAGCTGGGGGGCAACTGGGCTCCTTGGGACTCTGCAGCTTGCCCACGGCTGCACAGGGGACAGGGCATGTAACCCCTGAGCCACTCACTGTGGGGGTTGTGAAAGTATTGTCCCCCTGGGGTCCCTTGTCCCTAGTTCCCCAAGGGGGGTCCTTTGCATCCGAGAACAGTCTCAACTCCTCTGGGTTTCTGCTTCTCAGGCAAAAACTCTCCCTCCTTCAGGAGTAATTACGGTAGTACTGCCACCATCCTTCTTCCTGGTTCCTTTCTCTGAGAGAAGGGATCTCAGAGTCCTTTGTGAATACTGACAGGATTAACCCGCATTAATAAAGGTAAACAGTAACAGAATCTTTAGTTCCAAGCCAATACACACCATTTATAAAAAGATAGTTTATTTAAAAGTAAATAAGATGGTATATACAAAAGAGGGAGCAGTGGTTTGTTTCCTTAAAGCTAATCACCCTCAGACAGGTTACAGGAGGTACATTGGCGTAACAAAGGGGAGAGGTTCAATACAGACAAAGGAATACAACAAAAGTCTATCTAAGCTAAGATCCTATACTTACAGCAGAGTTGTCTGGTTCCCAAAAGGCTTCTCTGTCCCACTTCAGCGAGTCGACGTAGTTGGAAATAGCAGAGCTTGGAAAAGTTACTTTTTTGAACTACAACTCCCATCAGCCCAATCCAGTTGCCATGCTGGCAGGGGATGATGGGAGTTGTAGTTTAAAAAAGTAACTTTTCCAAGCTCTGGGAAATAGGGGAACTAAGACTGAAGGATCATCCTTTTTTATGGAGTTTAACAGTCAACAAGGAGGGGGAAAGCAAATAGTCATATTCCGCCTCTGCCGGGATCTACTCCTTTGAAGTCTTTGAAGATAAGGGAGCTAGACAGCATCACCCAGGGGTCCTGATTTACACCCCCCTCTTCCTGACTTTTAATCCCAGGAAGCCGATAAGGGATAACAGCTAAGGATCAGTTGCATCTCCTTGCAAGGTTGCAAATTGACTGTCCGACACTGAGCTTCGGATCTCCCCCAGTAGGGAGTCCTAGGGAACCACAGGCTCCCAGAATTCTCTCTGGTTGATCCATTTCAGCTTGACCAAAGTTAGCTATTCTTGACAGGGGTGATCTTTAGCTGGCCCTTGACACCCAGGAGACACGAGTGGGGATTTAAACTCACAGACTCTGGACTCCCAGCCAGACTCTCCTCCCCACTGTGCTATACCAAAACAATGCACGACCCAAAACACAGCCATCCTTTGAAATGTGCACATCTCCAAATTTTGCCAAGCCATTTTCCAGCCAAGCAAAGTGTACAAAAAAATTATTATATTAGCAAAACTTGTTTTGCAAAAATGTGCATATTAGAAGAATTTCGCAGTAAAATGCTGATGAATTTTCATGAGAACTTTTTGTAAAAGAAGTAGCAAAACAATGCCAAAATGGACATATCCGCAGTTCCCTGCTGATAGTCTTCCAGGTCAGGTGATTTGTCCCTCTAGCCCAGGACAGAATGCAAGATCCTGTCAAGGGCTGCATTTCCTTAAGTGAGTGGGGCTGGAGCCAAAATTGAGCAGGTCATCCCCCCTCTTTTTTTCTGCTATTTGTTCTGTCTTTCATCCATCCCCTTCTCTCTCTCTCTCTTTCTCGGGGGGGGGGGACTCAATTCTCTCTCTCTTTCTGGTCTCCCTTTCCTTCTGGTGTCTTTCTTTCCTTTGCCACTAAGGATGGAAGGGTCTGTCCCTTTTGGTTCTGTCCCTTTGTCATTTTTTGCAACCTTAAGCAGTCCACATCTCTGCAGGAATTTGCAATTAAAAAAAAAAAAAAAACCTCAAGAAATTGATCAGCATTTTTAGTGCAAATTTCTCGTAATAAACATATTATTGTATGCAGTTTTGAGTACATATTTTTGGAAGCAATTTTCCCTATTATAATCCATTCCTGTATGCTATTTTCACTTATTTATTTTTATGCACACTATCCCCTAATATATGCATTTTTATAAGCATTCTTTCGTTGGAGAACTGCATCGTGAAATTCACATACGTACAAATTTTGAAGGATGGCTGTGTTTTGGTTGTCATACTGTTTTGGAAAATTTATTTATTCATTTATTTATTTATTGCACTTGTATACCGCCCCATAGCCGAAGCTCTCTGGGCGGTTTACAGCAATCAAAAACATTAAAACAAATATACAATTTAAAACACATATTTTGAAAACAATTTAAAACACAATTTTAAAATTAAAAACAATATAAAAACAATTTAAAAACACATGCTAAAATGCCTGGGAGAAGAGGAAAGTCTTGACCTGGTGCCGAAAAGATAATAGTGTTGGTGCCAGGCACACCTCGTCAAGCAGATCATTCCATAATTTGGGGGCCACCACTGAGAAGGCCCTCTCCCTTGTTGTCACCCTCCGAGCTTCCCTTGGAGTAGGCACCTGGAGGAGGGCCTTTGATCTTGAACGTAGTGTACGGGTGGGTTCGTATCAGGAGAGGCGTTCCATCAGGTATTGTGATCCCAAGCCGTGTAAGGCTTTATAGGTCAAAACCAGCACCTTGAATCGAGCTCGGAAACATACAGGCAGCCAATGCAAGCGGGCCAGAATTGGATGCGGATTTGATAGATTTGCCTTAAAATGCAAACTGAATCTAAATGAATTTCTCCTGCATTCCTACTTGCTACTCACATGAAGTTAGGCCGAGGGCTAGATGTGGCCCTTGGGCCAGTTGTGACCTAGCCAGTATTGTCAGCTCCGACTGGCAGGGGCTCAGGTAGAGAGAGATATTTCCTGTTCCCTGCTACCTGATCCTTCTAACTGGAGCTCCCAGGGACTCAACAGTGGTGCCAAGAAAAAAAAAATATATTGGAGGGAGGCACAGGAAGAGCAAAGTCCATTTTGTGGATGGGCAAACCAGATGGCTGACTGGAGAAAGAATGGTCTACTTCTTATCAGTGCCTCCATCTTAAACGCATGTAGCCATGTGCAGTGCAGACCCTGCAAGGTGTCTGGAGTAGAGGTAGTTTTATTTTTTTAAAAATTCTCTGAAATACATCTGATACTAATTTTGAGGAACTTCTAGGACTGGCACCTTATTTTTATTTATTTTTATTTCGATTAATGAGTCAGCCATCCCCCCCCATTTGTCACTGCTTACTCTGGCATTGAACCCATCATAGGAATGAGCCTGTCATTGGGCCCTTCTAGCTAAGGGTTGTCTACACTGACTGACAGCAGCTCTCCAGGGTGTCAGGCAAGGGGCACTCCCAGCCCTACTTGGAGATGCTCTTGGGGACTCAGCGTGAGAACATTTGCATGCAAAGCAGGTGCCCTACCACCAATCTGCGCCAACTCGATCATCCCAGAGTGCAGGACACAGAATAATGGGCTCAAGTTGCAGGAAGCCAGATTTCGACTCAACATCAGGAAAAACATCTTAACTGTTAGAGCCACACAGCAATGGAACCAATGATTTAGGGAGGTGGTGGGCTCTCCGACACCAGAGGCCTTCAAGAGGCAGCTGGACAGCCATCTGTCAGGAATGCTTTGATTTGGATTCCTGCATTGAGCAGAGGGTTGGACTTGATGGCCTTAGAGGCCCCTTCCAACTCTACTGCTCTTATGATTCTTAAAGTAAAGATTCCAGTCCTCAGGGTTCTGAATTAAGGGCTAAATTAGGTACAAAAATAAAAAGCTGCCTTGATGTTAGGCAGGCACCCTCGCTATACTGTTTTAGACACGGGGGGGGGGGCTTGACTTGGCTGTGTTTGGGCCTGACAGTCTGCACTGTCTATGGCTTCCCACAATGGCCCTCAGACCGTTTCTCTCCCACCAAAAGCCTCTCCACTGACGTCCACCTCATGGCTTCTCGCTTCATGTCGCACATTGATGTCAAGATGCTGGGGCCCCATCCCGTCCACAGCATGCCCTCTCTCAGCAAGATCTCTCGGACCCGGGTCGACACCCTGCGCCCCTATGCCAGCGCCACAGAGGTGAGTGGGGAACTCACTGGTTGGGGAAAAGGCTGCCAGGAAGGAGGGGGAGCAATAGTTACCACCGAGGCATGCCTGGTGTCTGTGAGGGTAGAATCCCCCCGGATGAGGACTGGGCTTCACATCTGAAAATCCGAGAGTCCAGCCCAATAGCTTTGAGGTGAAAGTGGGGTGTGTGTGTGAAGATGTGGGGCTACTTTTACTATTTGCAGCTGCAATGTTGTGTGGGAGGGAGGGTGTCGTCTGTGTATATGTGTGTATGAATTGCAGGTGTTTTGTTATTAATTTGTTACGGTTTTAAAATGTGTTGTAATGTCACTTTGGAGACTTTTGGGTCTCAAGCAACAAGTCTAACTAAGCGACCGCAACAATCCAGTCTCCCTGTGAAATTTCCTAAAAGAATCCCATATTGTCCCATGGTGGGACAATGGGCAACCGGAATGCCCCTCAGAATGACCGCCTGTTCAGATCTAGCTTTGTCTCAGGGCGTTTTGGTGGTGGTCGGGAGGGGAGATGGTGGCAGAAGGCAGCAGCAAGGCTGCAGGGGCACTGGGCTCCCCTCCCCCCCAACGCATCGCTCTCCTCTCCCTCCGAAAAATAGCTGAGACAGTAGCTATTTTGCAGGGCCGGCTCTACCAATAAGCAGAATGCAGCAACTGCCTAAGGTGGCAGATGCTGGGGCGGGGGGGGGGGGCAATCGCAGCATCGCCTGGCTGTTCCTCCGTAGCTTTTCCCCTGGGTTGGAGGACAGAGCTGCATATGCCACAGGGCCCATTTCTGGGATCCTATATTAGCCTGCTGCCTCTGGCGGGGTGGGGGCAATCCCATTTGGGCTATGCTGGCTGGGCCTAATGGGAACTGGAGTCTAGCAACATCTTGCAGGGCCACAGGTTCCCCACCCATGCTATAAAAACAAGTTTGAAGGGAGTGATTTGGAGTTGGAAGTCAGCGGGGGAAAGGGTTGCTGAACCCTCTCCTCAGCCCACTATATGATTTATATAATATGCAGGTTATGCCACCCAGATTTGGGGGACTGGAATATGGCAACCGTAGCCTGTCGTGCACCCTGTCAGCCAGCCTGCAGTGAAAGAGGCTACCCAAGCCAGAATCAACTGTCAGTCCAGCTGGCTTCTGTATGTGGCAGGGCGGATGGGAGCGGGGGCGCCATCTTGCCCTTTGCCTCAGGCAGCGAAATGTCTTGGGCCAGCCCTGTTCTTACGAGTTCAAGCTATCCCTGTTTTCATCTGTGAAAATCTGAGGGGTACAGAAGTAGTATCTGTACTGAATGCTTGCTCCTTTTCCCTGTCCCGTAGCCTCTAATAGCGGCCTGGAAAACAGAGGTGAAAGAGGAAGAGGTCAAGCCAGAAGAGGAAGAAGTCCCTCCTGAGGAACGGAGCCTGCCGGCAGCAGCGGCTCAGCTTGACGCATAGCAACTGACTGGGAATTAGGGAAAGGAGACAGAGCCAACCTTTATGATGGTGATCATTTTGTCTTGACTCAAGAGATAATGAGCATTCAGGGTAGGATCCGGAGAACTTTGTTTTCTTTTTTAAAAATGGATCTGCCTGCACAAAACTGCCTGATAAAACCGTTACGGAGCCACAGAGCGTGTTTTGAGCCAGCAATGGGAAGCAAGTAAAGCAGGAGGTGCAGCTGCCCTCTGGTATGAATGGCAAACCAAATTCCTAGGCTGGCTGCATTCCCTTGGGGATGGCCGCCCTACTGCCCTTGTACAGCAACAGGACTTTGGGGAGGTGGAATGCAGCTAGGATGGGACACACCCAACCCTTCCGGTACCTGAGGTACCCCTTTGTTTTGTGTCTTTTATGAATTAAAATGGGAGGCACACTTCAACCCTTATAGCATAAAAGGTTTACATTTTTAGAAGTGCGGGGAAACAGTTTTATTTATTTAAAGCAAAACAAGCATGCTCTTCAGCCATAATGCAGCTTACAGCTCAATTATAAACAAACAAGCAATTACCCACCTCAGAGGTATCATTCCCCCCCACACACACACACACCTCGTGCTGTGGCTTTTGCACACCTTCCCAGTTTGGGCACGAATGGGCAGTCTTTTCTGTGGCTGAGCACGTTTGAAGTTCCCCAAAAGCTTTTTAATGGAGTTCACTAAGATGCCATTTTTTCTCATGCCAGAGTTTGGGAATTGCAAGGCTGGGAGATCTGAGACATGTAAGCACAGCTGCACCGTGCCTTGAGAAAAAGAGGAGAAAGGGGGTCTCTTCTCCTTCCCTCCTTCCCTCAGTGCGCGGTGGTTTGTATCCAATGCGAATCCTATTCAGAGGGGACCCACTGAAATTGATGGACATTTCCACCCAAGGTGTATTAATTTCAAGGGGCTTACTGTTGAGCAGAATTTAGTTGGCTATAATCCAATAGGGTTGCCTACTCTTGAACTGGCCCCTGTATATATGTCTGTAAGAGCAGCTTGATCTGCGCTAATGGTTCCTCCTTCTCCCAATCATATCCCAACTTTCATCCAAAGAACTGAGGGCTGAACACACGGACAGAGTTACCCCGCCATCTTATCCTCATAGGAACCCTGTGAGGTGTGTAAGATGGCACCCACTGACCAGCCAGCATGGCCAGGGGTCAGGGAGGATGGGAGAGGTCAGGTCCAACAACATCTGGCACTAGGGAGCCAGGTTTGGGTCCTAATGGGCTTCCAGTCACCAATTCGTACCCAATACCCTTATTCCTGTTTTGCTGCCTGCACTTGGCTTCGCCCCGCCTAGCCCCAATCCAGGAAAGACATGGGGGGCCACAGGGCCAGCTCCTGTGACTCTGCCCACAGCTTAGACAGCTGCCTCTGCCCTTAACAAAGCCAGCTTTAGTTCCACAGGTGTACTGAGCCTACAACGTTCGGATCCAGTGGACAGCAGCCACCCTTGAGCTCAGTTCCCTGAAGCCTTAGGACAGATGTGGGGAACCGAGGGCCACCTTCCTAGGGCCAGTTGCCAGGGGCCAGAAGCAAAAACCGGTGGAGCAATGAATGTGAATTTGACCGTTGCACACTGGGCTGCGGGCTTTGCACACACACTCTTCATCTTCCACCAAGGAAAGGAAGACGCATTTATCAGAGTTCAGGGATGCGTTCCGGCCAGGCAAAAACAGAGCCAATGGCCTGAGGAGAGGGAGTGAGGCTGGGGAGGGCGTCCCAAGGGCTAGAGAGAGAGAGGCCGAGGGGGGGGGGCTGCCTTTGTGGCCTTGGCCTGAGGTTCCCCATCACTGTCTTAGAGAGAGCCCGCGGCCAACTTCCTTGCGATTTTAAGTTGAATCTTAAACTGTTGTAAAATGCTATCGTTACCCAAAACAGCACAGAGGAGAGTGGGCAAGGACAGGAATCCTCCACTTTAATCAACGGTCAGGTTTCGGAAAGGCAACGCTTAGGAAACCATCCCCCCTACCCCATGACTACCTCCGGAATATTAAGCAGTGGGCTTCAGTGCCACAAACAGATCACTCCCACCCTGACTTGATGTCCTGAGGGGGGGAAATGAATAAATTATGCAAAGTCAACGTGCATTTTCCTATTTTGCACAATTTGTTCTTCCGTCACAGAGAGACAAGGAACTAAGCAAAGCGCGGAAGCCCCCGCCCTCCAAACCCATCAGAGATGGCAACAAGGTACTGCCGACATATTTTCAAGCGTAACTTTCATAAGGGCTAGGAACACTGTTTTGTATGATAGCCGCAATCTGGGGGAGTTTCACATATCAACTGATTATGCTAATGCAGGGTAAGCTCGCTGGTGCATGGGATAGCCACAGCCTTAAGCTCCCTCTTCCTCTGACAACTTCTGTCCCCATTTGCTTAGCTCTGGGGGGTCACAATCCCACTCGCTATCCAGCAGTACTCTTGGGCATTCCCTGCCCATCTCACACCCCAGTCATTCTCAGACCTGCTAACAGCACGCGTGCCCAGGCCCATTCCCCACAAACTCTGTCCTGTCAACAGAAGGCCCCCAAACGACTTGCTTTCTGTGGACACAGGCTCGTAAGTGCCGAAAGCTTTAAATCCCGCTACGCACCCTCTGTCTCAAGAGGGCCCTTGACTGGTTCCCCAGAGGTAGCGGGGGTATCCGGGGTGCCGGCTCTCTGCTGGATGTGTCCGAGCAGGATTGCGACTGCCTGCTCAAAGACTGGCGGTAACAGCTCTTGTTCAGCCCTGGTGAACCTGCCCAGCACGTAGCGGTCCACAGCGACTTCCCCCACTGGGCGGCCAATGCCTATCCTGAGTCGGACCATATGCTGAAGCGGTGGGGGGGGGGAGAGATAAAAAAAAGAGGGGGGTTAGAACAGGTTTCATTCTGCATCTACATACATTTGAATTACTGATGTGGCGCTTAGCATTTATTACAAGGTTGGAACCAACAATAGTTCATTTCAGACACACTAAAGCGTGGTTTGCCCTAACCCAAGTTCTCAGCACCTAAACCATGGCTATAGCCTCCAAAGGTGCAACTAGAGTTTAAAACAGTGTACCTGTTTTCATTTCCCATCTGCTGGGCCGTCTGGTCTTTCTGGTTCTGAGGCGGAGCAATTGCCTTAATGATTGTTGGTCAAGTCAGACATCACCTCAAACTCTGGTTTGCGCGTTTCAAATCATGGCTCCCAATGCTGGTTTTCCATCTGACTGTAAATCATGGCTGATTGGTGGTTTTTTTGGGTAAATTCAGACATTCTGTCAAAGCATGGTTAATCTTCCTTAACCATAGTTTGCTGCCATGTCTGCACCGAGGTAGCATGACCAGAAGTGACACAATTCTTACCCAGCATTCTTACGGTTTGAGTGGATCAGCTGACCGTCTTGGTTCACTCTGCCGCACCTTCACTTGCAAGTGGGTATGGGGGGGGGGACATGATAGAAGGTATAAGACTATGCATTGTACAGAGACAGTAGACAGGTCTCCCTCTCTCGTAATACTTGAACCCAACCGAGCCATCAGATGAAGGTGAACATTGGACGATTCAGGACAGACAAAAGAATACACGTCACGCAGCGTACGGAATTTGCTCCCACCAGAGTCAGTGATGGCCACCAACTTGGATGGCATTAAAAGAGCATTACACAAATTCATGGAGGAAAGGGCTATCACTGGCTACTAGCCTCAGTGGCCATGTTCTCCCTCCTTGGATAGAGGCATGTGCCTCTGCCTACCAGCTGCTGGAAACTGCAGGTGCGGACAATGCTGTTGTGCTCAGGTCCTGGTTGTGGGCTTCCCAGAAGAGGCTGGGTGGCTACTGTGAGCATAGGATGCTGGACTAGGTGGGCCCCCTTTGGCCAGATCCACCAGGGCTCTTACTATGCCAAGTCCCTTTCCTCCACATCTTTTCCAACAAGAGTGCGAGTGCGAGACCCGAGTGCGAGGAGCTGCTGTCTCTCTCAGCCATGCCTAGCTCTGGTGTGTGGCTCTAAAAAGAGACACCCCTTCTCTTCCCAACGTACTCTTATTTCTCTCTCTCCCGGGCAGCACAAAGGGGGCCAGGGGGTATCTTTATTGGTCGGCCAGCTCTTGGGGTGGGCGAGTTGGACTTTCGCTCTCCCTACACTTCAGCTCAGAGGTTTCCAATGCAAACAGGCCCCAGGCTTACAATTTCCTGTAGCCACAATAAGCAGAGTGTGTACATGCGTCTGCTCAGAGCTGACCATGGCCGGGGTAGGGGCAAGACTGAAGTGACTGATTTTAGGTGCAAGTAAAGGGTAGCAAATTGGTAACAATTCATTTGATGATGATTATAAGTTGTTCTTGGGGTTTTTTTTACAGCTCAGCTCAGCAAGCAATCTCACACATGGGCCTTTACACGCTTCTGTAAAGCGTCATGCTTTGGGCTTCAAAAGGGGTAGCCGGCCATGCTGGCTGGGGCTGATGGGAATTATTGGACTCCAATTTCCATCTGGAGGGCCAGAGGCTCCCCCACCTCTGGAGTACATGATGATGAGAGGGAGGCACAGTGCAAACAAGAGCCTTCCACAGTGTGCTTGCAGATCCATTGTTGCTACCAGCTTGGGAGAAGGCCAGGTGTGTGCATCCTGAGAGGCAGGGCGGGAGAGGCCCAAGGGGGCCTTTCCACCTCAGGTGGTACGATGTCTTGAGCCATCCCTTGGACGGGGAGCTCAGTGGCTGAGGATGTGTTGGTCAGAGGAGACTGAAGGGTATTAAGGGCAGGCTGGATCCAGAGAGGGGCAGATGATAAAGGAGATGGAGCAGGAAGCAGTAGGATGGCCAGCCAAAACCCCCGCCGGATCCTAAATGCCAAACTCTGCACCCAAAGAAGTAGCCAGACTCTCGATTAACATCACCCTCACCCCACTGTGAGATGTCTCCAGCCATATTAACGCACTACAAAAGAAGTTGATCTAATTATTTAAAGCTAGTCAAGTCAACTAATAAACTAAGAAGCGGGGCCTGCAACAAAGAGTTGCAGTGTGAATTCCCGTTCACTTCCTTCCCCGACAATACTCCGTTCCTCTCCTCCTTGCACCTGGTTTTCTGCCTTCCCTCCCTTGCAATCAGCCAGCCGTTTGTGGCCACCGAGCACACTCACTCCACACTGGGGTGTTTTGGGACCCCAATGAGGCCGGTCAGAGGCAGCGTGCCAGGAATCGCAGGCGAGAAGAGTGCTGTTGCGCTCGGATGCGGCTTGGGGGGCTTCCTGTTGTGGCATCTGCTTGGCCAGAGTGAGAACAGGAAGTTGGAATTGGTGGGCCTTTGGCCTGACCCAGCAGCCCAGGCTCCTCTTCTGTTCTCCCTAAAGGCTCTTCAGGGATTGTTCCCCAATTATATAGACTATCCCCTCTTCTGCAAGTCCTCTTCGAGTGCAGGACACGGAATAATGGGCTCAAGTTGCAGGAAGCCAGGTTTTGACTGGACATCAGGAAAAATTTCCTAACTGTAAGACCCATACGACAATGGAACCAATTAGCTAGAGAGGTAGTGGGCTCTCCGACACTGGAGGCATTCAAGAGGCAGCTGGACAGCCATCTGTCGGGAAGGCTTTCATCTGGATTCCTGCATTGAGCAGGGGGTTGCACTCGATGGCCGTATAGGCCCCTTCCAACTCTACTATTCTATGAAGTACATGAAAGGTTGTCACACAGAGGAGAGCCGGGATCTCTTCTCGATCGTCCCAGAGTGCAGGACACGGAATAATGGGCTCAAGTTGCAGGAATCCAGATTTCCACTGAACATCAGGAAAAATATCCTAACTGTTAGAGCCATACGACAATAGAACCAATTACCTAGAGAGGTAGTGGGCTCTCTGACACTGGAGGCATTCAAGAGGCAGTTGGACAGCCATCTGTCGGGAAGGCTTTGATCTGGATTCCTGCATTGAGAAGGGGGTTGGACTAGATGGCCTTATAGACCCCTTCCAACTCTACTATTCTATGCTTCTAAGTCATTTTGGCTACATACACACTGGAAATAATGAGGATTAGTAATCCAATCTAAACTGGCTTCCAGATCATGGTGGTTCTCTGCTGGATGCTAGGGGACCACCAAGAGAGTTGTGCGAGATGGCATCCCACTGGAGAAAGGGCCTTCTGTATTGGGGAACTTTCTCTGCTGCTATATCCACAGGACACCTTTGTTACTGCTTTCTTCAGGTGCAAGGAAAAGCCTTATTATCTCAAGCTTTCAACAAGTATTTATTTATTTATTTTATTTAAACCCATCCCTTCCTTCCAGCAGGAGCCCAGGGCAGCAAAGATTTGAAATCTTTTCGTTTAATTTTCAGATGCTGTTGCACTTTGTTGCTTTCATTCATTTTTAAAACAATGTTCACAGGATTTGATTCAGATAAAGCTGGTTGTGATTTAGTTGCATCGCATTTAATGGGACGTAAGTGATGTCATTCCTAACTTTTCACATAGAAATCCGTGAACTGGGGAAAAAATCATAATCTGGATCCTATCATTGGGTTATCTTAATGATGTTTTGTTTGCAAGTCATTTACGGCCAAGAAAAAGGGATACAAATCCCATATGCAAGTTTGAAAAAAACTGAAACAGACATTGAAGCGATTACATCCCTGAGAAAGCCAATCAAGTCAGTCAAAAAAAATTCCACAACCGGCCAGTCTTAGAAGCAACAGCTTTTGAGGCGAATGCAACAGTCCTGAGTTCATTCTACCTTTTTTAAAAAAAATCAGTACAGCCCAATAAAGGGCTAATTACACATGGGATTTTTGTACTTTGACAGGAATAGGAAAGAATTCACCCATTTGTTTGTTCTGGGGACTGTTTTTCTATTAAAAAGGTAGTTGACTAGACCAAATGGACCTAAATAATTAGATCAACTTTTGGTGGGTCGAGAGATTAGGCTGGAGTTCTGCAGTGACTCTGTGGATTTTGCAAGCTTGCAAAGTCTCCTCCGCTTTGTCTTGTGGCTGGATAGCAATTTTGACTACATACGAGTTTGGAGATCCATTTGTTTGTAAGTTGGCGTCCTGGGCTTGTGGCCAGCCATCTGCTTCCAATTGAAGTAACCTCCTCCCTGGCCCAGGACCAAGTGTGAAACAAGACGAGGGGAAGGGAGGGTTCTTGCCCAGCATAAGCCCAGCTCCAGACATACACGGCTGCTAATATGTGAAAATCCAATCCTTGGATGGCCACCAAGGACTCATGTTTGGCAGTAAATGGAGATTGGTTCTCTTAGGCAGGACAAATGGCAACTCACGTCAGAGCGCAGAGAGTCGCAGCAGGAACGGACTCCGTTATGACCTCTGAAAGGAAAGGAAAGAGACAAGGGATCCAAGTCTCCTGTCAGTCTCTCAAGAAAGGAATCCTGCTCCTAAGACAGGCCAAGAAACCATTTACTCAGCCATCCAGATTGCTTGTCTGGACGACTTGCTGGTTGGCTAGACCGAATAATACAACTTCGCAAATCAGCAGCTCATCCTTCTGGCCAGGGCCACTAGAGCTTTCTAGAAATGCTGATCAGGCTGTTCAGGAATGATAGTCGTAGTCTTTTTCTGAAGAGAGGTCCTGTGCCTTGAACCAGCCATCACAGAGGGCACAAATTCAACAGGTGCAGCTTCAGTGCCTCTCCTTGTCCAAAGAAGCTGCACTGAGATACTGCGCCTTGGGATAATTTCTGCCTTGTCCTGTGGCTGCGAAGGCACAGAATCTCTTGTCCGGAACAAACAGTGGAAGCTGGTCCATTAGGGCAAATGGGGCATAATCCCACCAACCTCAGCCTGCTCTTAGGCCATCACTGGCCTGCCTTCTTATTTACAACCAGTCTTGCCTGTCAGGTTAGACTCCATGTGGTCCTTGCAGAACTCACGGGGGAGAAGTATGGGGGCAAAATTTAATTAGCTGGCTCACTGGCTCCACCCCCTGTTGGTCTCCCAAACCTTCTGCCCTACCAGTCCCAACGGGCACAAGCTACCACTGCAGGAACAACCGCCCTTCCTGTCACAGATAAGGATGGAGGGAGTGGGGATGAGAATACAGTGTGCGGGTATTGTAATTTCATTAACGCTTAATTGCAATGCTCAGATTGTAATGCATGCTTGAGGATCCTAACTGCTCTATTATAATCATACTATGCTTAGGGGGGGGTGACCCTGTGGCCCTCCAGATGTTGCTAGGACTCCAACTCCCCTCAGCTCCAGCCAGCATCATCAATGGTCAGGGATGATGTAGTGCACCTAGAGGGCCACAGTTTCCTCATCTTCTATGAGATACTTCACTGTTTATTTTTACTGAAAAAAGTCACCAGGGGCTTTGATTTTGATACATACATGAATATGTAAGGTGTATGCACGCATACATACATACACACACACACACACTCTCTCTCTCTGTCTCTCTCCCCAAGAAAGCTTCAGTGCCTGTGAGAGCAATTTGCATCTGGAAGACAGTGGAGAGACGAGCAGGGATGATCCCCTTCCCCCTTTGCTGCTCCTCCAGTCAAAATTTGAGCCCCAGTGGTTGTTCTTAATTCCAAAGAATAATACAAGAGAATTAAATTAGAATTAAAGGCCAGCTCCAGACACTCTTGGATGAGACCGATTATCTGGATCCATTTCAGTCGGGTTTCAGGCCTGGTTTTGGCATGGAAACAGTCTTGGTTGCCCTGTATGATAACCTTTGTTGGGAGAGAGACAGGGGGAGTGTGACTCTGTTGATTCTTCCTGACCTCTCAGTGGCTTTCGGTTCCATCGTCCATGGTATCCTTCTGGAAAGACTGGCTGAGTTGGGAGTGGGAGGAACTGCATGGCGGTGGTTCCGCTCCTACTTGGCGGGTCACCTCCAGAAGGTGCTGCTTGGGGAACATTGCTAGGCACCCTGGACTCTCCAGTATGGGGTTCCGCAGGGGTCAGTTCTGTCCCCCATGCTGTTCAACATCTACATGAAACCGTTGGGTGCGGTCATCCGGAGCTTTGGAGTGCGTTGCCATCAGTATGCTGATGACACGCAGCTCTGTTTCTCCTTTTCATCCTCTTCAGGTGAGGCTGTCAATGTGCTGAACCGGTGCCTGGCTGCGACAATGGACTGGATGAGGGCTAATAAACTGAGGCTCAATCCAGACAAGACTGAGATGCTGTTAAGTGAGTGGTTCTTCTGACCGGACGGTGGATGTCCAACCTGTCCTGGATGGGGTTGCACTCCCCCTGAAGGAGCAGATTTGTAGCTTGGGGGTTCTCCTAGAACCATCTCTGTCACTTGAGGCTCAGGTAGCCTCAGTGGCACGGAGTGCCTTCTACCAACTTCAGTTGGTGGCCCAACTACTCCCTATCTGGACAGGGATAACCTGGCTTCAGTTGTCCATGCTCTGGTAACCTCTAAATTAGATTACTGCAATGCACTCTACGTGGGGCTGCCTTTGAAGACGGTTTGGAAACTGCAGCTTGTGCAAAATGCAGCGGCCAGACTGGTAACAGGGACCAGACGGTCCGAACATATAAAACCGATTCTGGCCTGGTTGCACTGGCTGCCTTTATGTTTCCGTGCTCGATTCAAGGTGCTGGTATTGACCTATAAAGCCTTACATGGCTTGGGACCACAATACCTGATGGAACACCTCTCCCGATACGAACCCACCCGTACACTACGTTCATGATCAAAGGCCCTCCTCCGGGGGCCTACTCCGAGGGAAGCTCGGAGAATGGCAACAAGGGAGAGGGCCTTCTCAGTGGTGGCCCCCAAATTATGGAATGATCTTTCTGACGAGGTGTGCCTGGCGCCAACACTGTTATCTTTTCGACGCCAGGTCAAGACTTTCCTCTTCTCCCAGGCATTTTAGCATGTGTTTTTAAATTGTTTTTATATTGTTTTGAATTTTAAAATTGTGTTTTAAATTGTTTTTAAAATATGTTTTTAAACTGTGTATTTGTTTTAATGTTTTTGATTGCTGTAAACCGCCCAGAGAGCTTCGGTTATGGGGCGGTATACAAGTGCAATCAATCAATCAATCAATCAATAAATGTTTTGGCTCCTTAGTAAGAACTACAGAAACCAAAATAATTACACATTCCAAAAGGAAGTGGGTGGTGGAGATTTCTTTAGATTGCAATCAATTAATTTATCAAATTAAAGTGGAATATGAGATTTGGAAGCCTTCATTGCTACGAAGCTGCCTTAATATCAAGTCAGGCTATCAACCCATCTTGCCCAGGACTGGCTGCCAATAACTCTCCCAACATCTGCCACAGCCTTTCCCAGCCTTCGTATGAGATCAAGTTCTGGGCCCTTCCACATGCAAAGCTTGTGCTTGACCAGCTGAGGTATGATCCATCTCGTCTTAAGGCGGTTGCCTTTAAGTGGCAGTAGCTCCCCGAGCTCTTGGACAGAGGTCTCTCTTGACCTTGCCATCGGAGATCTTTTTCACTAGATCTGATGGGATCTGAGCCCTGAGCCTGAGGCATGCAAAGCGGGTGCTCTGCCACTGAACTACAGCCTCTCCTGCTACAAGGAGTAAGGACAGGCAGGAGTTTATTCGTATTGGTCCTCAATCCTCTACTTCAGGTGCAGAGCATGTGTGCTCCTCCCAATGTTGCTGGAGTTCATCATCCCTGTCCCTTTGCCATGCTGCCTGGGGGGGTGATGGGAGTGGGAGTCCAGCAACCTTCCCCCATTCAGAAAGCAATATCCTCCTTTCCTCGCCTCGCTCCGTTGGTCTCATCTCTCTCTTCCCCTTTGAATTAAATCAGGAAAGAATTCGAAAGGACTTTGTACATGAGGAATCCCACAGTCATGGGGCGGTACCTTGCGCTGCCTCCCAGCTTGAGTGCGACCTTCCCCAAGGGCTTGTCCAGGTCATCGTGAACCAGGTAAATATCCTCAGGGCCAAGGTGGAACATTTCCGCTGGAAAACAGAGGGAAAAAAGCTTCAGGAGGTGCACTCAGAAGGGGACCCTGCAGTTCTACTCTGCCGCAAACAGTCGCGATGCAGTTCGGAAGCACCAAGCAGGAGAGGCCTGGGAGGCGAGACTTGCTAGGGATTATAGAACGCTCTGCCTAATGTTGGTGATCAAACAGCAGAGGGAGGGGACAGAACCTCCGAGATGCCACCTCTCAAATCCCACTTTTTCCTGTATGTGAGCGAATCTCTTCCAAGGCTGACTAAGTGGCACTTTCAGATACGAAGATAATGACTGGTAAGCGCCAATCTCTTGGCATCACAGAAAAGGGGCTGGCTCGCCCTCTACTGGGCAGAATAAGAACAGCACAACTGTGGACCCATTGGCAGAGAAGAGGGATGGGAATCTGGAGGCCCTCTAGATATTGTTAGACTCCAGTTCCCATCAGCCCCAGCAAACCTGGCCAATGGTGAGGGAAGGTGAGAGTTGTAGTCCAACATCTGGAGGTCACAGGTTGCCCATCTCTCATGTATTGGATTGCAGTGTAAAGGAGCAAATGTGGGAGACTGACTAGCGCAGGAGTGGGGAACCTTTGAGCCCTCCGGATGTTGCTGAACTACAACTCCCATCAGCCCCAGCAAGCACGGTCAAGGGCCAGGGATGATGGGAGCTGTAGTTCATTAAGCAACATTAGGAGGGCCAAAGGTTCCTCACACCTGGACTACAATGTTGAAGTGAGACGACCGGGGTTCAAATCCCAGCCCAGCCGCGAGGCTCAACAAGTGGCCTTGAGCTGAGCTGCACTCTCTCATCTGCACTCACCCCACAATGTTGTTGCCAGGATAAAAGAAAATAACTCCATGGAGCTGCAGTCTTTGGAGGGCAGAAAGACATCAAACCGTTGTTTTGTTGCAGAGCAAAGGAGAACATTTTAGGTAGGGAGCGGGAAGCTCTGTTCTTCCTCCTAAACATACCCCCCCCCGAAGGCTTGGTCTAGATTGGCACATGTCGGCAGGTGTGCACACATGTACACCGCTCAAGAGTGTCACATTCCTCTCTGCTGCTAAACTTTCACACACACTCACTCTCCATTCTGCCAGCTGGTAATTGGCCTAGCACCTTCTTACCCTGATGACTGAACAAGCAGGAGAAGTGAACCTCCTGCCTCCTCATTTGTTTCCCCTGGCGCTCCCCTCCCCACCAAACCAAAAGGAGGTGGGGAAAGAGTGTGTCGCTTAATTTTCAATGGAGGAGACAGGCGAGGAGGCAGATGAGGGGGCTGGAGAGTTATGGGGGGGAAAGGCAGCTGGCTGGACAGCCAGATCTTGGGGCTTGAAGGACCCCAGCAATCTGCTGCTCTGAGAACTGCCTTCCGAGTCCCCTGCCTGAGTTTGGTGGCTCACCTTGATCACAGCGCCACAGCTTGCTCTGCTACAAGCCACTGGCCAGAATGCTATCATGTGGGGAAGGGGTTTGATATAGCATCCTAGGAGCGAAGGTGTCCTACTCTCTGCTGCAGAACTAGGGAACCTGTGGCCCTCCAGATCTTGTTTGGTCTCCAGCTCCCATCAGCCCCAGCCAGCGTGGCCAGTGGTCAGGGATGATGGGAGTTGTAGTCCAATGATATTTGGAGGGCTGCAGGTTCCTCATCTCTGCTCTGCTAGGTGGAATAGGAACCACTGGGGCAGAATTCTTGGGGGAGGGGTGTCTCTCCACTTATGGCAGTTCCTAACATGTGCCATTAGTCACATGTCTGCACGCAGTTTACTGAAGGAGTGTGAGGCAAGCTCTGCTCTGTAGATCAGGAAAAAGAAGAAAAACTTTCTCTTACCAGCACCAGCTACACAGCGGCCATTGATGTTCATGAACCTGCGAGGTTTCATCAGCACCAGTTCCACGTTCCCCAGACTGGCAAATGCCACATCCGCACAGCACTGCTGGTTCTTTCTCCACTGGTCAGCCACACTCAGCTTGGTAGCCAGGTGATTAAGGACAGCCATTCCCACGCTATGGCGGGTACCACACAGACCGTGATTGCCCAGTCCTGCTACCTGCAGACAAGACCCATCAAGGGCTGTAAGTGGGAGGCCGAGCTGGCCCAGCATGCACAGAAAGATAAGATGGCAAACAGCCAAAGATGAGAGACTTTAAACTAGGCCAGAAACGGGGAACCTGTGGCCCTCCTGATATTGCTTGACTACAACTCCAACCCTGGAGGCATTCCAGAGGCAGCTGAACAGCCACCTGCTGGGTATGCTTTAAGCTGGATTCCTGCATTGAGCAGGGGGTTGGATGCAATGGCCTTATAGGCTCCTTCCAACTCTACTATTATATGATTCTATGAACTCCTATCACCCCTGGTTAGGGCTGATGGCAGTCCAACTACTTCTCTAGGGCCGCAAACGTCAGATAACCACAGTCTCTCTGATTTATCAGTTATCGCAACAGACATGCCATCTGTCTAAGAACACTAGAAAGAAGAAAATATGCCAGGCCTATAGAGCCAGACATTCACACCACATGGCCTCAACCTGGAGGATAAGAGTGCCTGACACCACTCAGCTACAGTAGATGCTGCACTTCTGAATATTCTGTAACTGCCACCTCAGCTATTACAGCACCCTTTGATCTGCATCAGAGCGGGTGAAGAAGGCAGAAATGGAAACGTTTTGCTTTAAGACTTCGATAGCTCTGCTTTGTTAATCCATGTAATAAGTATGTTTGTATATAACACAGGGAGAAAGACAGGTTGGCTATCTCAAACTGTCAGTGAATGGCGAGTTATTTTCTACCAAGTAAACTAACAGGGTTTTTCTTTTTCCTCAGAGCAGGACCTTTGGCCCTCCACATATTGCTGAATCACCCCAGGCTATTGGCCATACTTGCTGGGGCTATTAGGAACTGAAGGGCCTGCTTCAGAGGGCTAGCTTGGTTGGTCTGTTACAGCAAAGAATCTTCTGGCACCTTAAAGACTAAAAAAAACTATTACAGAGTAAGCTTTTGTGGAACTATTAGCCTTGGTATTTTATCTATTTAACATTTGAAATGTTTGTTTTGTTAATTAATTAATTAATTAAGTAAGTAAATTTATATCCTGCCCTTCCTTCCAGAAGGCGCCCAGGGCAGCAAATAACAATAAAAAAAAAATCTATAAAACATCTTAAAAACAAAGCATCTTTTAAAAAAAACCTTTAAACTCATCTTAAAAGCAGTGCCAACAGAAATGCAGGCTGGGTTAAGGGCTCAACTTAAAAGGCTTGTTGAAAGAGGAAAATCTTCAATATTTATTTTATTTATTTATTAATTGAATTTATATCCCGCCCCATAGCCGAAGCTCTCTGGGCGGTTCACAACAGATAAACATCCAATATACAATTAAAACATATATAAACCTAATCAGACACATAAACAACTATAAAACTCAATACTAAATGTTAAATGTTAAAAAAGTATTAAATTGATTGAAATATTAAGATGTTAACAAGTTTAAGATATCAATATCAAAATGTTAAAAATATTAAATATTAAAATGTTAAAATGCCTGAGAGAAGAGGAAGGTTTTTACCTGGCGCCGAAAAGATAACAGAGCTGGCGCCTGTGTAATATTTAAGGGGAGGGAAATCCAAAGGGTAGGTGCCACAACACTAAAGGTCCGCTTCCTATGTTGTGCAGAACGGACCTCCTGATAAGATGGTATCTGCAGGAGGCCCTCACCTGCAGAACACAGTGATTGACTGGGCATATAAGGGATAAGATGGTCTTTCAGGTATCCTGGTCCCGAGCTGTATAGGGCTTTGTACACCAAAACTAGAACCCTGAATTTGGCCCGGTAGCAAATGGGCAGCCAGAGCAATTCTTTCAGTAGCAAGGTGACATGTTGGGAATACCTTGCCCCAGTGAGCAGTCTTGCTGCCGCATTTTGCACCAGCTGCAGCTTCCGGACCAACCTCAAGGGCAGCCCCACATAGAGCGCATTACAGTAATCCACCCTGGAGGTTACCAGTGCGTGGACAACAGTGGTCAGGCTATCCCGGTCCAGAAACGGCCACAGCTGTCTTACCAGACGAAGCTGGTAAAAGGCACTCCTAGCCACTGAGGTCACCTGGGCCTCTAGCGACAAAGATGGATCCACGATCACCTTTTTTGGTAAAGGACGTTATTTCAAAGCATTGGATTGAACAGGAGCCCCGAGTTCTGCCCAGTCTGCTTTCATTTATTTTTTAAACATTTCCCTCTATATACTTCCGCCACTCTTACCCCGCATATGAAGGATTCTCTTATGCAGAACCGGAAGCGAATATTGAACGAAACGATTTCCCCCTTACCTCTTAGTTAAAATTTATCTCGACTCCGCCCAATGAATCTCCCCATCCCCCGGAAGCATTTGCCCCAAACCGGAAGAGACCTTTTCTCCCCGATGTCTCTCTCGTTACCCCGTCTACCTTACCAGCACCCGTTTCCCAGCGGCCCGCAGTTCCTCTTCGTGGTAGTTCATGTTCCTGCTCAGGAGGTTCCAGAAGGGCCGGAAAAGTAGCATGAGGCTCTCTCCTCTCCTCTTCTGAGACACCCCGGATGTTCTACTTCCAGTCCCCGCCTCAAACTGAACAAAAAGCCGGCTTGGTGTCGCCGCCTTCCTTTGTCAGTGTGACGTCATCCTCACCTCTGGCCTATCGCAGAACCCCGGCGTAGCGTAAAACGTGTCTTCGGCGGGCGTGAAGAGCGTGACGCCATCTTTCCTGTGGGCGGAAGCGTAGTGTTTCCGCTGTAGGTCGCCGTAGACTTGTGCTGGTGAATCCTAGATGTTTCAGACTGCAACTCCCATCATTTTTAGCTATGCTGTCTGGGCCTGGTTGGAGTCCGCAGAATTTATCCTGATAATTAAAAACAACAAAAAGTTTTGCTGAATCTCTAACCACTTTTTAAACATTGGATTTTTGGTTTATCAGTGATAATAATCAATAAAAGTAGAGTAGAGCTAGGGCAGACAAAAGGGAAACTGTGGAACTCCCTGCCGCAAGATGCGGAGATGGCCAGAACTTAAACTGCTTTAAAAGGGGACTGGACAAATTCTTGCAATTATAAAGCTGGCAGTGCCTACTAGTCCCTTCTCTGAAATCAGAGAGAGACTCTGCCAATCAGTGTAGACAGTAGAGAACTATGTGGAGCATAAAACAGTTTGGGGCAGGTGTTCACTATACATTTAAAGCACACTTAGTTTATTAAGGGTGCTGGAAATTTGTAGCGGAGAAACCACAGTTCTCAGGATTCTCTGGGGGAAGTCATGCACGTTGGATGTGCTTTAATGGTGTATTCTTGAGGGCTGTGTGCCCTTTTTAGGATCAGAGGCAGCATGTTTCTTGAATAGCATCTGCCCTCCCAGGATGAGAAAGGAATGCTGGGCGGGACAGGCCTTTCCTCTGACCCAGTGGGGGTCTTCTTATGTTCTGGATGACCACTGTGGTGGGAAATAGGATGCTGGATTATATAAATCTTTGGTTGATCCAGTAGGGCCATTACGTCCTGATGAAAAGGCTGGGTAGATTGTTTCTAAATTAAGCAAAATAAAAAAATTAAATAATTACACAGAGGGGGAGAGCGAGCAAATGGGGGCAGGACAGGCACAAGAGCTCAGGCTGAGAAAACAGCAGCTTGCCTAATGCCAGCCAGTAGGGCATTCATGGCTGTGGGTGACATTTGAACGAAGCACCGTTTGAATCGCAGTTTGAGCCCCCTTAATGCCCATGACAGGTATGACCAGCCATCCACCACCTCTACCAATCCAACATCTTAAGACCCCTTTATTTAAAAAATAATTTTTGAAACGTGTGTGTGAGAGAGCGAGAGAGCGAGAGAGCGACAGCGCTGTCCCGTGTACGCGTGGCAAAGCACCTTCACACGATCACCGACCACCCCAAAGGAAGATCAGGGGGGTTGGCAGCGGAAGCCTGCACTTTTATCTGGCTCTCTTTCTCCCTCTACCGGCAGATCTGTGAATAGCAGCGCCTGAGGCGGTAGGGGTTGCTTGCTTTCGCGTTGCCTTAGCAACTGGAGGACGCGGAGATGCAGGAGGGAGACGTGATGGAGGAGGAGGAAGAGGAGGAGGAGGAGAGGAAAGAGGTAATGAAGAAGAAGGTGAGACAGCCTTGGGGAACAGAGAGCGGCCGGTGTGAAGGAGACCAAAGCGAAAATTGCTCCCTCCTGCAGGGACCAAAATGGCCCCACAAGCAATAGTGTAAGAGCATAAGAACCTTTAAGGGCCTGGAGAGTGACAAGATTCAGTGGAGAGCCTTGTCCCCACAAAGCAGGATTCTTGCTGGGTCGCAGAATTGTTCAGAAACACAGAACGGGGCAGAATCCAGCTCCTGCAGAATCTTTTATTTTTAAGATAAGCTTCTAGCCCTTATGGAGATACAAACGTATGTTCTTATGTTCTTAAATGAATTTTAGAATTCCTGTGTTTTTAAAAAAAATATTTTAAAATGTTGTGTGCATCTTTTTATTTATTTAAATAAATATTTAAATGAAGAATTATTTTTCTTTCCCCCTTTTTTTTTTTTTTTTTAAACCAAATTCAGATAAAATATCCTTATCCTAGTTTGGATCTGTTTTGGAATGGCTTTTAAAGATGTTTTTAAAAATATTTTTAATATTTTTGTCTCTTGTTTGCCACCCTGGGCTCCTTTTGGGAGGGAATGAAGTTTGCAGACCACTGGTTGTCCATGGGCCACCGTTTGGGAACTCCTAATATAAATGTGAGTGCACTTTACTAATGTGTAGGCCAAACATGTTTCAACATCAAGTCTTCATCAGTGCCAGAAAATAGCTTAGGATTTTACATTTAAAATACTTTGTTAATAGACTGAAGACAAACGATGTCTGCGTGCCAGATTCTTAAATCCTCTCAACTTCTTATTCTAGCTTTATCATAATCTAGAAATACTGATTTCAAGGAACATTAAAAAGCCTTAGTAAAGCATACAGTCTTTGGCCTACATATTAGTTGGTCATGTAGCTGGTCATGCACTTGACCTTGTCTACGTCTCGGGAGAGGAGGGAAATGATCTGAAAGTGGGGGATTCATCTGTCACCCCCTTGTCACGGTCAGATCATTACTTGGTAAGAGTGGACCTCTCGATGCCACAAACCCTCTGCAGGGGTAGAGGACCCATTAGGATGGTCCGCCCCAGGCATCTGATGAATCCAGATGGATTCATGAAAGCGCTTGGGGAATCCTTGGAGCATGCACACGGGCACTCGGTTGAGGCTCTGGTGGAGAGGTGGAACACTGCAATCACCGGGCCAATAGACCGGGTGGCTCCGAAACGCCCTGTTCCCCTGAACAGAGCTCAGATGGTGCCGTGGTATACTCCACGGCTGCGAGAAGTGAGACGGCATGAACGCTGGTGGCGGAAATCACGCTCTGAGGACAAACACAGGTTAGAGCGGCGGCAGCAGCCTACCATGTGGTGATGGGGCAGCAAAAAAGGATTTTTATGTTGCCTCTATTGCGTCTGCAGGGTGCTGCCCCAGGAGGTTGTTCCAACTGGTCCGGAGCCTGGTCGGTCCAGTTGCCCCGGAGCCGATGGAACAGTCTAAGGCCTCCTGTGACAAATTGGCAAGGCACTTTGCGGATAAAATCAATTGTATAAAGAGTGCTATTCTGTGCGCTGTGGATACAGTGAGTGAACCAGAGTCGGCCAGGGGCATCTCGGCGGGTTGGGATCAGTTCCAGCTTCTTCCATCCGAGGAAGTGGACAAGGTGCTTTCAACCTTAAACCCTACCACCTGCTTACTTGACCCTTGCCCGTCATGGCTCATTATGAGCTGCAAAGATAGACTGAGCGAGGGGATCAAGGCGGTGGTAAATATGTCCCTGGAAGAGGGAATAATGCCATCAGCCCTCAAGGAGGCAATAATAAAACCAATTCTAAAGAAGCCCTCCTTGGATCCCCAAGTCTTGAACAACTTTCGTCCAGTCTCGAATTTACCATTTCTGGGCAAGGTGGTGGAGTGGGTGGTGGTAAAGCAGTTGCAAGCGCACTTGGAGGAAGCAGATTATCTTGATCCATTTCAATCTGGCTTCAGGCCTGGACATGGGACTGAAACGGCCTTGGTCGCCTTGGTGGATGATATGAGGAGGGCTTTGGATAGGGGCGAATGCACCTTCCTCGTCCTCCTGGATCTGTTAGCAGCTTTTGAAACTGTTGACCACGGCATCCTCCTGGACCGCCTGGAGAGACTGGGCATTGGGGGCACTGTACTGCAGTGGTTCTGCTCCTTCCTCTCTGAAAGGTACCAGAGGGTGGCACTGGGGGATGAGGTTTCAGACCCATGGCCTCTCACTTGTGGGGTGCCACAGGGTTCCATCCTCTCCCCAATGCTATTTAACATCTACGTAAAGCCGCTGGGAGCTATCATCAGGAGATGTGGGCTGCAATGCCATCAGTATGCAGATGACACGCACCTCTATCTCTCGTTTAAGTCTTCACAGGGGTTGGCTGTGGAAACCCTGTCCAAGTGCCTGGAGTCGGTGAGTGGCTGGATGGGAAGGAATAAGCTGAAGCTCAACCCTGACAAAACGGAGGTACTGTTTGTGGGAGACAAGGGAAGGCTGGGGGATGTGGACCTGGTGCTCAATGGGGTACGTTTGCCCTTGAAAGACCAGGTCCGCAGCCTGGTGGTCATTCTTGACTCCCAGCTGTCCATGGAGGCTCAGGTCTCGGCTGTGAGCCGGGCGGCGTTGTATCAACTCTATCTAATACAAAGGCTGCGCCCCTACCTTCCAAACCATCTGCTCCCATTGGTGGTACATGCCCTGGTCTCCTCTTGCCTAGACTACTGTAATGCGCTCTATATGGGGTTACCCTTGAAAACAGTCCGGAAGCTGCAAGTGGTACAGAATGCAGCGGCTCACCTGATTAAGGGTAGCCGCCGGCAGGACCACATCACTCCGGTGCTGAAGGAGTTGCACTGGTTACCAGTTGCTTTCCGGGCCCAATTCAAGGTGTTGGTTTTGACCTTTAAAACCCTGCACGGTTTCGGCCCAGTCTATCTGGAAGAGCGCCTCCAGCATCATCAATGTTGCCGCCCAACAAGATCAGCCCCCAAAGACCTCTCCGTCCCACCAGTTAAAACAGCTAGACTGGTGAGAACTAGGGAGAGGGCTTTTTCAATCGTGGCACCCACTCTGTGGAACTCCCTCCCAAATGACATCCGCCATGCCCCCTCCATGATGAGCTTCCGCCGGACCTTGAAAACCTGGCTCTTCAGGCAGGCTTTTGGGGCGGGTTAGGTTTTAGTGTTACTGTTGGGATTTTAAGGTTTTAATGTGAATTATATGTTTTTATGTTGTACGTCGCCCAGAGTGGCTGGTAAACCAGCCAGATGGGTGACTAATAAATGTAATAAATAAATAAATAAAATGCAATCACATTTATGTACTTTTTATGGGCCTTTGGTCTTTGTATGGTTACAAGAGTGCATTTATTCATTTTGTTTACAATATAGTGTTTTACCTTAACTCCATTTTTAGCTGTGGCATTCTGTTAATTATAAATTTAAACTTTAAGCTTTCTGTCTGTGTATGTATGTATAAACATACCTCTTTTGTGGCTGGTGCCTTTCTTTTTAAAAGCCCCCCCCCCATTTGTCCCAGTTGCAGTCTTGTTTGTTCATTTGTTCAATAGCATAACAGGAAAAGATCCAATACAATTATTATTAAAAGGAAATATGCCTAGGGAAAAAGCCTCTAGCAGAACTAGACTATCCTAAGCAAAATACTAAGAACTTTAGAACAAATTGTGCAAAATAAGTGAAGTTACGCAGGTTTTGCTAATGTATGTATAGTTATTTATAGGCATAATAGAGTCCAGCTATTTTTGGAGCAAAACCTTTTTTTAAATTAATATGGCCCCATCTACAACCGCTGCATAATTTCCTGAAAGATTAGGGAGAGCAGGACTCAAGCTCTCTGATTTGAAGCTGTTCCCCCAGACCTCTTAGACCAGGGGTGGGGAACCTCAGGCCCAGGGGCCAAATGTGGCCAAGCCTCTGTATCTGGCCCTCAGAATCTTCTCCAGGCCATGCCTGTCCTCAGGCCTCCCCCTCTGTCCCCAGATGAGATCCCTCACCGACCTTGCTGCACACCTTTCTCAGGTTCTTCCTCAGGTGTGTGGCTGGAACGGGTCCTGGACCTTACGGAGATGGAGGCTGGAGAGTGGTGTGTGTGTGTGTGTGCAGAATCCTCTGACTTTTGTGTGGTTGAAATGCAGCCTACAGTAGAAAGGTAAATGTTGCATCCTTTGCTGTGTTTGCTTTTCCTCTGGCCCTGCCCACCGCAGGAATATTGCCCCCCCCCTTGAACGTTGTCTGTGAAGGAATATGGCCCTTGGACTCCTCCCTCCCATCCCTGTCTTAGTTGGCTTGGAGTACCGGCGTTGGCTGTGGTCATTCTTAATAACCAAGGGAAAGCACTCTGCATGCACTCGGAGGGCATACCAGTTTCTGAACTGGGCATATGTTACAGGACTGATTGATTCCCTGGAGGGTAGGGCTGTAGCTCAGTGGCAGAGCATCTGCTTTGCATGTAGAAGGTCACAGTTTCAATCTCCAGCATCTCCAGGTAGGACTGGGAATAACTCCCTGTCTGAAATCTTGCAGTGCTGCTGCCAGTCAGTGTAGACAATACTGAGTTAGATGGACCACTGGTTGGACTTGGTATAAGGTGGCCTCCTGCGCTCCAGGGCTTCATTCTTTTTTGTTACTGCAGGAAGTGAAGATGGCGACAGTCTACCTTGGGGTCTTTCCGACTGCAGTCACTGAAGAGAAGCTCGAGGAAGCCCGGCAGAAATCCATCCATCGCATTTTTGGGTCTGGGGGGACCTTACAGTATGTTAAGAACCCCAACAAAGTGGGGACTTTTGAAGGCATTCTTCAGAACAGAACTGAAGAGCAGTGAGTGTTCCCCGCTCTCCCAAACGGCTCATTGATTTTTATTCATGGTTAAGCTAAATTATTCTAACTTTTACTTGGCAAGGTGGAAGTCCCTCCTTTATACCTATAAACATGCGGTGCCTTGATCCTTCCATGGTTTAGTTTGGGCATCATCACAAATCATGGTTTGGATTGGAATCAGCAGGCAAACTAGGATTAGATGCCATGGTTTGCAGTAGGTTTCTGAACAACGTTTTGTGCAAACTATGGATTGGTATGATTTTATTTATTGTATTAGAATTCTGTTCCATCTTTCTCCCAGAGAGCTGAACGAAGCGTATATGGTTTCTCTCACCCCTTCCGTTTTACCCTTGCAACAACCCTGAGAGGTGGGCTTGGCTAAGAAATGGTGACTGGTCTAAGATCGCCTAGCAAGTTTCATGGCTGAGTGGGGAATTGAACCCAGGTCCCTCCATCAGCCCCAGCCAACAGGGCCACTGGCCAGGGTTGATGAGGGTGGGAGTCCAGCCACATCTGGAGGATGGGTCCCCACCTCTGACATAGATGGAGTCTCAGCAATCACGGAATCACTTTGCATGCATGGTTGTATCAGCCTGTAGTTCTTTCCAGGCTTCGTAAGAGAATTCTTGGTGCTAGCTACTGTTGCTTCTTTTTTTTAATCTGCAGCAGGAACGAAGGTAACAAGTACTTCTTCCAGAGAGAGTGGGAGAAAGCTATCACCTCCTATACCAAAGCCCTGAACCTGGATCCTACCAAGGTAACCTGGAGGAGGTAGAGGTTGGTCTGGGAAACAGAGGTCCACAAGGCAGCCCACGTCTGCAGAGCGTGAAGAAAAGACCTGAAGCTGGATCAGGCTCTAGGCCCATCTAGTCTGGCATCCTGTTCCCAATCATATCCCGCCTTTGAGAAGCCGCGAGCAGGACATGAGAGCAAGAGGATTCTTGCCACTTGTGATTTTCAACAACTAGGATTTGGAGGCTCACCGCCTCTGATCCTGGAGATAGTACACAGCCATTGTGGCCAGTAGCCATCGATAGCCTTATTCTCTGTGAGAAAGCCACCTCTATGTGCCAACTACGGCCAAACAGAGTAAATAATAATACTGGACTAGGTGGATGCATGGCCTGATGGGCTCTGCAAGCCTACATATGTCTACTCAGAAGTTAGCCCCATTGACATCAATGGGACTTTTCCCCTGTGGAAGCTGATGGATGGACTGGAGCCGCAGTCAGTATTAAGCAGCTTTGTATGCTCATATGGCCAAACTGCTGAGGGACCAGAGCCAACCTGCCTCTCAGTCATGCACAAATCTCCCACCCCTCAAAGGTGGCTTTACTGGGAAATGTCCAACATCAGGAGCCAGTTCCTGAGCAAAATTGCTCCAGGTCACTCTGGATGTGGCTTCTTAAGCATGTGATTCAACAAAGCACTGAGCTTAATGTCTCAAGCAGCTGCAGAGGGCCCCCAGCCTGGAACAGGGCTGTGGGAGAAGGTTTTTCGTTGTTTTACTTCACTGTTTCCCCACTGGATTCCCTCCCCCCAAATACTATAAGGCTTTTCAGGGGTGGGCTGCCCTTGAAGATGGTCTGGAAACTTCATCTGGCGAATGGTAGCGAGACCAGCCATGAGGAGCACATCATCACACTGGCCACTTCTCACCTGCGCTGGCTTCCGATTCTTTGCTGGCCCCAATCCAAGGTGCTGGTTCTGATTTAAAAAGCTCTACGCTGTCATGGTCCTCCGCCCCCTCAGGGCACGGATTGCATGCTTCAGACCCAATCCCCACCCTTAGGGCAATTGATCTGGAACCCAATCACCAAATTCCCCTTGCCAAGGCTGTGCAAACCAACACCAGCCCTGCAAGGTAGAAGATAGGCTACCACCACCCCTTCACTGGTTCAGCTCAGAGCTAGGGGAACTCAGAGCCCAGAAAATAGGTAAACCAAGGTTCAATGAGACAAGAGCCAAACTTACACTCCTTGTCAAGAAACCTCTGGTAAAACCCCAAAATAGATTTAGGCTTAACTTCCTTATCCTTGGTAGTCTCGTAGTCGAATGGTCAAGGTGCTGAATTCAGAACCACCCTTACCCTCAATGAACACTCCAGGTTAAAGAGAAGTAGCTTTATTGAAAATATAAGTGCACATCAAAATGTAGCAGCAAAACAATTCCTCAAAACCACACACCCAACCAGGGGTTCAGGTGTACGCAAGAGAGTTCACACACACAAGAAGAAAATAAACTAGCTATCCTGTCTACTTACTTAGGAGGCAGTTAGTGGTAATCTCATCTCTCCTCAGAGAGAATAGCATCAGAGAAGAAACAATGGAACCCCACATATGCAAGCATCAATCCAGATGGGAACCATCTAGGGGGAACTTCTCAAGGGCAATAATAATAATATTATAATAATAATAATATTTAATTTGTTTGTCGCCTATCTGGCAATTAGCCACTCTAGGCGACGTACATTAAAAAAGATAAAATACAATAATATCAGATGCAATCACATTAATAACAACAGATAAAAATATTGGACAGTCATCAATACATATAAAAGCAAATTATATTAACAGCATACGATAGATGACAGACTCATGGCGATTTACCCATCCCAAGGACCTCAAAGGCTTATTGGAATAGCCACGTCTTCAGGGCCTTGCGGAATACATCTAGGGAAGGGGCATGTCGAAGATCACATGGGAGGGAGTTCCAGAGAGTGGGGGCCACCACGGAAAAGGCTCTCTCCCTAGTACCCACCAACCTAGCTGTTTTGGTTGGCGGGATTGAGAGAAGGCCTTGTGTGGCTGATCTAGTTGGGCGGCATAATTGGTGGCGGAAACAATGGAACCCCACATCAATCCAGATGGAAACCCAAGGGAACCATCCAGGGGGAACTTCTCAAGGGGAACAAAGGGTCTCAAACCCTATACTTAAGGAAAAAGAATCCCAACGATCCAGAATTCATTAACCAATCAGGGGCTTTCTGATGTAATCCCTTCGTGAAGCTTCCTTACTTTTTCGCGCCTTGCAGGCCCCCCCTCCCAACGGTGTTCTCAACCTTCACAGGCCGGCATGTCCTTGAGTACCAGGCTCTCAATGACTGGCAAAGATAACCAGGTGTTTCTGTTCAGGCCTCCCTAACTGCTTTCAGCTGGAAACAACATTTTTGCCTTTCCAGAGGCCTGTCTTCTGACAAGATGTAACTCCCAGAGTTCTTTGCACTGAGCCATGATATTAAAAATCAATTTAACAATTCATAGAAATTTTACAATTTCATGACACGCCCCTTTTCCTTGAAGATGACGTCAGAACTCAAACAGTTCTGCTTCATCGCTGACACCAGACAGGAATAAAGAAAAGGATCAAAATTAACCATAACAATACATCAAAAAACATGTTGCAATAAAAAGGAAATATTTCATAAATGTTCCAAGCAGGTGTGCGACTTCCAGACTTATGCCATACTAAAATAGGTTACCAAAAAATTTAACAAAAAGGAAATTGCAAAAATAACAATACCTAGAGAGAAATAAGGACCCCTAAAATACCCAGAGAAACAGAACAATAAAAAGACTTTATTATGAGAATAAAGAGATAGAATAAAAATGGGCAATTCAAAAGCTGGTCCAGAATCCAAAAAGAAGGTCATAAGCCATAAAATCAGTCAAAAATCCAAAAAACACGTTAAAATCTTAAAACAGTAAAAACAGCGTCCAAAACAAGCCATAGGTCATCAGAGCCAAAAAATCAATCATCTGGAACAGGAGCACAGGATAATGCATCGGCTACCACATTATCATGTCCTTTTGTGAATTGGATGGAGAAATCAAAATCCTGAAGGGCCAAACTCCAGCGGAAGAGTTTCTGGTTGGACTTTTTCATCTTAGCCAGCCAGCACAAAGGTGAATGGTCGGTTTGTAATTGAAAATGGCATCCCCACAGGTAAGGGCGTAACTTGTCAAGAGCCCAGACCAAAGCAAGACACTCTTTTTCAACTGTAGCCAAATTGCGCTCTCTCTGAATCATTTTTTTACTGAGATATGCAATGGGATGTAATTCTCCATCAGCATCTCTTTGAAGCAAAGCGGCTCCGAGCCCATAATTTGATGCATCAGTTTGAACTACAAAAGGGCTAGAAAAATCAGGAGCTCTCAAAACTGGATATTGCACCAATAAAGTTTTTAAGGCATCAATGGCACTCTGACACTTGTCAGTCCAATTAACGTGCATAGGCAGGGAATTTTTACACAGATCAGTTAAAGGTGTAGCAATACTACTCCTGTTGACTCTCAGCAACCAAGTCCAAAAAATCTTCTGTGTTCTCACGCACTTTGGTGCAAGCCAAAACCATATGTTTTCTAGAAAAATATTGCTTCATCATGTTAACATGGAAAACTTTGGTTTTTTTACTTGAATCAGGGTAGGCCAGCAGATACTTAGTGTCATTCAGCTGAGCTTTGACAACAGGACCACGAGAAGACTCAGGACAGTCTTGCAAGTTAGGAGCAGAAAAAACAAAGTCTGACTCCTCTTCCTCTCCTGCGGATGACCATGAGGATAGCTCTGGTAGTTGTGATCTCGGCTCTTCTGTGTCCCTTACACACACAACAGGAGCAACTTTAGGATTTTTCCTTACAGCTGGTGTAGGTTTAGGCACATTTTTAGAACAGGAATCTGCTTTATGTCCTAATTCCCCACATCGGAAACACTTTATTTCTCCTGGAAGTTTTTTCTGTATTCTTTGTGCCGACGGAGCTGAGGCTACGTTGGGGTGACTCGGCCCCTCCTTCGCCCTCTCCTCTCTCGGCTGTTGCCATGGTTTCTGCATTCCAGGCATTCCCCGTCCAAACGGCTTGGTAGGAAAGTTCTCAGACTTTTTAACAAAGGCAGGTCTTTCCCCACCAGCTCGGTTCTTTGACATCCGATCTGCTAGAGTCCCAGCTTCAATGAGCGTCGCAGGCTGTTGATCTTTAACTAGGGCTGCCAGATCTTTTGGAAGGCATTTGTAAAACACTTCCCGGCCATACAGGTCCAAGATTTGTTCTCGGGTTACAGCCTCTGCGGTGTCCACCCAGCGCTTCACAGTTCTCCCAATCCTTGATGAAAATGCAACATAGCTCTCTGTGTTTTTCTTCTGGGCAGCTTCCAGCCGCCGGTAACAATCATCAGCAAACATAGCAAAGTGAGAGCGAGCTAGCGTATAGAAATGATCAAAATCATCAGCAAATTCATCAGGTACTGAGTTCAAGAGTTCACGGAGCTCCCCTTGAGCATTAATGCGTAACGCACTCATCCAATGCTCTTTTGCCACATGCTGGTCCCGACAAACATGCATGAAAATTTGGAAATACGTAAAAATGTCTTCCTGCTCATGAAAAGTTGGAAAAGCTTTTTTATGGAGAAAAGGTTTCTGCTTTTCTCTGTCCTCACGAGCTCGGACATATTTCTCCCGACTCAAACGGTCCTCTCTCATAGCCTCAAACTGTAGGGTCAACAATTGCATCTGTTTTGCCAGGTAACGCTGCAAACCCTTAGGCAATTCCTCCTCCTCCTCATCTTCCTCTTCCTCTTTTTTGTCTTCCTCGGCTTGTTTGGCTGCTGCAACCTCCTCTCGCCTAGGAGGCTGCAAAAGAAACGTCTGGACGGACACATTCCCTTCTAGCTGCTCAGGCTGTAGAAGTGACATGCTGCCCTCTGCTCCTTCAACTTCAGTGGCTCCAATAGCCCTAGCTGTTTGGGATTTAGTCAGCGGCTTCTGCGACATCCTACCACTAGCCTTAACTACCCAAAACAACAAACAGTAGTGCCAGAAGTCTCTCTTAATTTAGTTTTTGCTGCAATGCACTTAATCAAACAGTGTGTTCACCAGGAGCAAGTATGGTCTTGATCCCAACCCCCCTGTCACTATGTCATGGTCCTCCGCCCCCTCAGGGCACGGACTGCATGCTTCAGACCCAATTCCCACCCTTAGGGCAATTGATCTGGAACCCAATCACCAAATTCCCCTTGCCAAGGCTGTGCAAACCAACACCAGCCCTGCAAGGTAGAAGATAAGCTGCCACCACCCCTTCACTGGTTCAACTCAGAGCTAGGGGAACTCAGAGCCCAGAAAATAGGTAAACCAAGGTTCAATGAGACAAGAGCCAAACTTACACTCCTTGTCAAGAAACCTCTGGTAAAACCCCAAAATAGATTTAGGCTTAACTTCCTTATCCTTGGTAGTCTCGTAGTCGAATGGTCAAGGTGCTGAATTCAGAACCACCCTTACCCTCAATGAACACTCCAGGTTAAAGAGAAGTAGCTTTATTGAAAATATAAGTGCACATCAAAATATAACAGCAAAACAATTCCTCAAAACCACACACCCAACCAGGGGTTCAGGTGTACATAAGAGAGTTCACACACACAAGAAGAAAATAAACTAGCTACCATGTCTACTTACTTAGGAGGCAGTTAGTTGTAATCTCATCTCTCCTCAGAGAGAATAGCATCAGAGAAGAAACAATGGAACCCCACATATGCAAGCATCAATCCAGATGGGAACCATCTAGGGGGAACTTCTCAAGGGGAACAAGGCTATGGGTCTCAAACCCTATACTTAAGGAAAAAGAATCCCAACGGTCCAGAATTCATTAACCAATCAGGGGCTTTCTGATGTAATCCCTTCGTGAAGCTTCCTTATTTTTTCGCGCCTTGCAGGCCCCCCCTCCCAACGGTGTTCTCAACCTTCACAGGCCGGCATGTCCTTGAGTACCAGGCTCTCACTGACTGGCAAAGATAACCAGGTGTTTCTGTTCAGGCCTCCCTAACTGCTTTCAGCTGGAAAGGAAACAACATTTTTGCCTTTCCAGAGGCCTGTCTTCTGACAAGATGTAACTCCCAGAGTTCTTTGCACTGAGCCATGATATTAAAAATCAATTTAACAATTCATAGAAATTTTACAATTTCATGACATACGCTGCTTGGGATCTAGCGGAAGGCCTCCCCTTCCATATGTACCTCCCCATACATGGTGGGCATCTACAGAGGTCCTTCTCTAGACCGTTTAAGGTCTGGTTTTAAGTCCCTGTGGTACCATTGGTGGGTTTAGCATCTGTATCTGATAGCTGTTTAAGTTCTGTACTATTCCATTTGCCTTGCGTGAAAAAAGATATTGTAGAGTTGGAAAAGGTTCAGAAAAGGGCACCCGAATGATCAAGGGGATGCAGCGACTCCCTTATGAGGAAAGGTTGCAGCATTTGGGGCTTTTTAGTTTAGAGAAAAGGTGAGTAAGAGGTAACATGGTAGAAGTGTATAAAATTATGCATGGCATGGAGAAAGTGGACAGAGGAAAGGTTTTCTCCCTCTCTTACAACACTAGCACTCGTGCACATTTATTTATTTATTTATTTATTATTTCAATTTATATACCGCCCTTAGCAAAATAGCTCTCAGGGCGGTGAACAAACAAGATAAAATACAATATATCATAATAAAAATACAAAAACATATACAAACAAACAACAAAAAGCACAGCAAAAACAAAATAAATACTACAAAAATTAAAAATACAGATTAAAAGTTTAAAAAAGATTAAGAAGATTAAAATGCCTGGGAGCATAAAAAGGTCTTTACTGGCGCCGAAAAGACGGAAGTGTAGGCGCCAAAAGATGGAAGTGTATGCTGAATGATTCAGGACAGGCGAAAGAATGGATTTCTTCACACACTGCATAGATAAACAATAAATTCGCTCCCCCACAGGAGGCAGTGATGGCCACCCACTTGGGTGGCTTTAAAAGAGGATTAGACAAATATATGGAGGATAAGGCTATCTGGCCACTAGCCATGATGGTTATGCTCTGCTTCCCCTGTCAGAGGAAGCATGCTTTGAATACCAGTTGGTGGAAACTGCAGGAGGGGAGAGTCCCCTTGCTCTCAGGTCCTGCTTGCAGGCTTCCCACAATGAGCATTTGGGTGGCCACTGTGAGAACAGGATGCTGGACTAGATGGGCCACTGGCCTGATCCTGTAGGGCTCTTATGTACTTATTGTGTTCTTTCTTTTATTCTGGTTGTCTCTTAAGCTTATTGTGGCTGTACTGAAGTATGGTTTTATGATTATGTTCTATTCTTTTTATCCTGCATGACACTGAAAGAATTTGTTTAACGAGGTATCTCATAAATTAGCAGCCTTGTACCAACGTTGTTCAGGAATTCTAAGAAATTAAAGAGGCAATACACTTTTGAAAGCTTCAGTCCACCATCTTGATTCAGAACAGCACCCATTTAGACCCGAATCTAGACAGAAACCTCCTCCTTGATCTCAGAAACCATCATGCCGAATTTGGTGACGATATCGCAAGTGGTGTCGAAATGCAGAGAGAATAGATATACAACTTTTCAAAATATATAGCTGACTAGCAGACAATACCCAGCATTGCTCAGGAATTCTAAGAAACCAAAAAATACAAAGATCAGTAGGATCGTTAATTTTTTGGTTTCTTAATTTGAAAAAAATGTATTTTCATTCTAATGTTTCATCCTACTGGGAGGAAGGGTAGGATATAAATCTAAATACTACTACTACTACTACTAATAATAATAATAATGCAGTAGTAGATAATCCTGCCAAATATGGTTAAAATCAGTGCTGTTTTGAAAGTTTAAGCTCCCCATCTTGATTTAAAACAGCATTCAAACATAGAGAGAAACTTCCTCCTTGATCTCAAGAACCGTCATGCCAGATTTGGTTTCTGTCCTTCTTCAGATTAAACCAAATGCAGCGGTCACAAGTACACTCAGAGGGGCAATCCAAAAAGCAAGGTTCAGTGACAGAGGCCACACAGAGGCCACACAAGAGGCAAGGTCTAGAAACAGTCCAAGGTCAAAACACAGGGAAGTCCAGCCTCCCGCTAGGCCACACAATAAACCGGGGAACGCGTCCAAGGATGTTCCTCACCCCAGCTCTAAAACCCAAAGCTGAAACTGCCCAGTTGCTGAGACCAAAAGTGGCACGTAGGGGCCTTTTTCCTTATGTGGCAAGCATCCCTACTGTTGGTAAAAGAGAGGTCATTCCCAAAAAGTAGGGATGGGGAGAAATTTGATTCAGTTCACATTTAAAGCCAAATTTATCAGATTGACTCTTTCAGAAAAAACATGAGAAGCTAAACACAGCCTTCCTTTGAAATTCACACTTACCCAAATTTTGCAATGTAGTTCTCTAACCAGGGTTTACAAAATGCATATATCAGGGGAAAGTGAGTACAAAAATGAATATTCTAGAGAAAATAGCATACAAAAATGAATTATATTAGGAGATTGCAAAAATGCGTACAATTATTTATTTGTTTGTTGAATTTACATACCGCCTTTCTGCCAAGACACTCAAGGTGGTTTACAAGTCAAAACGGCAAACAAAAATGCCTTTATTGGGTTAAATTTGCACTAAAATGCTGAAGAATTTTCATGAGGATTTAAAAAGAAAAGAAAAGAAATTAGCAGAAATTAGACCTGAATTTAAGATTAGAAAAATGAGGAACTCTGAGACCTGAAACGGACAGATCCCTCCCTAAGGAGAAGCGTCCAGGATGAGGCCTCCTAGGCACCCTTTGCTTTCTTAGCAGGAGAAGCACCTTTTTCTCCTCTTGGCAGGAGGAGGGTTTAGAAAAAAGCCGAGCAGAGCTGGATACGGCCTCCCTTGGCTTGTGCATTGCATCTGGAAAGGGAGGGGCTTTTTGATCCCTTTGTGGGTTCATCTCTACAGGTGGAGCTATATGAGAGGAAGGCGGAGGCCCTTCTCCAGCTCTGTGACTTTCAGTCCGCTGCGATACATCTCCGGAAGGTCTATGTCATGTCAATGAATAAGGAGGATGTTGGACATCGCCTTGCCTTCATTTTACACCTGCAGGTGAACAGATTAGGATTGACACTCCTCCCCAGCTCAGCTAATGCATCTCTACAAATATAATCCGGCTTTACAGTCTTGGTTTCACTCTGAGTGATTCTGGTCATTGTGATTCCACAAGGGGGCTGAGGGGCTTCTCTTAGATGACCCTGATTCACTTGCAGAAGCAGAGCCGGAGTTGCATGGTGGACCAGAGAGACTTGGGTTCGATTCCTGGCTTCAGCCATGAAGCTCACTGAGTGGGCATTTTGTTGTTGTTATGTGCCTTCAAGTCGATTCCAACTTATGGTGACCCTCTGAATCAGTGACCTCTAATAGCATCTGTCATGAACCACCCTGTTCAGATCATTTAGCCGCCTAATATCCACCAGCTGCACCTACCTCACAAGGTCGTTGCAAGGTTAAAATGGGGGGAAACCTATCTCTGACCTTGCACTCTTTGGGACATGAATGTGAGGCAGAATGACAATCCCTTGTAAGAATCCACTGAGTTTCACAATCAAAGGTTAAACTGTCCTTTGCGTTTCTGGGATCTCTTTTACTTATTTCCTGATTTTTGCGTCCCACCTTGCTTCCAAGTTGGAACCCAGGATGAATGTAAAGCTGCACTGACCACAGGAGGGTTAGCCTATCATCAGTCTTATGTGGTCTACTTTCTAAATAGGTGTTTTAACAAGAGCATCTCCAGGTTCTACCAATGTAATTTAAATTTACAAAGCAAGAGTGAATCCCTTAAAAGCTAAGATATATAACTGGGGGAAGGGATATAGCTCAGTGGTAGAGCCTTTGCCTTGTATGTAGAAAGTCCCAATGGCATCTCCAGGTAGGGAGAGACTCCTCGTCTGAAGCTCTGGAGACCTGCTGCCAGTCAGTGTAGTCACTACTGAGCTAGATTAGTCCAATTTTTTTAAGATTATAAGAAGGGCTTTGGTGGGTCAGACCACAAGAACATTAGAAGAGCCATGCTGGATCAGAGCAAAGGCCTGTCCTGTTTTCCGCAGTGACCAAACATATACATGGCCCCATCCAGTATACATTTAGAGCAGTATTATGCCAGCTAGAACAATCATGGCTTCCCCCAAAGTATCCTGGGAGCTGTAGTTTCTTACGGGTGCTGAGAGTTGTTAGGAGGCTCCTACTCCCCTCATAGATTGGGGAATTGTAAGAGTGGTTTAACAATCAATCCTTCTTTCCAGTGAACTCTGGGCATTATGACTTTGTGAGGGAAAGTAGGTGTCTACTAACAACTTTCACCTCCCCTAACAAACTATAGTTCCCAGGATTCTTTGAGGGAAGCCATGACTTTAAATTGGTATGACACAGCTTTAAACGTGTGGCGCAGAAGGGGCTTGTGTCTGGGAAGCCCACAAGCTGGTCCTGAGGGCAATAGCTCTTTCCTGCTGTTGTTCCCCAGTGAATGGTATTCAGGGACATGGTCCCTCTGATCCTGGAGGTAGCTTATAGCTTTCGTGATGAGTAGCCTTCTCCTCCATGAATCTGTCTAATCCCCTTTTAAAGCCATCTAGATTGATGACCATCACTACATAGAATCATAGAATAGTAGAGCTGGAAGGGGCCTGTAAGGCCATCGAGTCCAACCCCCTGCTCAGCACAGGCATCCATCTTGTGGCAGTGAAGTTCCTGGTTTTAACTATGCACTGTGTGAAGAAGTAACTGCCTTTTGCCTGTCCTGAATCTTCTTTCTTTCTTTCTTTCTTTCTTTCTTTCTTTCTTTCTTTCTTTCTTTCTTTCTTTCTTTCTTTCTTTCTTTCTTTCTTTCTTTCTTTCTTTCTTTCTTTCTTTCTTTCTTTCATAGTAACATCTAAAAGCTGAAACTGCCTTCTTCCAAGGAGTTGAAGGCAATGTCAGTGGTTCTGCCCCCCTTTGAGATAGGTTAGCTTGAGAGATAGTGAACTGCCCTAAGGTTGCCTATATGAGTTTCAGGGCCAAGCAAGGATTTGAACCTGAGTCTCCCTAGCTGAATGCTCTAACCACTGCACTACACCACCATGTGATATTTATTGTTACAGCTGTGTTTGTGTATTGTTTTTGTTAGCAGCCTTGGACACCTAATTAGGTGAAAACAAGGAAGGATATAAATCGAAGCAGCCAAGAACAGATAAATGTGAAAAATGAGTGGATTGTGGTGTGACTCCTCTTTCCTTCCCACAGGCAGAGCAGGCCTCACCCTTCGGTGGGGCAAGGTGGCCACCTCAGGAAGCTGATTTCGGCTTCCATGAAAGGACAGTGAATTGTGTGCTGTTTAATTTATCATCGATGGTTTTTTTCTGAGCTTGGAAAAGTAACTTTTCCAAGCTCTGGTTTTTACTATCAAGAAAGGAGGTGGGGGAGGCGTTTGGGGAATGTTTTGCCACGACTGATCTCGGGTGCAAAGAGACCGCACTTGGTGGGAAGTGGGTGCCTTCCACCACCCTGTTTCAGGCAGCAAAATATCTTGGGCCAGGTTGGCCGCTTATTCCTAAATGTTGTCTTTGGATTTTCAGGGCCAATGTCTGTATGAGCAGAGTGCCTTTCTGGATGCTCTGGAATCCTTCACTCGTGCCACAGAGCTGCAGCCTCACAATAAGCTTTATCGCATGAGGAGGTAACAAGGGGTTTGCGACAGAAAAAGTTGCCTGCATTTTGTACCAGTAAAAAGTCTGAAGAATGATGGGTCTTAATTTCATTTGACACAACGCCACAGCGTAAGCGAGCCTCCTCCAGCCTGGTGACCTCCAAATGTTTTGGACTATAACTCCTGTCAGTGCCAGCCAAACATCTGGAGGGCACCAGATGGACAAGTCTGGTCTATGCTAAAGAAGGTCTGTGGACTGATGAAAGTTTTTTTTTTTAAAAAGGCCTTGATTATTCTGGGATTTTAACATATTATTTCAGGGCTAGCTAGGCTGCAGTCTTCCAGATGTTGTTAGACTCCAGCTCCCATCAGACCTAGCCAGCATGGCCAGTGGTCAGGGATGATGGGAGTTGTAGTCCAAAAACATGAGGAAGGCACCATGTTAGCCTTTCACTTTCAAAGTCTTGCCCCTCCTCCAAAGGAAATGGATCCCTTTAACTCAAAGTGCACAGTACAGATTTCTCTCAGAGGGGCTTCCATATTTTAATCACCTCAGGAGGGTTCTGTTGCTGGGCCAATGGCAGAAAAACATGCTTGTTACTGTCATGCATCCGCTACCCCTCAAGGCGCGAGGACCATGCGCTAGACCCAATTCCCACCCTTAGGGCAATTCTTCTGGAACCCAAATACCAAATTCCGCCTTGCCAAGGCTGTGCAATCTAACACCAACCCTGCAAGGTAGAAAGTAGGCTGCCACCACCCCTGTCCCTGGTTCAACTCAGAGCTAGGGGAACTCTGAGCCCAGAAAATAGGTAAACCAAGGTCCTATAAGACAAGAGCCAAAGTTACACTCCTTGTCAAGAAACCTCTGGTAAAACCCCACAAATTAGAATTAAGCTGTTACTCCTTTTCTCTCTTGGTAGTTGTGTAGCTGAATGGTCAAGGTGCTGGATTTAGAACCACCCTTACCCTCAATGAACACTCCAGGTTAAACAGAAGTAGCTTTATTCCAAAAATATAAGTGCACATTAAAATATAGCAGCAAACAATTTTCCAAAAGAAAACCATACACCCAAACAGGGGTTTAGGTACACGTAAGAGAATTCTTTTACACAACAAGAAAACAATAACCTAACTAACCTATCTACTTACATAGGAGGTAGTTGGTTGAAGTCTCGTCTCTCCTCAGAGAGAATAGCATCAGTTGCAAAACAATGAAACCATGCTTAGGTAACCTCCCATAGGCACCAGTCCAAAGGAACCTTTCAGAACCTCCCTGAGGGAACAAAGGCTATGGGTCTCAAGCCCTATACTTAAGGAAAAGAAAGCCCAACGGTCCAAGATTAATTAACCAATCAGGAGTTTTCTGATGTAATCCTTTTCTAGATGTTTCTCCACTTTTGCGCGCCTTCCAGGCCCCCCTCCCAACGGTGTTTCAACCTTCACAGGCTAGGATGGCCTTGAGTGCCAGGCTCTTACAGATTAGCACCGATAACCAGGTGCTTCTGTTTAGGCCTCCCTTAACTGTCTTCAGATGGAAACCGAAACTTAACATTTTTACCCTTTCAGAGGCCTGTTTTCCAACAAGATGGAACTCCCAGAGTTCTTTGCACTGAGCCATGATGTTACATATAATTTTAACATTTCATAAAAATATACAAGTTCATGATAGTTACCATAGTAACTTGTGTCCTACTTCTCAGGGCTAAATCTGCATGGCACCATTAATGCAATTAGCAATGGTGTGAATGTGTGTGTTTTAAATAAAACAACCAGGATGGCTCCAGTGATCTGGGTAGGTTCTTGGAAGAGGCAGTGGTAGGTTTTTAAACCTTTTACTCCCCTATTGCAGTCCTGATCTAGGGATGTGCTAGAATTCCGCCCAATTCAGATTTGGAACCGAATTTTCTGTTAATTTGCTTATTCTTTATCATTGTGGGTTGGATTTTTATGTAGTGATATTCTATGACCAAGAAGACCCTCCGTGGTGCAGAGTGGTAAGCGGCGGTAACGCAGCTGAAGCTCTGCTCACGGCGGGAGTTCGATTCCAACGGAAGGAGGAAGTCGAATCTCCGGTAAAAGGGGTCGAGGTCCACTCAGCCTTCCATCCATCCGTGATAAGTAAAATGAGCACCTGGCATATGCTGGGGGGTAAAGAAAGGCCGGGGACGGAACTGGCAATCCCACCCCATATATACAGTCTGCCTAGTAAACGTCGCAAGACGTCACCCTAAGAGTCGGAAACGACTCGCACTACAAGTGCGGGGACACCTTTTTTATTGTATGACTATTTCTAAAAGTTTTTTAAAAAAAAAAATCCACCTCTAAAATATTGATGTTAAGAACAATCATTTTATCAGCATTTCCTTTAATAAGTTGATGTTTCCATTCAAAATATCAATATTAATATCAATATTTGTTGTGAGGAGAAACAAAAAGCAGCTGTAAAAGCGTAGCTAGCAGATAAAACACGAACTTGAATTGATGGAGTGATTTCAAGCCAGCACTGGGCAACGGATCCCATCTCTGTCTGGATCTGGATCCCCACCCCTCACCCCCAATATACATGCATGCTCTTTGCTTTACAAGGAAACTTGTCATTTGCAGGTGTGGCTCCTTTTCTGAGGCCACACCCTTATGGCCTGACCTGTCCCTGTCTCCTTCTCCTATTTTCCCCAGGTCCCCCCTGGCCACCCAGATCTGACACACACCCCCAGTGTCAACCCGTTGCAGAACCCTCTGAACCTCACGCAGATTCAGATGTGTAGCTCTGCTTTTTCCTTTGTAATTCATAGACATCTAGTGAAGCTGAATGTCAGAGGATTCAGGACAGACGAAAGGAAGTCCTTCACACAGTGCATAGTTAAACTATGGAATTCACTCCCACTATCCCACAAGAGGCAGTGATGGCCACCAAACTGGATGGCTTTAAAAGGGGATTGGGCAAATTCATAGAGGATAAGGTTATCAGTGGCTGCTAGCCATGAGGGCTGTCCCCACTGTTGGAGCCAGCATGCTTCTGAATACCAGTTGCTGAAAACCGTAGGGATTGGGAGGGGGGAGAGTGCCCTTGCGCTCAAGTCCTGCTTGCAGGTTTCCCATTGGGGCGTCTGGTTGGCCACTGTGAGAACAGGATGCTGGACTAGACGGGCCACTGGCCTGATCCAGCAGGCTTATCTTGTCGTTTTTGATTCACACTGTACATTTATTCCACTATTATTCCACTTTAAACACTCATGACTTCCCTCCAAAGAATCCTGGGAAGTGTAGTTTGTGAAGGGTGCTGAGAGTTGTTAGGAGACTCCTAATCTCACAGATCTACAATTCCCAGAGTCCCCTGGGAAAGAAGGATTGACTGTTAAACCACTCAGGGAATTGTAGCTCTCTGAGGAAAATAGGAGCCTCCTAACAACTCTCAGCCCTCTTCACAAAGCACACGTCCCAGGATTCTTTGGGGGAAGCCATGTGCATTTAAAGTGGAATAAATGTCTGGTGTGAATGTGGCCTTAGTTTATTAGAATGTTTGCAATCCCTTATTCCCTCCTCCCCACCCCTCCTAGCTCCCCTAACTCCCTTTGTCCTCATGACCTCCCTTTTTTTGATGCTCAGTTGTTTGGCATGTTATTTAGGGTTCAGGTTCATATGCTCAGGTAAGCGTTAAGGTAAAGGATAGTCAACGTTCTCTTCTCTTCTCTTCTCTTCTGCTAGCATTGCCTGCCTCGCTGCCCTGAAAAGGTACAACGATTGTCTTCAGATGGTCAATGAAGAGGTCGCTCAGGAGAAAAAGAACTCAGATCTCTTTGTCCTGAGGGCTCGGCTCTATGATTACTTTGGAAAGGTAAATCGCTGGCCAGGTTGGTTTTTATTTGCAAGCGACAATCCCTTCCCTCCTCCAGGCTGAGTGGCAGGTGATGAGTGAAAACCCTGAGAGCCACTGTCACTCTGGTTAGACAGTAATGGTCTAGATAAGAGTTGGGGAACCTTTACTGGCCCGAGAGCCACATTCCCTTCTAGGTGACCTCCCAAGGACCCCTTGCTAGTGGTGGATGGAGCCGGAGCCAAAATGGAGAAACACGTAGACATTTTACCTATGTACAAAAGGCTGGTTTCTACAGACATTCGCACCCCTTTCCCTCCTCCATCCAGACAAGCAAGAGTTCACACAGGCACCCCATCCAGGCAAAAGCACTTGGTGTATGAAGCAGAGCCGCTGAGGGATGTGGCCTGGGGACAGTTCTGAGGGCCAGGTAGAGAGGCCTGGAGGGCCACATTTGGGTCCTCAACCCCTGGGCTAGACAGCTAGCTACTGACTCCTTCTTTTGTCCCTGTGCCCTGGCCAGCCAGATGCCTCTGGGAAGTCCACGAGCAGGACACGCGCACCACAGCCCCCTCCTGCTGCTGTTCCCCAAGAGCTGATATTTAGAGGGACGGTGCCTCTGATCTTGGGCTTACCCAGCACTCACTAGTAGGGAGTATTGTCACCTGTTTTTAAACTGCCTATGATAGCCACTTTGTGCTGGCACCCGTGACACTTTTATCAACAATACCAGCTCCTCTCTTTTTTTTTCAAAGAAAGCACTGGCCCATCATGACTAGTAGCCATCAGTAACCTTGCCTTTCATGATTTCATGTACTCACCATTTATTTATTTAAAAAGCCATCATAAGTTGGTGGCCATCACCACACCTCGTGGCTGCAAATTCCATAGCCTTAACTATATGCGGTGGGAGGGAGTCCTTCTCGTCTGTCCTGAACCTTCTACCATCCAGCTTCATCGAATGAGCCCGGGGTTCTAGTCAGGGCTGTGGAGTTGGAGTCGGAAGCAATTTTGGGTGGAGTCGAGTCAGAGTTGGTAGAAATGTACTGACTCCGACTTCAAAATAAATTTAATATATTAATATTAATACATTAATATGCATTTGCCATTTATGAAGGAGTCGGAGTCAGACAGTAGAAAAATAGAGGAGTCGGAGTTGAAGGTTTGACATACTGGCTCCACAGCCCTGGTTCTAGTTAGCATGCCCCTTTCTCCATAGGTTACCTTCTGTTTTCACAACCTCCAAGACGCCATTGAGTTAGACCCAGAGCACAGCGAAGCTCGGGCCATGCTGATTAATTTGAGGAGAGAGGCTGAGAAATCCAAGGACCAAGCTGTGAGCATTGCAGTGAAGGGAAACTTGAAGGGGGCCCTGCTGAAAATCAACCGTGCTATAGACCACAGCCCCTTGGATGCAGACTACTTCCTTTTCAGGTACCAATCATCCCAGCTGTGGTTTGAAGCTAGCGGTAGCCAACGTGGTGTCCTCCCAGTGTTTTGGATTACAATTCCCATCATCCTTTTCCGTTGGCCATGTTGTCTGGGGCTGATGGGAGTTGGAGTCCAACAGTACCTGGAGGGTCACAGGTTCCCCATCCCTCTGCTAGATCAGGAACTAGTGGGATCTGCAGCAAACTGGTGCAGTGTGGAGTGCTTCAGTTCAGGAGATTCCATTCCATTCACACCTCCCAACAACCACACAGCATTCTGTGGCTACCGACCACATATAGTCCTCACTGAGCTGGGTTTTTTTTGAGGGGGGGAAGCAAAAACGCCTTAATGAGGTCAGAACTTGTAGTGAGTTTAGGACTGCAGAATTAAACTCCCCAAATACAGAAGTGTGTTAAAGGGTTAGGGTCATCTCCTGTAGTTGTTAAATGAACCATCTTTTCTTTGCATTGAATCTTTGGGTTCAGATTGAATGCCCGGGGGGGGGGGGGACAGGGAAGAGGCAAGGAACTTTTGGAATGAGAAGCTGCTTAAACGGAATTTGCTAGTGGGACCTGCAACAAAATGTTGCAGCATTTCCTCTCCTCTTCCTGAAGCCTCCTAACCACCCATGACCTCCTCCAAGCCAGCTCGCTCCCTTGGAAAAGCAATTCTTCCCATTCGGTAGATGGTGGAGAGGGACAGGGCTTTTTTTGAGCCTGCCTCAGAGTTACTTGGGAATGATCCAAGGTTTTCCAGAAAAACAAAGAACTGGGAATGTTGCAGATCTCTTCTGCACGCGTCTTAGGTTGAGACACAGTAGAAGATAAACTCTGTTTTAGCAAGGGAAAGAAGCAGGTCTAAATAACTGGACTGGAAGGGGGAAGTAGTGGGAATTCATTTTCTGGAGGAGGTAATGTGCACACTGAAGTTGCGGATCAGGTCAAAGGCCCATCTAGTTCAATCTCCTGTTTTTACAGTCCCTCCCCCCAGGTACCTCCAGGCAGTGGCTGAAGCACCTTGGACAGCTCCTTGAAAGTTCAGGCTAAAACCCGGAGCAGATTCCACTGCCCCGCTGACATGGAGCCACCATCCGCCACTCACTGCCTCCAGGGGCCCATATGCAGGCCTTAAGGCCAGGAGCCCTTCCCTGCTGTGATTCCCCAGCAAGTGGTGTTGCGAATCCCGCTGCCTCTGTATACAGCCATCATCGTGCCTAGCAGCCGTTGATAAGCCTTGCCTAATCCTCTTGCAAAGCCATCTGTGTCGCTGCCTCTTGTGGGAGCGAATCCCGTAGCTTAGCTACGCGCTGTGTGAAGACACACTTTCTTTGGTCTGGCCTGAATCTCCCAGCATTCAGCATGGCTGACTGATGCCTCTTGAGGTCGAGCATTTTGAGAGAGGGAGAAAAATCTTTCTCCGCCCACTTCCTCCACGCCATGCATCATTGTTGTGCACCTCGCCAGAGCTTGGAAAAGTTACTTTTCTGAACTACAACTCCCACCAGCCCCAGCCAGCATGGCCACTGGATTGGGCTGATGGGAGTTGTAGTTCAAAAAAAAGTAACTTTCCCAAGCTCTGCACCTCGACCTGTCAACCTTGCTCATCTTTTTTCTAAAAAAAAATGCTGGGAATTTCTTGTTCTGTTTCTACAACAGACAATCCCTAAACATTCCCCGGGGTGTGTGTGTCTTAACAGTGGGTCACAACTGATCGGTATTGTGGGACAGGCTGTGCAGAGCCGATCCCTTCCCTCCCCATGGGTTTCCAGCAGTGGGGAAGGGCCGTCGCTCAGTGGCAGAGCACCCGCTTTGTGCGCTGGAGATCTCAGGCTCACTCCCTGGCCTCTCTGGGTAAGACTGGGAAAAGACCCCTGTCTGAAACCTTGGAGCGCTGCTGCCAGCCAGAGTAAGAAATTAGAATGGTTTGAACTGGAATGAGGCAGCTGTCTTTGTTCTTCTGCCATGCTCTCTTCTCCCGCTCCCTGCCCTTGTTTGCCTTCCTTTGGCCCCCGTCCTTCCCCTTTCTTGGGGACACAGGAAGTCAGACCATTGGCCCATCTTACTCCACATTGTCTACTCTGACTGGCAGTAGCTCTCCAGGATTTTAGGCGGCTCCACCTGGAGGTGCTGCGGACTGAACCTGAGGCCTTTCGCGTGCAAAGCAAGTGCTCTGGCGGCATACTAGAGCTCTTCCCAAAGCTGTTTTGGGACAAGAGCGCTCGCCCCACGGGCTCAGCCACTTGGAGGTTCTGCAAGAGAACGGAGCACCAGCCATACTCAAAGGAGCTAATTCAGGTGACATTCCCAGCTCTACCCAGAGATGCCGCCTGGGGCTGAGCCTGGGACCTTTGGCAGGCAGAGCAGATGCTGCCGCCCTTTCCCTAAAGATATACCGTCTTGTCTATATCTACATCCCTTTGGCAGAGGGAGCATCCTGCGGAGGCTGAAAGACTTTGACGGGGCCATTGATGACTACCTCAAAGCTGTGGACCTCAGCAAGAAGGGGGACGGCGACGAGGTCTGCATGGAGGCCCAGAAGCAGGTGCTTCTTACGTACAATGATTTTGCCGTGCACTGCTATGCCAAGGGCTTGTACGAAGAGGCGGTGCTTCTCCTCAATAAAGCCATCAGGGGAGAGAAAAATGAGAAGGGGCTCTACGTCAACCGGGGAGGTGAGGAGCTCCTGTATATTCTCTGGTTACATGCACTTACAGGAAAAAAAGAACCAAAATGTGGTATTTTGGGAGTGCTGGATTTCATTCGGCTTTTAGTTTTTAGAAAGCAAGTTTCTAGCCCCTATGGTTGCAAAGATTTGCTTGGAATTGTGTGAAATGTATGCGTGTATTATTCATTGCACTTTATATGGCCCTGCCTCCAAGGAGCTCAAAGTGGTGTACATGCCTCCCCCACCGTTTAAATACAACGACCTTGTGAAGTGGGCCAGATGCCACCCAGGATCTCTGCTGAATAAGATTCCCTACAGTCAGAGAATGAATCTCCAGTGTTTGGCAGAGCTCCTTTCCCACCTGCAGGGTGAGCAGAAGCAAAATAAATTGTGCAGATGGGCTCCATTGGCATAATACATGCAGGTGGCAGGATTCCGCTACCCTTGGAGCATAATGTGGATTGCTGTGGTGCACACACACGTGAATTGAATGTACAGTATGCACAGCCCTGCATTTGCCCAATGGTCAGTATCCAGGAACCTAAGCTCTACTGGGTCAGGCCAGAGGTCCATCCAGTCCAGCATTCTGATCTCGACAGGCTGGGGGCCTCTAGGAAGCCCACAAGCAGTGCATGAAGGAGTAGCCCTCCTTTGATGTTGCCCCTTTCCTCGCCCAGTGACTGCCATTCAGCGGCATGCCCCCTCTGCACACGGAGGATCCATACAGCCATCATCTCCTCTGTTTCCAAACTTCCTGCTATGGGTGCCAATCCTGAGCTTGCTACACCAGCACCGGTTGCGCTCAAGAGGAGGGTACCTGCTCTCTTGAGGAGGTGGGGCGGGGCCTTCCTTACATTTTGCAGAAGCAGAAAAACTCTTTAAGAGAAAAACAGTACAGCCAAATGGCCACAGTATGCTGACTGACTGTACTGTGTGTGCGTGTGTGGGAGACCAGCATGGGACCCTGGACCTCAACAGTCCATGCCGCAGCATTTTGTAGCTGGTCCTGCTTGTCGTGACTGATAATCATCGATTGGCCTTTCCTCTGCAATGAAGTTGCCTTGTCCCATCTTAAAGCCATCTAAGGCTGTGGCCATCAACACACCTTGTGGCAGCAAATGCCACCCCATTAATGGCATATTGCATAATTTGATAAACTTCTGTAATACTCCCCCTTTGACTGTCTTTTTTCTAAAGTGGAAAAGAGCCCCTTTTGACTGCACTGCTTGGCTCCGTTGGACTGAATTTTAGATTGTAAGCTCCTCAGTGCAGGGACTTGCACTCTTTTACTTGGAGACATAGGAAGCTGCCTTATACTGAGTCGGCCCATTGATCCATGCAGCTCAGTATTGTCCACACTGACTGGCAGCCGTTCTCCAGGGTTTCAGGCAGGCCTTTCCTAGCCATACCGGGCGATGGGTCAAGGATTTGACCCTGAGACCATCTGTGTGCAAAGCAGATGCTCCACCACTGAGCTACAGCTTGACCTGCTTTGCCTTTGTATGTGGAAGGCATGTTATTGTTAGGTCCAAACCCAACACGCAAGCCGTCACTGTCTACTCAGCTCACATCCACCCGGGAAGGTGCGGAGTTGAGAGCAATAACCCACTGCCAGAGATCAGGAAATAAGTTGCCAAAATTACCTTTGCAAAGGGGTCCCAAAACCTGCCAGCAAGTTGCCTTTCAGAAGTGGGAACCCTGTTTATTGAAATACAGTAGATTATATAGATTCCCCAGCGGTTACAAAAATGGGGAGCAGACGTCATAAACTACAAGAAAAATAACTGTAGACAAAGTAACTTTTAGATATGTAAAGAGGGGTGCTTAAAGTAACAAAGCTAGGAACATCTTGCTTCTTTTGCAGACATTCACTTGCATAGTTTGTGCAACCTTGAGATAAGCGCTAGGAGCCAAAAGAACAAAGTACAGACAGGAAAAGGGGAGTATTGAAACAAGAGAGGCCCTTCAGTGGGGGATACATTCAGGTTACATTTCTGCATTTACAAACAGATACGTGTAGAAATCTATAGACATGTTAAAAGGTACATTAGCTTTCTTTGTGCTCAGGGTCAGCAATATGATACAATCTATAGGGTATTGATATTGAATGCATAAGGAAGGAAGGGAGTCATCTCCAGTTTATTCAGGCTTTTATTTACCCAGCCACCTGGAGTGTGGGGTCAGGTCAGGGGGAAATAAACCGATATCGCCTTATACGGCGCAGGACCACAATACCTGCTGGAACGCCTCTCTCGATATGACCCTGCCCGTACACTATGTTCCACATCGAAGGCCCTCCTCCAAGTTCCGACTCATAGGGAAGCTCGGAGGATGATAACAAGAACTAGGGCCTTCTCAGTGGTGGCCCCCGAACTGTGGAATAGTCTTCCCGATAAGGTGCGCTTGGCACCGACGTTGCTATCTTTTCGGCGCCAAGTTAAAACCTTCCTCTTTTCTCAGGCATTTTAGTCTATTTTAGTCTTTTAAATATGTTTAACTGATCTTAGATTTGTGGATGCCTACATACATGTTCCTTGCACTGAAATATTGGATTTTATTGTGTATATTTATATTCCTCTGTTGTACACCGCCCAGAGAGCTATGCTAGTCGGGCGGTATAGAAATTCAACAAATAAATAAATAAATAAATATCATGTTTATATCAACCTTCATTTTCTTAACCCAACATTATGATCAGGAACAAAGCATGTATGTATTTTTAAAAAAAGAATATAACCTGTGCTTGCTGCTAATGAATCCTTGGCTGTTCTCCTCCAGACTGCTTCCTCAAACTAGGCAAGCTGAATTTTGCAATGGCAGATTATCAGCAAGCTCTGGATTTGCAGCCCCTTGACCCCACCCTGCAGAAACGCGCTGCTTGGTTGCACAACGAAATGGGCCTGCAGGAATTCAGGGAGAGGTATGGTGGAGTCAAGTTTGGGGGGGGGTCAAGCTTGACAAAAGGCCAGGCATGGTGGGGGTCCGGATGCCCTGCCCCCTTTCCCTCCCTCTTCTTAAACACTTCATTTCCCTTGAAGTTTGCTTACAGGGTACACTGCTCAGAGGCATCCAAACGTATAGCTGAGCACATGCAGACGCTTTGCAAATCTGTATCATGCTGGGCCTGTGCCCTGAATCCTACAAGTAACCTGGCAATGCCCCTGCAAAGGGCGCATTCACTGGATAGCTCCTGAAGAGGAGGCGTTTGTGTATTTGCGTTTGACATTTCAGAACCTGCTCATTAAGAACGTCTTCGGGCTGTACCCTGGGAGCACAGACAGACAACATAAACAAAGTTAACTTCAACTGTTGTTGCAGTTCTTCCTATCTTTACAGCAGGGGTGGGGAACTTGTAGCCCTCCAGATGTTGCTGGACTCCCATGAGCCCCTGCAAGCCAGCATGGCAATGGCCAGGGACGATGGGAGTTGGAGTCCCAACGACATCGGGAGGCTGCCAGGTTGGGCCAAGGCATGTCACATCTCGGTTGGCCTTGCAGCAAAGTTGTAAGTACCCCAACATTCCCTCAGGCATGCTCTCCACCCTTTCAGGCGATACCCACAGGCCGAATCGTATTTCTCCCGGGCCATCGAGAACAACCCTCGTGAGCTGAAGTATTATCTGCATCGAGCCAAGAGCCGTTTGTTTCTGCAGGAGGTGATGGGGGCCAAGGAGGACACTATTACGGCCCTCCTGCTGGACGCCACAAGGGAGGAGGTATCTGTCGGACAGCACACCTTTCAGGATGCCTTGATTTTAACCACCCCCTCCCCAGTCTAATCGGGCAATTTTATCTTGTATTGTGCTCGTGACCTTGAAGCCTCGTCATTAACAGTACATGCATTGGGGAATTGTGGGAAGGGACGAGAGAGAGATGGAGCAGAATATGGTGGAGGAGAGAGAGAGATGGGCAAGAGAGTGGAAAGAGCGATTGTGGGGGATGGGGGGACTAGAAAAGGGAACAAACCAGTTGCTTTTGTGCCACGACAAAAGCTGGTGTAGGGAAGGGCCCAAGAGGGTGCATCTATTTTATTGGTTCCTGTACTGAATTAGTCCTGACTTTTTTATTATTAGGGAACATAAGGCGAAGTATGTGGGCTTCCTGAGCGGTCTCCCATCCAGGCACTGACCAGACCCAGACCATAGCTTCAGCAACATTGCTGCGCCCATGTGCTTGCAGACCAAGGGCAGGGAACCTTTTTTTCCGCCTGAGGGCCGCTTCCCATTGTGGGCATCCTCCTGGGGTCCGCATGCCAGTGGTGGGTGCAGCCAGAGCCAAAAGTGGACTGGGCAGAGCAAGGAATGTGGCTCTGACCTTTGTCCAGTTGGGTGCATAAGAGTCGAGAGATTTCTACCCTCTCGCCCACCTCTTTCCTTCCTTCCTTCCACCATCTAGGCACTATCCCTGTTCAAGGCACACCCCAGCCAGGCAAAAGCACACCAGGAGGGTGTGGAGGAACAGGGCTGGTGAAGAGTGTGGCATGGGAAGACTCCCAAAGGCCTCGAGGGCCCCTTGGCCTGAGCTCCCCACCTCTGCTTGTGGTAGACCGTGAACGAAGACCAGAGAAGGAGCTGGCGTCCATAATGTTGCTAATCCAACTCTTGCCAGCCACAAACTCACTTGGTTGCTTTGGGAAAGCCTCTCTCTCTCTCTCTCTCTCCCCTCCCACACACGTTTGCAATATGGGGATAGTAATATTGATCTACCTTGCAGGATTGTTGTAAGGAATATTGAAGCTGTACACGTGAAGCACTTTGAACACTGACAGCTACCAATATAGCCACCGAGGATTAAAGTGAAAAGAGGTTCCTTTCTATTTAAATGACTCCTCTCCTCTCCCCCCCCCTTTTCTTGTTCAGGTCCATGCTATGGTAAAAAGCTTGTTTCCGGGGGAGCCCACTCAATCTGTCCTCAACAGTAAAATTGGCGAGCTTGCCAAAGCTCTTCTGGACCGGAGACTCAAAACCTGTTTGGCCCACGAGGCCTCAGCTAATCTCAAAAGGTAACGTAGACAGCACAGATATGGCATCATAAATTTGGCTCCTCCACTGTTACCTTTAGGGGATTTCCTCCCAAATGCAAGTCCCAATGCAAGTAACAACCTCAGAAGGAGCAGCTGTCAGAAAAATATTTGTTCATTTACTTGTTATTACATTGATATCCCACCTTTCCTTCAAAGAGCTCAAGGTGGCATACGTGGTTTTCTCCTCCCCGCAATTTTCTCCTTGCAACAGTCCTGTGAGGTAGGTAGGTTACGCTGAGAGACTGGGATCGGCCCAGAGTCACCCAGCGGCCTCCACAGCTGGGCAGGGATTTGAGCCTGGCCTTCCAAGTTCTAGTCCAGCACTGTAACCACTATACCACATTAGTTGTTAACCTTACCCTCCGCATCTGCTCTAATCCTGATAATTATCAGCCCTCTCAGGAGCTGCTATTAGCAATTTTTAAAAAATATGCACCTCAAAGTGTTTGGCCCAGAGTTTTGTCTCACGCTCAAGTGAATCTGTGGGCAGAGTGAGTGAAATGTTTGCCCTTGATTGGCAGTAGTGTCAGTGACCACTCATTCATAGGGGAAGGGCAAATATAGCTCAGTGCCACAGCACCTGCTTTGCACGCAGAAGGTCCCAAGGTACAAGGCAGTGTGGTGTAGTGGTTAGAGTGTTGGACTAGGACCTGGGAGACTGGGGTTCAAATTCCCGCTAAGCAATGGAGGTCAGTGGGCGACTCTGGTTAGGCCTCATCTTGACTACTGCATCCAGTTCTGGTCTCCACACTTCAAGAAGGATGCAGACAAACTGGAATAGGTTCAGAGGAGGGCAACAAGGAAGATCAGGGGACTGGAAACCGAGCCCTATGAGGAGAGACTGAAAGAACTGGGCATGTTTAGCCTGGAGAAGAGGAGAGGAGATATGATAGCACTCTTCAAGTACATGAAAGGTTGTTACATAGAGGAGGACTGGGATCTCTTCTCGATCGTCCCAGAGTGCAGGACACGGAATAATGGGCTCAAGTTGCAGGAAGCCAGATTTCGACTGGACATCAGGAAAAACTTCCCAACTGTTAGAGCCATATGACAATGGAACCAATGACCTAGAGAGGTAGTGGGCTCTCCAACAATGGAAACATTCAAGAGGCAGCTGGATAGCCATCTGTCGGGAATGCTTTGATTTGGATTCCTGCATTGAGCAGGGGGTTGGACTTGATGGCCTTATAGGCCCCTTCCAACTCTACTATTCTATGATTCTATGACTCTTTCTCAGCCTAACCTACCTTGCCTAGTTGTTGTGAGGATAAAAAGGGGAGGAAGAAAACCATGTACTCCATCTTGAACTCCTCAGAGGAAAGGTGGGATATAAATATAATAAGAAAAAAATAAATAAATGAATCTCTAGTTAGAAAGATCAGGAGTGCAATTGTTCATTCATTTATTTGATTCCTTAGACCAGCCTCCCCAACCTTTGGCTCTCCAGATGTTGCTGGACAATTCCCATAATTCCTGACCATCGGCCATATTGGCTGGGCTGATGGGAGTTGGTCCAGCAACATCTGGGCACCCAAAGGTTGGGAAAGGCTGCCTTAAACCACTGTTCCTCCTGTTAGGATCACAGGGCAGTTCACAATACAATTTTCACAGTCCTGGAGCCCTACACCCCTCAGAGCAGCTGTTCCTTGCTTTCTTTGGGAGCAGATTGCCTGCCCATCTCTGTGTGGGAGGGAGCGAGAGGTCCCAGGTTCAACCCCTGACATTTCCAGGAAGGGCTGGGAATTTCTCCTCTCTGGAACCCTAGAAAGCTGGTGCTAGTCAGCATAGACTCTTGGTCTTCCACTGGTGGATCAGGACCCTTTACTGGGCCATGGCCTGGTCTAAGGTGGGTTGCAACAGCAACACAATCAGCATACAAATACATGGTAAAAAATAATTAAGAAATCCGCCCGCAAATGCACTGGTAACCTCTAAATTGGACTACTGCAATGCACTCTACGTGGGGCTGCCTTTGAAGACGGTTCGGAAGCTACAGCTCGTGCAAAATGCAGCGGCCAGAATGTTAACAGGGACTCGGAGGTCCAAACATATAACACCGATTCTGGCCCGCTTGCACTGGCTGCCTATATGCTTCCGGGCTCGATTCAAAGTGCTGGTTTTAACCTATAAAGCCTTACACGGCCTGGGACCACAATACCTGATAGAACACCTCTCCCGATATGAACCTACCCGTACGCTGCGATCAACATCAAAGGCCCTCTACGGGGGCCTACTCAGAGAGAAGCCCGGAAGGTGACAACGAGAAAACGGGCTTTCTCAGTGGTGGCCCCCGAATTATGGAATTCTCTCCCTGATGAGGTACGCCTGGTGCCAACATTGTTATCTTTTCGGGGCCAGGTAAAAACCTTCCTCTTCTCTCAGGCATTTTAACATTTTAACATTTTAATATTTAACATTTTAACATTTTGATATTGATATCTTAACTTGTTAACATCTTAATATTCAATCAATTTAATACTTTTTTAACATTTAACATTTAGTATTGAGATTTATAGTTGTTTATGTGTTTGATTAGGTTTAGTTTTTAACTTGTTTAATATATGTTTTAATTGTATATTGGATGTTTATCTGTTGTGAACCGCCCAGAGAGCTTCGGCTATGGGGCGGGATATAAATTCAATCAATCAATAAATAATAAATAAATAAATGCATGTTTGAGTTGAAGGTGGTTCTGGATCTGAAAAGGCTGAGGACTAGTGGTGTAGATAGTACTGGGCTAGAAGGACCAATGGTTTGACCAAGTATAAGGCAACTTCCCTGTTCATCATGGAAGTAGATAGCCTAGCCAGCCAATCCCCACCAGTTCCAATAGGAACATAGGAATCTGTCTTATATTGATTGATTGATTGATATCCCACCCTTCCTCCCAGCAGGAGGGACTTATACTGAGTCAGACCAATGGTTCATATAGCCCAGGCACGGGGAACCGTTGGCTCTCCAGATGTTGCTGAACTGCAGCTCCCAGCAGACCCTGCCAGTATGGCCAATGGCCAGGAATGATGAGAGCTGTAGTCCAACAACATCTGGAGGACACCACATTGGCTACCCCTACCCAATTGGTTTGTTTATTTATTAAATTTATATCCCATCCTTCCTCCCAAAGGATCCCAAGGCAGCAAACACATCAACAAAACAAACTCTTAAAAAAGCATTCTAACAATAGTTTGAAACATTCTAAAAGCCTGTTACAGTCAAAAACGTTGTTTTATCCAGTGATCTCCGGGTTGCCAGGAACAGTCTCCTTTCAGCCGTCAAATGCCTGGGTAAGCAGGAATGTGCTCAAATTCCTCCTGAAGGTCAACAATGAGGGAGACAGGTGCACGTTACTGGGAAAGGCTTTCCACAAGCATGGAGCTGCCACTGAAAAGGCCCTGTCATGGGTCAATGCCAACTGGGCAGCCAGTGGTTGTAAAGAACGCATGATACAAATGCTCATTATCATTATTCCCGAAGGCCTAGTCTGTGTGTCTCTTGACAGGAGAGGGAAATGACAGAGTAGTACCAAAGATGTTACCCTGAGGCACAGGAAGGCAAAGCAATGGTAGTTCAAAAGAGGTTATGCCCTTACGGGCTTGAAGTTTTAAACCAGAGGTGGGCAAACCTTTGCCCTCAAAGATCATATACAGCAGCAGGTGGTGCAAACTGCCTGCAAGGGATGCAGCCCACCGGCCATCCACACATCTCTGAAACCTTCAAGCTTTGATTTCTTTCGGGCTCATATTTTGACATTTCCTCACTGGGGCCTTTTGCATGTCTTGCCCCACAAAGCTGACCTTTTCTTCCCTACCCTCCAACAGTCCAGAGTCAGTAGGAAGCGGTCCGCCCAAAGACGCGTATGTGCAAAATGAAGACCTAGACAAGCCAGAGGACAGGAAGCGGCAGCAGGACACCGAAGAGAAGAGGCTGTACGAGAGGATAGCGACCTGCCAGAAGAAGTCGAACATGGTACTTTTAGGGAAAGAGCCGTTGCTCAGTGGCGGAGCACCAGCTTTGCACCCCGGAGGTCCAAGGCCTAATCCCTGCCATCTCCAATTAGGGCTGGGAAAGTCTCCTTGTCTGAAACCCTGCAGAACTGCTGCCCGTCAGTGCAGGCAATACTAGGCTAGATGGACCAATGGTCTGACTCGGCATATGGTAGCTGCCTATTTTCCTGTTTGAGAAGGGCCATAGCTCAGTGGCAGAGCATCTGCCTGACATGGAGAAGGTCCCAGGCTCAATCCATGACGGCTTCCCAGGTAGGCCTGGGAGGAACCCTTTCTTGAAACCCTGGAGAGGCACTGCCAGTCAGTGCAGACAATATTGAGCTAGAGAGACCAATCATCTGACTTAGTAGAAGGCTGTTTCCCACTTTAGAAAAGGAAGACAGGAATCATTATGTTCTGGAGTACTGGGAAGCCCCTTTTTTTGGTGTGGTGGTTCATATAATTCATGCAGTTCACATTATGAAAATGCAGATTTTACTCTGACTCTGTTGGCGGTCTAGATTTGAGCAAAGCTGCAGAGATGTTTAAACAAGCCTGCAATAATAATAATAATAATTAGTATTACCCACCCTTTGCCTTCACCTACTTAAAGTCTGTTTTTATATATTCTGTAGTGTTTACGTGATACTTATTTTAATGTACTGGATTATGGTTTATGGGGTATTTCTGTTTTAATTTCAGTAATAATAAAATTAATCCCCTGGTGAGCCACAAGGCTGTTATAATCAAACCTCCTGTTTTCTTTGCCTATTGGCTTCCCTCACCCCAACATGGGGATTGCCAAGACCCTGGCAGACCACAATATATCACAATAACTTCATGGAAGGTGAGGCTATCAGTGGCTACTAGCCACAATGACTATGTTCTGCCTCTACTGTTGCAGGCACGGAGAGGGCTGTTGTGCTCTGGTCCTACTTATGGGCTTCCCATTAGGGCATCTGCTTGGCCCCTGTGGGAACAGGAAGCTGGACTAGAGGGGTCCCCTTGGGCCTGTTCCAGCAGCCGGGCTCTTGTTCTTATGTGGCTAGTGATTGGCTTGGTCCAAGCCTGTTGGAAAGCAATAAGCAAGGGGTGGGGGCCCTCCAGATGCTGATGCTCTAATTTCCATCAGCCCAACCCAGCATGGTCAGTGGTTAAGGGTGTTGGGAGATGTAGTTCAGTAACATCTGGAGGGCCACAGGTGTCATGTCTCCCCCCCCCCAAAAAAAGCAGCACTCCTTGCTTTGCCTTAGCTTAGGAGAATATAAGCGCCTGCTGGATCAGGCCAGTGGCCCGTCTAGTCCAGCATCCTGTTCTCACACTGGCTAACCACATGCCTGTTATGGGAAACTTGCAAGTGGGACCTGAGTGCACAAGCGCTCTCCTGTCGTTTCCAGCAACTGGTATTCAGAAGCATACTGTCTGTGACAGAGGCGGCAGAGCAGAGCCGTTGTTGCTAGTAGCCATTCAAAAGCCTTATCCTCCACAAATTTGTCTAATTCTCTTTTAAAGCCATCCAAGTTGGTGGCCTCCTGTAGAAGCGAATTCCATACTTTAACTATGTATGTGAAGAAATGCTTCCTTTTGTCTATCCCGAATCTTCCCACATTCAGCTTCTTTGGATGTCCACGAGTTCCAGTATTATGAGAGGGGGAGAAAAACTTTTCTCTATCCACTTTTTCCATGCCATGCATAATTTTATACACTTCTGTCGTGTGCTGCTGGTATAGCACAGTGGGGAGGAGAGCCTGGCTGGGAGTCCAGAGTCTGTGAGTTCAAATCACTGAGTGTCTCCTGGGTGTCAAGGGCCAGCTAAAGTTCACCCCCACAGGGAGTGGTCCAGGGGTTATGTGCCGTGTCCCCTGTGCAGCCGTGGGCAAGCTGCATAGTCCCAAGGAGCTCAGTTGCCCCCCAGCTGGCAGTTGTGGACAAGGAAGGGGCTGGCTTGTGCAGCGGTGGCAAGCTGAGCAGCCCCTAGCCAGCTGGGGAGGACTAGCCTCAGAGGGAAGCAATGGTAAACCCTGTCTGAATACCGCTTACCGTGAACACCCTATTCATAGGGTAGCCATAAGTTGGGATCAACTTGAAGGCAGTCCATTTCATTTTTTTCCATCTGCCTCGCCTTTTCTCTAAACTAAAACGCTCCAAATGCAGCAACCAGTCCTCATAGGGGAATCGCTCCAAGAACAAGCAGATTCAACTGACGTAGCCACTTGCACTTTTTACCATGTTACAGGAGGGGGCCACAACTACACTGCCAGTTCATGCCTGATGGTGCTGTGTTTCTCTGGCAGGTAAGCAAAGAACTGAAGGAAGCACGAGAGAAGAGGGCCTCTCTGGAGCCTAAAACTGTCCGGCTGGACCCATGTCCTCACCTGCCCGAAAAGGAGCATTCAGAAGAACCCTATCAGTGGGGGAAGTTCAGCCAAGGCATTGGTCATTTTTAGCGCACATTAGCAGCATTGCTTTTTAATGTATAGAGCTTGGCAATTCTTCCCGCCCCCCCCCGCCACAAAAAAATTGTACTGCTTTGCTCAGTGAGTGGATCCAGTCCCTTTCAACTTGGCATCCCTGCTGCAAAAGCCGTCCTGAGTCAAAGGCTTCTAGGGTCGCCTGCCTTGTAAAGCCTTTGCTAATCTGAGATGGTGTATCTCAAATTGCCATCTTGGCATACTCCTTCAGCTGCTTCACCATGGCAATGTACATATTCAGAAAAAACACTGTAACTACTAACCCAAGATGATTTCTTTTGCTGTTTTGCTGAAAGAGAGAGGGAATTTAAGGCTCCTTCTGTGTGGGGAGGAAATGGGGGTGTTCAGAGTTAGACCAGAAGCAGGTGATGGGGTGGGTGCAAAGAAGGGAGCACCAGAAGGGGAATGGGAAAAGGGGAGGTGTACCAAGGATACAAAATGTGTCCGGGTGGTGGTGGTAATGAGCATGCTCCAAAGGAGAAATGGGGGGGGGGGAGAAGTGACCCAAACAGGGAAATGGTGGGAGTATACCAGTGGGGGAATAATGGGGGAAGTTGTGCGGTGGTGGAAAAAAGCACAGTGGGGGAGGGAAAGGTGGTCTGCATATGTTCAGAGGAGCCTCTTTTGCATGCAGGGAGCCTCGCAAGGTGTCTTGGGCAGGGGGTTGGCACAATGGAGGGGAAGAATGAGACATGTGGGTGAAGATAAAAGGGGGTTGCAGAATGGGGGGGTGGCCTCCAAATTGGGGAGAAAGTGAAAAGGGGGCTTTGTAGTTGCAATTTGTGGGTGGGTGAAAGATCCAGGAGGTTACCATGGGGTGGAGTGTAATCAAAGTGGGGGGGGGAGGTTGCAGAAAAGGAGGAAAGGGGCATGGACATGGGGGCAAAAGTGAAAATGGGTACAAAGTGGGGGCTTTCAGAAATGTGGTTGGGAAGATAACAACAGGGCTGAATAGTTGCATAGGGTGGGGAGGGGGAGCTTTAGGCAGCCTTTCCCAATCTTTGGGTCCCTAGATGTTGTTGGACTACAACTCCCATCAGCCCCAGCCAGCATGGCCAGTGGTCAGGAATTATGGGAACTGTAGTCCAGCAACATCTGGGAGCCCAAAGGGGATTACCTGGGGGGGAGCAGCAGGGGGTTGGCAAGCAGAAACGAGCAGAGGGGCTCTGCCCCTACTTCATACGCACACACTCAGTCACTGCTTCTGGCAAGCACTGGGTGGGGTGGAATAACAGCCAAGCAGTGTGTCTGCCCCCACCCCAGTCACCTTGCACCACATGGCTCCCACCAGCCACTGGTTGCAAAACTCACCATGGGGTTGTTTCATCCATCACCACATGTTGTACCCATCATGAAGTAATCAGCAACAACTTAGCAGTTGCAGGCTGCTCTGTTTTTCCTCACATAAATACAGTGAATGCTCACCCTTCATTATTTGTACATAGTAGCACCACACTTGCTGTGCAGTCAGTTTAGACCTCTTGAAAACAAAACTTACTCTGCCATTACCTTGATCAGTCCAGTCTCACAACTACTGTGTTTACTGCAAGTATTTGGCTGTCTGGGCCTTGACACCTGCAACTGTCGTTTTGTAGTATCAGTGCTGCATTTAAATGTGAACCAAGGCCTTCGTAGCAACTTCAGCCCTATTTTGGAAGGAATAAGCTCGTACATGTAGTTGGCCCAGACACCAACATGCTTGTTTGCAGGCTGACTGCAGGAACATTAACATTAAAAAAAAACACCACTCCTGTACAAAGTGCTTTAGTAAAACACAAAGAAGAGTTTGGGCTGGTGATTTTGATTTACTGCTAAATGCTCCTACCTGCTGTGGCTTTTCATAAACCCAGAGTCTTAGTAAGATGCAAATTTTTCATTTTTTATTTAAAATAAAAACAAACATTTGAAGGCAGCAGAGTATACTCTCATTCTTCAGCAGTTCTTAACTGAGTTTACCCATAAGACTTCAGGAACAGGCGAGAAGTTACATTAGAACTTTCTGTCAATGTTTTTTCTCAAGTGATGGTCCAGGAAAGTACTCTCCGGCACACAACTATCTTTTCCCTTGAAGCCCAAATGCTCAGACAAAGTTACCGGCCTTCCAGGGAGAGAGAGAGAGAGATCAGGGACTTTATGCCAATTACTAAGTGACAACAAATTAGGGAATGTGTCAGTTCTGGGTTGGACCCAGGATTGCATGGGCAGCAGATATCTTGTACCATGGATCTTTCCCTTCCCCTCCTACACAATGTAGCCCCCTGGAAGCTGATCCAGAGAGTGGGGATGGGGATCTACCAAACAGCTGTCTTGTATAGGGCTGCAGCTGGTGGGATAAATCACCCCAAATTGGGTGGAGCAGAATCTTGTGCTCCAGTGACTTGTTTTTACATAATTCTCATGCACCGGGCATTGCAAGCACAGGGACTAGACCACACAGAAGCTCAGCTATGTGGAACAATTTCAGGGAGCCATGGTAGTGCCGTCTTGGGGACTCTCTGACCTGCAGGTCTAATTAGCCCCAGCAAGAGTCCTAAATTGGGCCAGGAGAGTTTTCCTCAAGCCACAGCCACCTGCTCGACCCATCTTGTCATATTTCGGGTCACGTAAAGATGTGTCTCCCTGCCAAAGGGGGGGCTTGCAGGCACTGCTGCCCAGCTAGTGCTTGCAATAGTGTAGGCGTCTGCAGGCGTTGCCAAGCTGCAGGTCGGCAGCTGCAGAGCCCTGTGCCTTTGCCCACTTGATTTCAAACTGGGCGGGCAAAAAAAAACTTCACTTAATGTCAGGTGACTGACAGGTGGGCAGCCCCACCTGCCTAAGGATCCAGATCTTCTCCCCCCTCCACTAGGGCATTACACAGCATGGTAAACACTTCAGCAGTTTTAGTAACCTGTGGGCTTCTCAGGCACTTCAAGGCATCAGATACGGAAAGAAGTCCCAGCTCTTTTTGTGAAGAAAAGGGAGCACAGGAGGAAGCTTCTTTCCTGGACACGCCTCCCCATGCCCCCACTGCAGACAGCACCTGCTTTTGCTTACTTATACTAGAGGCAACAGCCCCTGGGACGACAACTACTAGCACCTCATCACAATAAAGTAAACAAATCCTGAATGGATGGGTTTAAAGTTTGTGCCACAAAAACTTAGCCCATTTACATAAAGATCTTTCCAGTAGGACTATGGGACTTGTGGCACGTCGGTACAGTCACAGTGTGTCTAAAACTGTCATTTAAGGAACAAGAGGTAAGATTTTTAGAGTCAAATAAAACTGATTACGCTGTCTCATGGAATCTAAAAAATGTGATAGCTGCCCATCAAAAAAGTCTGTAAATCCACATTATGAAAGCAGCCAAGATGTATTTGTCACAGTCTCTTCTCCTTTGGCCACATCACAAGGCTCAGGGCAAAGGATAAAGTGCTTTTCAGCTACTTCAAGTCAGCCTTGCTCTTTGAGCCTATGCCCTGGAGTGTCTCCCCCTTGGTCCTAAAGCCAAACTTTTAAACCCACAAGATGCTTCCGGTACAGTCTTTGCAGGCAAGTGACCAGAATCTGGAAAGAGATGCCACCAAAGAGGTCAGAGAAAGAAAGGGACACGTGAAGCCACCGTTTTGCAGCCCGTTGACGAGAACACTTTCTCCTCCGCTGGGAAGTAAGGGATGCTGTCAGCAACTGCCTGGATGACCTCCAGCTGCGGCTCCAGGCCTAGGCTGGCAATCTCGTTGGCCGCACACTGTTTCACATGGTGCTGCTTCAGAGGGAGGAAAGGTACAAGGAGGTCGATAAGGTGCTGATCAATTATCCCAGACTTCCAGAAGCCATCTGCAAGAGGAAAAGAGAGAGATGGTGCAAGTTCCTATGGAAGAAACTCTGGCTAAATTGGGAAAATGCCTGTACTCTGAGGTGCAAACTAGAAGTAGTAGTGGTGCACCCCAAATTTATTCATTTTTGAGATTTCTTACCTGCCCTTGACCTTAACCAGGGTGAGTTATGGCAATAATACATATAAAACCGACCGTTTCAGCCATAAAACAAAAAACTATAAAAACAATTAAAAATACTTCCAGTACAGTTGCAGACTGGGCCCCATTCACACCACACATATATTCCACTATTATTCCACTCTAAACAGTCATGGCTTCCCACAAGGAATCCTGGGAAGTGCAGTTTGTTAAGGTTGCTGGGAGCTTGTTAGGAGATTCCCCTCAAAAAGCTTCTCTGGGGAGAAGGACTGATTGCTAAACCACTCTGGCAATCATAGCTCTGTGAGGGGAATAGGGTTCTCCTAACAACTCTCGGTCCCCTTCACAAACTACGCTTCCCAGGATTCTCTGGGGGAAGCCAAGTCGAATAATAGTGGAATAAATATATGGTGTAAATGTGGTCACGGCTAAAGATCTCCGGTTAAAAAGCTTGTTGAAAGAGAGAGGTCTTCAGTAGGTGCCCAAAAGACAATAGAGATTGCGCCTGTATAATATTTAAAGGGGAGGATTCCAAAGAGTAGGTGCCACAACACTAAAGCTCCAATTCCTACTATCAGAGAAAAAAGACCTGATATGATGACAAGAGGCCCTCTCCTGCAGAGCAAAGTGATCAATTGGGTATATAAGGGACGAGACAATATTTTAGGTATCCTGGTCCTGAGTGATACAGGATTTTGTACCAGCTAATGGCAGCCAGTGCAGTTCTTCCAGCGGTGGCACAACATGATGACAATCTGGGCTGGCAACAGCCCGCCATGGGCCCTGCCTCCACCCTGTAGGTGTGTGTATCCGCATACACACTTATATACGCCTGGGTTGCACCACCTCGCTTCCCTGCCATCACTCAAGATGGCGGCAAGGGCATGTTGATGGCAGGCATGAACACACTGTGCACTGACATGTGAGATGGTGCAACTGGACATATTTAAGCACGCACCTTCTGCACGCATGCGTGGGGCTGATGTCGGGTGACCACCAGTCGGTTGTGCCCTGCTATCAGATGCTGGCAGGGATTGCAGAGTGGGAGCTCCACCCTCCTAGCCCCAGCTGCAGGGCCCTTGGCCAGTGCTCAACCTGGCTGCCTGCTGGCGCCGGACCTGGTAACGGCAGTTTGCCCCAGCGAGCAGTTGAACCACTGCATTTTGCACTAGTTGCAGCTTCCGAGCCAACTTCAAGGGCAACCCCACATAGAGCATGCTGTAGCAATTCATTTTGGAGGTTACCAGCACGTGAACAACAGTGGTTAGGCTATCCCAGTCCAGAAATGGCAGTAGATGTTTTACCAACTGAAGTTGGTCACTTGGGCCTCAAGTAACAGAGATGAATCCAGGAGCACCCCCAGACTACAAACCTGCTCCTTCAGGGGGAGTATAACCTTGTCCAAAGCAGGCAATTGATCAATTATTCGGACAAGGGATCCATCCACCCATAAGGCCTCCTCTTGTCAGGATTCACACTCAGTTTGGTGGCCTCATCCAGCCCACCACTGGGTCTAGGGCTTGTGTGGCCCCGATAAGTTAGAACTGGATCAGTAAATTCTATTTTCCCCCCAGTGGATGAGAAACAGATATTTGTAAAACAAAACCCAGGCTGCAATAGGCCACACTGCCTGTTGTAAGGCTCCTTCCCCCACATGTGACATATAGGGACATGGGTTTTATTGCCCCTAGTTTGTGCCCAAGGGTGAAAAGCTTAATGTTCCCTTTGCTGTGGGCACAATTCCCTTGCACAAGGCCAAAGGAGGAGGCAGAGGCTATCTTCACACAGTAACATAGAAACGGCTCACCACATTCCTATCTAATGGCCGTGGGAGTTCTTACAGTGCAGTGTGGGCTGGTGATCCACAAACACTTCCTTTGCCTGTGCTTTCCCCCACAAAAAAATACTTCTGCCTGGCTGGGCTTTAAGATCACAAGTAACCTCAGCTTGAGGAGAGAAGTGGGGGCAAGGAAAGAGTTCAGCACTTCACTTTCCTTATAAACTATGGAATTCGCCCCAACAGGGCAGTGATGGCCACCAACGTGGATGGCTTTAAAAGACAAATTCATGGTGGATAAGGCTATCGTTGGCTACTAACTGTTCTACCTCCCCTGTCGGAGGCAGGATACCTCTAAATACCAGTTGCTGGAAACAACAGAGGGGAGAGCACTGTTGGGCTCATGTACTTCTTGTCAGCTTCCCACGGGCATCTGGTTGGCCACTGTGAGAACCGGATTCTGGAATAGATGGACCCTCTTTGGCCTAATCCTGCTTCAGGGGGTCTTACTTTCTCTCTCTGTCAAATGATACTCACTTTGGGGGTTTTCAAAAACAGCTTCCAAAACCGACGCTTCCAGGTCCTCGAGGCTGATCTCCTCCTGGTCTTTGCGCGCCCGCCAGAACTCCAAAGCCATTTGGTTAATTTGCTCTCCGCCAGCATTGCTATCAGAGAACAAGACAGGATGCTGGAGAAACAATGACTTGTGAGATGAACACACACTTCCCCCATAGGGATGCGCTTTAAGAGTAAGACATCGTGTACCGGCGCCCCCATTCCATCCTACCACCTCCCTGAGATCTGAAGGAGAGGGCCTTCTCTGCGTGAGGTGGGACCAGAAAGAGAGGGCCTTTTCAGTGGTTGCACTCAGATTATGGAACACTGTGCCTTGCAAAGTGTGGATGGACCTCTTCCTTCACTTTCTTTTTGCAGGTTATTGAAGACACTTTTATTAGATTTATTTTATAAGGTAGACAATGTTTCTATGATTAACTGCTTGCCCTGTTTCCTCTTAAAATGGTTTTGTACTGTTTTTATGAAACAGATTTTTTTGGTTACATCTTGTAAGCTGCCCCGAGTAACGTATAGAAGAATGGGATATAAATTTTCCAACAAATGACATAAAATACACAGGAGCATTTGTCAGGCTGTTAAGCCTGCAATCCTATACCCGCTTGCCTGGAAGTACGCCCCACTGAACTCAAATGGATTTACTTCTTAATGAACAAGTATAGGGCTATGTTGGTGAAGCTGGAAGTCTTTAAGCCAGAGAAAATTCCATTTAGGACCACAGATTTTCAAGAAGGCAAAATCAACTGAAGTTCATTCACAGGCAATAACGGCATCAGGGCAGGACTTTGGAGCAGACGCCTGGGGCCTCACTCAGCAAATGAGAAGGAGGGCACCCAAACACAGCAGAGTAAGGTTTACCACTTTATGAAATAAGCAAAGTAATACTCATTTGCCTTCTAAAGAGGAACCCCTCCCTCCATAAAATCATTAAGTCCAGAGTGTAAAATGACTTAACTGCACCACTGCTGGAACCTTTTGGGGTGGGTTAGGTTTTATTATTATTGTTGAGATTTTTAATGTTTTAATCTATTTGTATGTTTTTATTTTGTACGTCACCCAGAGTGACTGGACAACCAGCCAGATGGGCGACTAATAAATTTAATAAATAAATAAATAAATAAATAAATAAATAAAACCCTTGATTCATGACTCTCAGGAACAAAACATAATCTGGGGACAGGAGGGGAGAGGAATCTGTTTCAGATGACAAACAATTCCATATTGGAGAATTTCCCACAACGACCATTAGAGAAGGGTTATAGCTCAGTGGCAGAGCACCTGCTTTGCGTGTTCAATCTTACGTGTTGCAGATTGGGCTGGAAAAAGCCCTTCAATGAAACTCTTAAGAGCTGCTGCCAGGCAGTGAAGACATTAGTAAGCTAGGTGGATGAATGATCTGACTCAGCATAAGGCAGATTCCTATGTTCCATATCTGCTGTTTAATCAGCATCTACCTAACAAAAATGAAGATGGCTTTCCTGTAGTTTGTTCCAAACACAACCCAAGAAGGTCCTAGGAATGGAATAATCACATCGATCAAGCCTGGATGCATCTTATCCATCTCGTCAAAGAGAAACAGGGACCGTCCGCAGCGTGTCAAATTCCCCTGGATCCAGTTCTTCAGATCATTCTGGGAGAAGACAAGGGACAGAAGTTTATCCAAGAACAGCGTGAGCAGATAACCAAAAACAGCAAAGCTTTGGAGTAACAAATACAGCTAGCTTTTCAGGGAGGTTTGGAATATGCTTAGAAGTTGTAGGTTGTAATGGTTACACATCCATAATAATGACTGGTAATAGTAGTGGGGTATACAGTATACAGACTGGTTTGGGTTTTTACATAGATCAGGGATGGGGAACTGGGTGCCCTCAGAAGTTGCACCACAACTCCCATCATTCCTGACCATTGGCAATGCTGGCTGAGGCTGATGGGAGTCCAACACCATCTGCAGGGCCTTGATAGCGATGATATTGTTGCTTCCCTGTGCTTTATGTCTTTTATCATATCTATTTACAGTATGCATTTTAAAAGAGCGATGAGAGGTAGGTTATTGTCACGTTCCTGTTCTACATGCAGAGAACTGAGGCTGAGAGACAGACCTCCCAGCGACGTTTTCACGGCTCAGCTTGATTTGAACCCACTGATTAATTAATTTTTTAAAATACACCAATCATCTTTCCACCCCAAAAAGGCACCCCAAATGAGATCCTGATATTTTGATCCTGTTTTTGACCCAAACAGATTGACTAAAATAGGAAATAAAACGCATAGAATTCATTAAAAACAGCTAAAAATACCAGAGTCCTAACACTCACCAATGGACCCCATTGGTTTGAATAAGATACACACTACATAGGCCAGCTGTCGCCACTTGTGCAACTCACGTTTTTCGCACACTAGGAAGCAATAATTCAAAGTGCCAGTACAAAGCCCTAAATGGCTTGGGGCCCAAGCACTTAAAAGGACCACATCTTCCTGCATCTGTCAACCTGTGCTTTAAGAACTGCTGGGGGAGGGGGCATGGCTTGTGGTCCCACTCACAGAGGTGGCCCGTGGGGGGGGGGGGGAACGGAAGACAAGGCCTTCCTTTTGGCGATGGCCTGTAGATGGAACTCCCTCTTTGGGGAGGTTTGGTTGTCCCCTCTCCAATGGCTTTTAAACACCAGTTAACAATGCATTCACTCATTTAAACTCTTGGCAAATAGTTGCAATGAGGAATTTATCTGCTCAAGTTGCAGTGTTAATCACCAACTGGGGCACTGGTTGCATGTGAAACCAAAACTGTAATGCTAATAAGCATACAACTGGAGAAATAATATACGCACAAATATATAATTTATAAAATGTGGGAACAATGAACAAATACTGAATTAAAATTAACGTTGATGAAATTGACAAACATATACAAAAATTAAAACATGCTTTACATATTTGAATGAAGCCATGTTTTATTTTTTTGTATATGTTTGTGAATTTCATCAAGTGTTAGCATTAGCATGAAGAGGCGGGCTCTGGGTAAGGAAACTGCGGCCAGTTGGCTCCTCCCCAATCATTCTGCTGCTGCGCTAAGCCATGGCTTAGCTTATTGTCCAAACCTGGGCTTTGTGGTTTTGCTCTCTCCAGAGTTAGGGCAGATCCACACCATACATTTAAAGCACATGACACCCCCCCAAAAAAGCATGGGAACTATAGCTTGTTGCTGGGAATTTGTAGCTCTGTAAGAGGGAACTACAGTTCCCAGGATTCTTTGGGGGAATTAATGTGATTTAAATGTTAATTGGATCTTCTTTAAATGTACCGTGTGGATCTGCTCTAACTAAGAGCCATAAACCAAGGTTTGTCCTATAGTGTATGGCTTGTGATTTGGAATTGAGAGCTAAACCACAAGCCTGGGCTTGGATGACATGCTAAACGAACCAAACCATGGCTTAGTGCAGCAGCAGAACAACTGAGGAGGAGCAAAGCAGCCATGACCTTCTCCCTGGGAGGCTGCACAAGCCATGGTTTAACTTAGCATGGCATGCGAACAAAGGCAGTAAGAACGACAAAACAACAGCATAGATTAGGTCAGGCTACAAAACAGCTGGCCAAACTATAGTTACAGGTGCCATCTAGCTTTTGTTTTGAAAGCCAGGAGTCATGTTTGATGACTAACATAACAAATCGCTACAGGAACAAAAAAAAAAGCTTGCAATTCAGTATTCCAAGGCATCTTCCTTACCTTGTACTGCTCCATGTGCTCTGCATGAGGGAAGTGAACCACGGGAGAGAACCGGTGGACATACGAGCTGTGGAATCCAGCACGGAAGAGGTAGCGCACCAGCAAAGAGCTGGCGTAGGTCTTGCCTGTGCCAGTCCAGCCATGGAAAGACATCACCAGAGGCTTCACGGGGTCGTGATTGTGCACAAACGCCTTCAGCCCTTTCACGACGAGCTGCCTCACCAAGGGCTGGCCAACCAGGTTTATGGCCAAGTCACACTCCAGACCTGGGATAAATCAGAATCAAGATATAAAGGGCTTAGGGAGAGAGCTATTTTACACGGCCTTTTTAAAAATGCCCTTGCATTTCAGAACGTGTGGCTGAGGGGTATCCCTTTGCTCTAGAACAGGGAAGGGGAACCTGTGGCTCTCCATATGTTGTTGGGCTTCGACCCTCAGCATCCCAGACCATTGGCCATGCTGGCTGCTGGGGATTGGAGTCCAATAGCATCTGGGGAGCCCCACCCCTGCTGTAAAAGGCATTCCTTTTCAGGAGGGAATGCCTTTTCTAAACAGAGACATTCCTCCATCTCTCACATGAAGTTGGGAATGAAGAGATCGGATGGGAAATTGGTGTCTCCTCCCCCCCCCGCCATGCTGTTGGACTCCATTACCCTGACCATTAGCTATGCAGGCTGGGACTGATGGGATCTGGAGTCCAACAACTTCTGGAAGGCCTCAGCGTCCCCATCCCTGCTTTGCCATAATTTTCGCCCACCCTTCTCCAGCACTGCCCATCACTCCAACTCCCCTTCCGATCAATCTCCGCGATCTCCCCTTCCGCTCCCTGTCTGTCGGTCTGCATCAGTCGTGGGGAGCCTGTGGCCCTCCTCCAGATGTTGCTCACCTGCAACTCCCATCTGTCCTAGCAAGCATGGCCAATGGCCAGGGATGATGGGAGTTGTTGTTCAGCAACATCTGGAGGGCCAAAGGCTTCCCACACCCAGTCTACATCATCTCCTCTGTCCCCATCTTCAAAACTTCAGTCACCCCATTCATTTCAAGAATCTCTTCATCGGGGAAGCCCTTCTGTTTGCTCTCCTTTTCCGAAATTTGCATCCTTTACTGCCAGGGGTGGGGTAGTGGTGATGTTCCAGATGTTACTAGACTCCAAATCCCATCAGCCCCAGACCACATGGCCAATGGTCAGGAAAGGTGGGAGCTGTAGCCAATCAACATCTGGAAGGTTGCAGGTTCTCCATACCCCACTGGGATCATTCACCACTAATAACCCTCCTTATCTCTTCCAGCATAGGTTTTCCAGTGCTAACCCTCAATTCCACCCACCAGCTCTGCTCCACTTCCCGCCAACACCTACCCTCTCCATCTCCTACCAGAGACTTCTTCCCAGTCAGCAATATCCTCAGGGAAGCCCTTCTCTTTAAGGATTCCCTTCTCCCTCCACCACCACCACAACTAAGGTCACGTAAATGCATTTGTTCAATTGCATTAATCTCCTTATCCTTAGCCTCTTGCTATCTAACGAATCAATCCTACACACGCTTACCTGGAGTTAAGATCCATTTAAAACAACTGAACTTGCTTCCAAATATTTATTTACAATATTGTTGAAACTGTTTTTATCATTAAGTAATGGACACTATATCGAAACAAACATCAAAAACAAATGATCACTTAAGAGCAAGAATGGGGAATCTCAGGCCAGGGGCCAAATGTGGCCCTTCAGGCCTCTCTATCTGGCCCTCGGGACTGTCACTAGGCCACACCACTGGCTCTGCTTTGCACCCTCCTTGCGTGTTCTTGCCTGGCTAGAATGTGTCTTTGAACTCTGGCCATGCTTCTTGCTTGCCTACATGGAAGACAGAGAGGGCTGTGTGAGGTCATTAATATGTTGCTCCATCCACTTTTGTTTCTGGCCATGCCCACCACTGGCATGTGGCCCCCAGAAAGTTGCATAGAAGGGAACGTGGCCCTCAGGTTGAAAAGGGTTCTCCACCAGACTCAGAGGCTTATACAATAAAGTCTTGCAACAGTCCTGAGCTCTGTGTTCCTTCCCCCTGCAACACCTCTGTACAGTTCATGTCTGCAGTGTGCAGAGTTATTCTTTAGTGTCCATGATTATCCATAATTTATGGTTTAATAAAGGTTTCGATTTTCTTTTCATTTGTGTAGTAGGCTATGAAGTCATGCCTGGTGTGGGGAACCTGTGGCCCTCCAGATGTTGGTGAACTACAACTCCCATAATCCCTGGCCATTGGCCATCCTTGCTGGGGCTGATGGGAGTTGTAGTTGGCCAACATCTGGAGGGCCAGAGATTCCTCACACTTGCCACACAGCATAGAAATCAAAATTACCCATTACTCCTTTGGCCGAGCAAATCATGTGTGTCAATTTTTCAGCAATTGCTACTTGCCATAATTCCTGATACCAGTGAACCCGGGTTAGTATTTGTAGACGTTTATATAAATTTATATACTGCTCCACAACAGAAAGTTATCTAGGAAGCTTATCAGAGTTAAAAAGCATAGAACAGACAACATACACAAAACTTAATAAAATAAAATGAAAGCAAAAGTGCCATCAGTATATAAGATGCCATACATTTAATTATTTTACAGATAAGTTTTTGCAGCTGCATCGTCTTATGCTAGTTGGCCTGTGATTTTTGTACAGATATTGTTGGTTTATCTCATTTTACACTACATAAACCATGTTGAATCCATTCTGGCCAAATCTACTTTCCTTTTTGTTACATTCCCCCCACCCCCGGAGTTCAGGGTGGCATAAACGGCTTTCTCCCTTTTATACTCACAACACCCTAGTGAGGTAGGTGAGGCAGAAAAACCGTGAGGTGGCCCGCCAAGACCCTCAGCAATTTTCAAGTGGTTTGTGTGTGGTGAGGGGGGAAAGGTTGGGGAACCACTGGGTTAAGCCGTATGAAGTAGTGACCCAGGAGGGAAATTCGTGGCAGAGTGGGGATTCGAACCCATGACTCCAAAGTCCCAGTCCAGCAGTCTTAATTAACCACTATCGCTCACTGTCTGAGGAAGAGGCGCAGGGAGGCAGGCACGCATGCGCCCTCTTCTCCACCCCCCCCCCGCGCTCTCTCACCGGTTAAGTCGGGGCGGAAGTCGCATTCGCACGAGCCGGAGAAGCCGCAGTGCCAGGAGCTCAGCTGCCAGGGGGCGCTCGAGCCCACCAGCCCCAGCAGAGGAGGGAGTAGCAGCAGCGGCAGCAGCGGCAGCAACGGCGGCGCCCCTCCCCTCTCCATAGCGCTGTGCCGGGAGTCGCGCGCTCCTCGCGGATGGCGACCCCCGGCCGCGGCCGAGCTGGCTCCCAGCCTGCACCGCGGCTCAAGGGGGCTTGCTCCATGGGCGGCCGAAGTTCCCTTTCCCAGCCACCTCCCGCCCAGGCGGAGAAAGGGGGCGGAGCTTGAGGGGGCGGGTTTGTTGAAAGGCGTGGCTTAAGGAGGGTTCTGGAGGGAAAGTTGCTCGAGACAGATTTTGAAAGGGAAAAAAATCGTCGGGGTGAAAACGGCGGTTGTTGAGGGCGTGGGGGAGGGGAGGCGCCTAGAGAATTTTTTTTAAAAAAAGAAAACAGGAATTTAGGGAAGAGAAGGAAAGAGTGATAAGGCATACATATAAGAAAGGAAAAGAGACAAAGCCGAAATTACTGAGAGGGAAAAGGCTGAAGTAAAAGGGGGGGGGGAATAATGACATGAGAGAAACTGAGGGACAAAGTGATGAAACAGAAATCTAAGAGGGGGGAATGAAAATGAGAGGGAAATTTTATTTATTTATTTATTTATTGCACTTGTATACCGCCCCATAGCCGAAGCTCTCTGGGCGGTTCCCAGCAATCAAAGACATTAAAACAAATACACAATTTAAAACACATATTTTAAAAACAATTTAAAACACAATTTTAAAATTTAAAACAATATGAAAACAACAAAAATGGTTGAAGCGAGAGAAAGAAGAGGGCAGTGAGAGATCAACTCAGAGTAGAGGGAAATACACTGAGGAGAACTGATTGCATGAGAAAGGACGGTACAGATAAGGGCATGAATGCACAATCAGAATAGCCAGCGTGCAGGAAAAAGGCCCTGGGAGTGCCAGCCACAAGATCTGTGGGCCAGGACAATCATAAACCAAAGGAAGAGGGAGAGCGTCCTCTATGAGAAGCCAGTGCACCCCTCCTAACCCAGAGGGCCTTGCAGGTGCACAGCATGAATTGGGCATCTGTGCACAACCAAAATAGATAAAATCTGCAGATTTGGAGGTGGACATCCCTGGTTACTTCCCCCCCTACTTGTTTTGGCCATTTTGGTTGTGTATAGATGCCTTTATCCTCGCCACGCACCCACAAGAAGCTCCAAGTGAGGCAGGATACACTGGCATCTTGTAGAGTACACTCTCCCCTGGAGTGTATGCTTTGTCCTGGCCCAAAGGACATTTTGGGGTGGGCATCCACAGTTACTTATTTTTTCCTACCTATTTTGGTTGTGCAGGGATGCCCGTAGTTGTGCATGCACCCACAGGGAGCTTTGTGCCAGGCAGGATGCACTGGATCTCGTAGAGGACCCTCTCCCATTTGCTTGGGTGTAAGATTTCTGCTGGCCCAAAATATATTTTGGGGTGGGTACCCATAGTTACTTTTTTTATGATGTTCTCATGCATTTATGAACATTTTGCAAGCCTGATAATTTTGATTCAATAACTTTTTGTGCTTAAAGAGTCCCTTTAAAATATATGATACAGGATACGTATCCCAATGTGTATTTTGGGGTTCAATGACACAAACTTTAATTTGGAGTTCAGGGAGCTGTGAACTGTTCTTTTTTTAATTTTTTTGAACTTTAAAGCAAGCAAGGAATTGGGAACTAGTAATCTTCAGCATCATCAAAATCCAAGAGAAATAGGGAGAAAGTAAGATATTTTGAAGTGGAAAAAAATGAAGGAAATGAATTAAAGAAGGGAAATGGGCTGAAGGAAACAAAAAAAATGAGGAGGGGGGAAATAGGGGAATTAAACTGGAGGGAGCCCAGTGCACTGTGATTGAGGAGGAATTGGTGTAGGGAATCTGGAAAAAATGTTTGAAAGAAAAGGAAGGAGAGAGCTTAACCACAAGACTGGGTTCAGATTATATCCTATATCCTAGGTGTAGGGAACCTTTGGCCCTGAACTACAATTCCCATCAGCCCTGGCCATTGACCATGCTTGCGGGAGCCACTGGGAGTTGTAGATCAGCAACAGCAGGCAGGCCGAAGGTTCTCCACGCATGGGGCCACCAGATGTTGTTGGACCACAACTCCCATCAGCCTCAGCCAGCATTGCCAATGGTCAGGAAAGATGGGAATTGTGGTCCAACAACATCTGGTGTCCCACTAGTTGGGAAAGGCTAAGGCAAACTTTGCCTGTCATGGGAGTAAAAACAATATGACAAGAAGCAAAGCAGCTGCAGGCACCTCTTTGGGAGCCCACACCACGTGGTCCCTGAAAGCCAGAGTTTCGCTTACCTTGTCGTGTAAACAAGACCAAAGAATGACAATTTAAAAAGGGGAGTTTTTTGTTTGCCTTCAAGGGAAGATGATTTCAGAAACTTCATTCGAGTGCTTTCTGCTTGCTTTGCTACTATAAGAGCTGGGGGAAATTGCTTAAGGGGACAGTAATAATGTAAGTTGTTACAGAGCAACTTTATAGCATGCAAAGAAGTCTCTGTTAAAGCCCCCGGTTGATATGAACTCTTGCTGTCTTGATAGGACATGACACCTCAGGTGCTGGCAGAATGATGCTGGCAGAATAGCTCAGTGGGTAGAGCATATGCTTTGCATGTGAACAGTTCCAGGATCAATCTCTTGGTAGGGCTGGGAATGTCTCTGAAAAGCTGCTGTCATTCACAGGAACATTTTAAGCTGCTTCATCCTGAGTGAGATCACTGGTCCATCTAGCTCAGTATCAACACGGACTGGCAGCGGGTCTCCAGGGTTTCAGACAAGAGGTCTACCTGGAGATGCTGGAGATCAAATTTAGGACCTTCTGCATACAAAGCAGATGTTCTACCACTGAGCTATGGCCCTTCCCATTCAGTGTTGACAATAGTCAGCTAGATGGACCAGTGGTCTGACGCAGCATAAGGTGGCCTCCTATGTTCCTATCTTGTTATTTGACCTTCCTAAGTACAGTAAGTGAGGTCTGCAGCACTGACAGGGGAATGAAAACAATTGCTCACAGATTTCATACTGTTCTTCCTCTTTATATCCAGTTGGTGGATATAGCCTTTGCCTTACAGATACCCCTGTTTGTTTTTGTTCTTAAAGGGCCATTAACCAATTCTGCCACCATCAGCTTTTGTGGCAGGGGGCCAGTGAGGGCTGCATCAGGTATGATCATCATAGACTTATAGAGTCAGGCAACCCAACAGCTTCCAGCCTGGAATATCTTGGCGTCGTGAATGATGGCTCCCCCAAAGTAACCTCTTGCCTCTTTGTGGTTTCTTTTGCGGTTGAGAGAACGTGACAGGATTGGACCTGGCTGGCCTGCTTGGAGAGGGGGTGAGCAAATATGCAGAGGCCTCTTTGTTGGCAGTGTCACAGGGTCCAGTCCTCACTATGTGCCGCCCAGAGGAACAGAAGCGTGAGCAAGTGGGTGGAAGCTGCTGTGTTATAACTTGCAGTTGCCACTTGCCTGCTTTCCTGGGCCCAAGAGCAGCTGCTGCACTCTTGAGTTGGAGGGGGCCCCTCTCACAAGATCCTAAATTTGGGGTCAGTGCCCATGAGCCTCCCGAGATACTGGGCTGTCGACCCCTAATGCCTGTCCTGTCTTGATCAGCCCATGGCTCAAAGCCTGCTGCAGCTGGATATTCCCCTTACTACCCCAGGGCAATCTCTCAACTATTCTTTGGGAAGGATTGCAAGAGAGGGAGGGAGACATGCAAAGATCACCTCAGAGCCTGCTCCAGATGGACTCTCTCTCCCCCCCCCCATAATTTCTGCTGTGGGGAGGATTCCAGCAGGGAAACAGTGACGAGCATTTCAGAGTCTGATGGGCTATCCCCCTTTGCACCACAGGACCATCCGGTCACCAGCTCCTCTGTGGGAAGGATTGTAAGGATTTCTATATGCTGATATCGTTTGTAGGTGGTTTTGTTTTTTTATACAGATTGCCGATTTGTGGTTTCTGAAGCGTGTGCGTAGGTCAGTTGTGGTTTTACCTATGTATTGGATATGACATCCTGGTCTTTTGCATTCAGTGACATAAATATAAAATATATACTTGAAAGGTTGCCTTTTTATTGTTATTATTTTGCAATAAAACACAATTGCAGCACATTGTCAATATTTTAATTAACATTGGAAAGAACCTTTGTTGAACGAGACTTGAAAAGATCTTGGCCATGGTGGGGAGAGGCATCGCCGGATACTCATGGCTGTTGGGGCAGCAGATGAGGAGGCAGGCAGATCATTGGCCAGCCAGGAGCATGATGGCCACAGGGATGACTCAGGATGCGCCAGCTCCTCCCCACCACCAGAAAGCCCCATTTGGGGGATTTCTGCTGGCTGCTGCACATTCGGTGGGCAGAAGGGAAAGCTCCGCACCAGTCAGTGGGAGCTGAAGGAGCCAGGCAGGGCTAGGCAGAAGGCCAACTCTGCCTATCCAACCCCAGCACACCGCGAAGGGGGTTTGGGTTGCACCGTCATTAATTACATTATATCCCATTCAAGGTATCTTACATTGTCCCCCCTACGAGTTTATCCTTGCAACAACCCTGTGAAGCAGGTTAACTGAGATAATTGTGACTGGCCCAAGGTCACCCAGTAAGCTTTGTGGCTAAGTGAAGATCTGAACTTGGTCCTGCTATAACACTGTAACCACTACATTTGAAAGATCTACCAAAGAGCATTTCTTGAAGAAAGAAAGCATAAACATTTATTGTATGCAAGAATCAAGACACTCCATGGTATATGTACATAATTTACAAGACAAAAAAAGAGCTGAATAATTATTTACAGAAAATGTCCCTTTTGAATACATATACATATATATATATATATTTATATATATACACACACACCCCAATGTGGATCTTATTATTTACAAGCAGAAAAGTCCTAAAACAAAACAAATATCAAACACCCTGAAGCAGAAGATCATCTTTTCTTTGTAACTGCAAGGGTAGAGATGGAGACTCAGGCATGGTATAACCCTTGGGGGAGAGAGGCATGAGTGGGGACCCATCTATATAATAAGGGGAATCTGAGTGTAATGACATGGCATCACTAGTTACTTTTACCAAATGTTATTGGGGAGTGCTGGAGTGGATGTGGGTCAACAGCAGCTACGTGATCCCCATCATGAGTAATTAAGACCTAAGCCAGACCTCTTACAATTACCTCATTAGCTACTTTACCAAGTTATAAATACCTGGGAGTTTGTGGCACTACAGAAGGCCTGTGCTCAGCATCTTCGACTCAGGAACAGCTGAAAAAGTTCAAAACTATGCTAGCAGTTACTGGAGACGGCAAAAAGGCCTTTTTTTGCTCTTGGGAATTTTGACGGACAAAACAAAATACTCTTACAAGAGTTGATAAAGAGACTGGCCATTGCAGATTATGCCTAACAGCACGAGGAAAAGATTTCTGCATGAGTTTTTGCACCAGCCATGCTATAAGGCCTGAAATGCAAATCCTCAAAAGTTGCTGTTAACCAACTTGAGCAATGCATCTCCATATACTGCTTGCAAGGCTAGCAGTGATAGCTAGGAGGAGCTCTACCACTGTCAGCTTTTAAAAGGGGGAACTCACTGCTATATCGTCTGTGCGTTGATTGTCAGAACTCATGCAGAGAAAGACCTTTTACTATAGCCAACATCTGGCTTGGCTGCTTTGTTCTTGGATGCCTTTACCGACAGAAATTGCCACCTTGGGGCTCCCCCATGCCAGCCTGAAACACATTCCTCAACATCCTGCCAGGGCTGATGTAGAAAGAAAGGTGCAGGCAGTTTTCAGGGCCCTACTCTTCCCTTGCTGTTCTTTCTCAGAGTCCACATTGTTGGGTTACAGTTCGCTAGATCGCACTGCCGGCTCCAGTTTGTGGGACAATGCTGTGAGAACCTTGTTAAACTTCTCGTAGCGCTCCGTCTGGCTGCTCTCAGCACCTCGGCTGCCCCACAGAAGGCGCAGCTGGAACTCTGTGCTGAAGACCTCAAGTAGCTCTGGTTGAGGCTGGAATCCTGCAGTGAAAGAACGAAAGTGCTATAAAGAAACTACTGGAAAGGCTGCCTGGCTAAACAAGCCTACATTTTCTGATTCCTCACTGTTCAAAGAGAGAAATCACAAGGGATTAAGAGTCTGAGGGCACAAGATACAAACCCTGTGCTGAAGCCAAGCAGGTCTGGGTTTAACCAGTTCTTGGATGGGAGGCTACCGGGGAATCCCTTGTATGCTGCCTTGACTTCTATAATGCAAGAAAGGCACTATACAAATGCCCTAAGGTAAATGCATATTTAACTAGGGACATTTATTCTGATTATTGCATGAGATTAAGTGCTGATCCATGGAGGACTGGCCCCAAACATTTTGCTGCCTGAGGCAGAGAAGATGGCTTCTGTATGAGGAACGGGGAGGGCAGTTCAGTGTTGGTTCAACTCTGGTGACGGGACATCTGAAGGCAATGGGCCTAGCTTAGGGGGTGCAGGGCAGGCCTTGTGGCACACACTGCTCTGTCCTCCAACTCCTTGCCTACTGCTGTCCACTCTGAAGCATCTGCTGCCTGAGGTGGCTGCCTCACACTGCCAGCACACTTTGACCAGAAATGCCGATGCCTTTTCTAAATATAGTTTTCATTGTTTTTACTAAGTTTTTGCAGGACTTTATTTCTTTTAAATATTTATAGGTCTTCTGTAATGGTCAAATCCCTAAGCATCTTGCAGGCGCAGCTTTCCTCCAGGCTGTGGCTGTCAAAGAGCCGAAGGTTGCAATCCAATGCACGCTTACCTGGGAGTAAATCCCATTGAACCCAAAGGAGGTTACTTCTGAGCAGACATGAATTCGATTGCAGCCTAAGGCTGCAATCCTAACCCCACTCACAGTAGCATTTACTCACAGGTGAGTAAACCCAACTGAATTCAGTAGGACTTAGTTCTGAGAAGACATGGTTAGGATTGGCGTATTAAGCATTTTTATTTTTTTTCCTGGATTTTAAAAAATAAGGCCTCTTTGCTGATATAAAACTGGGCCTGGTTCCTAATATAGGCGTATAGATCTGGTATGCTTATCATTGGGTTATTGATGAGTACTTCATATGATCTTAGCTTATTTTGTTTTGCTTCTTCCATGGGATTACACTATTATGTATGCAGCTTTTCGTCGTTTTATGCTTTGTTATTTAAAAACAATGCACAACATGAAAAGAAAAATGACCTGGATTAGTGCAGAAAGGAGCAAAAGGCTAACAAAATATCCACTTATTAAAAGGTACAGGATAGTTTTGAGAGTAATTGACGATATTTAGAGAGAGAGAAACTGTAAGGCCCAGCCTGATCTGAAACCATTAACCAAATAAACCATTAACTGAAACATAGTTACATAGCATTAGTATTTATAACTGATGTCTCACTTATTTGTAAAGAACATAAGAACATAAGAAGAGCCTGCTGGATCAGGCCAGTGGCCCATCTAGTCCAGCATCCTGTTCTCACAGTGGCCTACCAGGTGCCTGGGGGAAGCCCGCAAGCAGGACCCGAGTGCAAGAACACTCTCCCCTCCTGAGGCTTCCGGCAACTGGTTTTCAGAAGCATGCTGCCTCTGACTAGGGTGGCACAGCACAGCCATCATGGCTAGTAGCCATTGATAGCCCTGTCCTCCATGAATTTGTCTAATCTTCTTTTAAAGCCATCCAAGCTGGTGGCCATTACTGCATCTTGTGGGAGCAAATTCCATAGTTTAACTATGCGCTGAGTAAAGAAGTACTTCCTTTTGTCTGTCCTGAATCTTCCAACCTTCAGCTTCTTTGAATGTCCACGAGTTCTAGTATTATGAGAGAGGGAGAAGAACTTTTCTCTATCCACTTTCTCAATGCCATGCATAATTTTATACACTTCTATCATGTCTCCTCTGACCCGCCTTTTCTCTAAACTAAAAAGCCCCAAATGCTGCAACCTTTCCTCGTAAGGGAGTCGCTCCATCCCCTTGATCATTCTGGTTGCCCTCTTCTGAACCTTTTCCAACTCTATAATATCCTTTCTGAGATGAGGCGACCAGAACTGTACACAGTATTCCAAATGCGGCCGCACCATAGATTTATACAACGGCATTATGATATCGGCTGTTTTATTTTCAATACCTTTCCTAATTATTGCTAGCATGGAATTTGCCTTTTTCACAGCTGCCGCACACTGGGTCAACATTTTCATCGTGCTGTCCACCACAACCCCGAGGTCTCTCTCCTGGTCGGTCACCGCCAGTTCAGACCCCATGAGCGTATATGTGAAATTAAGATTTTTTGCTCCAATATGCATAATTTTACACTTGTTTATATTGAATTGCATTTGCCATTTTTCCGCCCATTCACTCAGTTTGGAGAGATCTTTTTGGAGCTCTTCGCAATCCCTTTTTGTTTTAACAACCCTGAACAATTTAGTGTCGTCAGCAAACTTGGCCACTTCACTGCTCACTCCTAATTCTAGGTCATTAATGAACAAGTTGAAAAGTACAGGTCCCAATACCGATCCTTGAGGGACTCCACTTTCTACAGCCCTCCATTGGGAGAACTGTCCGTTTATTCCTACTCTCTGCTTTCTGCTTCTTAACCAATTCCTTATCCACAAGAGGACCTCTCCTCTTATTCCATGACTGCTAAGCTTCCTCAGAAGCCTTTGGTGAGGTACCTTGTCAAACGCTTTTTGAAAGTCTAAGTACACTATGTCCACTGGATCACCTCTATCTATATGCTTGTTGACACTCTCAAAGAATTCTAATAGGTTACTGAGACAGGACTTTCCCTTGCAGAAGCCATGCTGGCTCTGCTTCAGCAAGGCTTGTTCTTCTATGTGCTTAGTTAATCTAGCTTTAATAATACTTTCTACCAGTTTTCCAGGGACAGAAGTTAAGCTAACTGGCCTGTAATTTCCGGGATCCCCTCTGGATCCCTTTTTGAAGATTGGCGTTACATTTGCCACTTTCCAGTCCTCAGGCACGGAATATTTATATCCTGCCCTTTCAGGGTAAACACTTTTGCCAGATGCAAGCCCGAAGCCCTCTTCTTTGCAGAGGTGGGTTGCAGTTCCTTAAGTACTGTATCTCCAACTTTAATAGGAGTTGGCAACTCGGCTTGTTACAGAAGTAGCTGTTATGTGAGTGTTGATTGTTTAAAGTCTCCACAAATTCCCCTTTCCAAGGCCTGCTTCCTGAATCCTTAAATGGGAGTGCTACAATTGTCTCTCAGAATCTTGTTCTCACCTTTACTTTTCATGAAGTTCTCTTCCTCTCCCTCAAAGGGAAGAGGAGGAAAGTTAACCTGCTTGCCCCTGGGGGTTGTCTTGCACAGGTAAATATTGCCCCTTCCAGGAATCCCTGATGTACCCCTCTCTTCCACTGTACACAACGCACACATTCTTGCTGCCTCCGTGGCTTAAACAGGGATGGCAACAGCATAAGGACTTTGGCAAGCTGGCCACAGCAGCGTCCCACTGCATTCAGCCTGGCTTTGTGTGCTTACATTCAACCAGGCTGTCTACGGCACAGCGTAGATGATGGTGCTCACTGAGACCTGTGACTATTACCTGCTCAACAATCCTGATGCCTAAAAAGCATTTTCTTATAACCACAGAAACGAAAGTCCCTTCCAATTATTCTTCCCAGTCCAGAGCTAGAGTTGGCTGCGTCTTATGGTCTACAACATGAAGGAGGCAGTTTTAGTGGCCCCTGAACCTTGCCTCCCCCCCCATTTTATACTGATGGAGCCAACTGATATGATGCCATTCACTCCTACGTTGTCCACCAGTCTCTTACCCCGCCCCATGCACATACTCTTAGCTTTGGCCCAAATGGCCTTTCTTACCCTGCAGTTTCATCTCTGCATTGGTGTGGTAGAGCCCCCCATGATGAGCCACCATTCGTGCAGCCTCCAGGTGGGCCATGACTACCTCCACACCATTGTCCAAGTCTTCCCAGGGCTCCGGGTTTTCCAGCAGTGCTGTGTCCCGTTCCAGGAGTGTGATGAGGGGCACAATATGAGGGAAGGTGGTGTTCGACAGGGGAGGGCCTTCTGGAAGAAGAAAGTGAAGGATTTATAAAAGGAGCGGAGTGACGACTGCACCATCCCACCCTCTATTTAGTCTCCTTTGACTGGCTACAGTTCGTCAAAAATGTTCTGGGTAAGAGTTTGAGGTTTCTGCCCTGCATTATACTAACCTTGCTCTGCTCTCCCCCTCCCTCCCCCGGCAACGTTACAGAAATTGTGCTGCCGTGATCGGAGCTCATCTGGAGAACTGTGTCCAGTTCTGGGGGCCATACGTAGAGAAAGATGTAGAATTGGTTCAGAGGAGGATAACAAAGATGGTCAGACAGATGGAAAATGAGTCTTGTGTGGGAAGGTCTGAGGAACTGGGTATGTTTAGTCTGGAGAAAAGAAGACTGAGGGAGCATATGATAACAGTCTTCAGGTACCTGATGGAAAGAAAGGTGGGGTATAAATGTAATAAATAAAATAATAAAAGAAGAGGTCAAAGATGTGTTCTCTGCTGCCTCAAAGGGCAGGACTTGATCTGAGTGGCTGAAGTTATAGGTAGATAGACTTCAGTTGGAGATTAAGAGAAACCTTTCGACAGGGAGAGCTGTTTGACCACGGAGCCAATTACTGAGGGGGTGGGGGACTCTCCCTTGCTGGAGGTGTTCAGGAAGAGGTCAGGCAGCTTCTTTTAGGGATGCTCTAGGTCTAGATTTCCAACATCAAACAGGGCCGGAGTAGATGGCCTGCAAGTCATCCTCCAAGTCAATAATTCTATGGTACAAATGTGCATGTCTTAATTTTTTTTCAAAGTGAAATCAACTGCAGGCCTTAGTTGAATTGAAAATGTAACAATGGCATTATGATTCCTAAAGCTAGTGTTTAGTGTGCGGTGCTTCATTTTTTCAAACAATACAATATTGTTGTTTGAGTGCTGGAGAAATGCAGTTTTGTGGCAACAGATGAGCTCGCTATGGAAGAAAAATGTCTGGATCCCCTCCCCCAACTTTTTAAAACTGATAAATTAATGATAAAATATTTGCCTTGAAAGACATAGAAAAATAACACTTTACCTAAACCCCAGTCTTATCAAATCCTTGCCCCGCTATGGTGCTTATCTGTGTGTCTGCATAGGAAAAGCTCAATTACAGAGCGTGTCCTCTGCATATGGGAGGTCTTAAGTTCAATCCCTGGTACCTCCACTTCAAAGTGTCAAGTAACAGGTGATGGAGAAGAACCTTCTCTGCTGGTGGCCCAGGAGACCTGATGCCAGTCCCAGCAGATGGTACAGGGCAAGATAGACCTGGCATAAGCCAGCTTTCCTACGTTTCTGTCTCTCTCCACATGCAAGCTCAATGCTCTGTGCACTGGACCATAGTACAGAATTAAAAGCAAAATCAAGCGAGAAGTGTTTGCTCATACACAAACAACTCTAGTCAGATAAATCTACAAGACTGGTTTCAAAATGAAGCTTTTCTGTTAAGTAACTGACACAATATCTGAAACCAGTCGGTGCAATAGAACAGCAGGCTGCGCAACCTGGTTCTGACTGAAATCTAACGCCAGGTTCACCTAGACAGATTTAAATCTATAACAAGGTGGGGTTGGGTAGCCTGCTTCCAAAGCTGACCTTTGCCTTCGTTCAGACTCTTTAGGAAAGGCTTCAGCTTCTTCTCGTAGAGGATGGCTCCTTCAGTGTGTCGCTGCCGTAGAACCATCCAGGTCTGCTCCAGCCGTGAGATCTGAAAGCCAAACGAAAAAGGGGAAAGAGTGAGGGGTGTGTGTGTGGAACTGAAGTAGGGCACACTGGAGTCAGGGCTGGCATCAGTGCAGTGCTTTAGCCCAACACCCCCTCCCGATACATGTGGCGCAGGGCTAATAAGCCTGCCTGCCCATGCCACCTGCCTCTCGCATTGTGTGAATGACGTGCATGCATAGTGTGCATGCCTCCCATCAACCGTCGGGGGGTGTCAGCGGCAGGGGTTGTCAGACTCTTAGGAAAGCCCCCACCACCATCTTGGGTGATGGTAGGCACGCACGTGGAGCACACACAGCATTTATATTGTGGGTAAGTGGGGCTTACTGTGGTAAGTGGGGCGTGCCCACACTGTACGTGTGTGGGTGGGTGCCTGGGAGCTTCCTCTCTGTGATTTGTGGCAGCGTCAGGTTGCAGGACTGTTGTGGATGGTGGAATGGGAACACCAATCTCCCATCCTAAGGAACAGGTCCTTTAGGGGCCCTTGGCCAGGGCCCAACTTGGCTGCCCTCTGGCACTAGGCCTGGCTGGAGTCTCTGTGGGGACTGAAAGTGAGCAACAGATCCCTGGGAGGGCTGCTGGACAAGAACTATGCTGCAGGCCTGGCCCACCAGGCCCCTGTGCGCTTGAGACACTTGCTGGGGCATTCTGGAAGGAGGCCCTGGGAAAAGCAGCTCACATTGCAGGGATGGGCCAATCAGCCACTCTTGTCTCCGTGTCCCATTTTTCCAATTTTAAGTTCAGTTCTCCACATTTCTGCATCAGTTTCCAATTACTACTATTTTTTTAAAAAAAGTTTTCATAAAAATTCCTCAGTTTGTTATTGCATTTTTCTAACATTCACATTTTTGTATGTCGTTTTGCCTAATATGTTTTTAACAATTCCCCAATATAATGCATTTTGTATGTTATTTTCAAATATATATGTGTGCGTGTGTGTGTGACACACACACAAATCTCTTTGTGCCTCCAACCCCTTCTCCCTCCTGCATGTGTTTGCATCCCACAACCAAAGAGCAAGCAATTCCCAGATGGGGTGGTCCAGAGAGCAAGAGTGGACCTGAAGCATCTGGACGCTGAGGGCTCCCTGGACCTAGAAAATCTTAAGAACTATAGGCCGGTGGCAAATGTTCCATTCCTGGGCAAGGTCCTGGAATGAGTGGTTGCGGGCCAGCTCCAGACACTCTTGGATGAGACTGATTATCTGGATCCATTTCAGTTGGGTTTCAGGCCTGGTTTTGGCATGGAAACAGCCTTGGTTGCCCTGTATGATGACCTTTGTTGGGACAGTGACAGCGGGAGTGTGACTCTGTTGATTCTCCTTGATCTTTCAGTGGCTTTCAATACCATCAACCATGGTATCCTTCTGGGAAGACTGGCTGAGTTGGGAGTGGGAGGTACTGCATGGAGATGGTTCCGACTTGGCGGGTCAGCTCCAGAAGGTGGTGCTTGGGGAACATTGCTAGGCACCCTGGACTCTCCAGTATGGGGTTCCGCAGGGGTCAGTTCTGTCCCCCATGCTGTTCAACATCTACATGAAACCGTTGGGTGCGGTCATCCGGAGCTTTGGAGTGTGTTGCCATCAGTATGCTGATGACATGCAGCTCTATTTCTCCTTTTCATCTTCTTCAGGTGAGGCTGTCAATGTGCTGAACCGGTGCCTGGCTGCGACAATGGACTGGATGAGGGCTAATAAACTGAGGCTCAATCCAGACAAGACTGAGATGCTGTTACTGGGTGGTTCTTCTGATCACATGGTGGATGTCCAACCTGTCCTGGATGGGGTTGCACTCCCCCTGAAGCAGCAGGTTCATAGCTTGGGGGTTCTCCTAGAACCATATCTTTCACTTGAGGTTTGGGTAGCCTTGGTGGCATGGAGTGCCTTCCATCAGCTTTGGTTGGTGGCCCAGCTATGCCCCTATCTGGACAGGGATAGCCTGGCTTCAGTTGTCCATGTTTTGGTAACCTCCAAATTAGATTACTGCAATGCACTCTATGTGGGGCTGCCTTTGAAGACGGTTCGGAAACTGCAGCTTGTGCAAAATGCAGCAGCCAGATTGGTAACAGGGACCAGACGGTCCGAACGTATAAAACCGATTCTGGCCCGCTTGCACTGGCTGCCTGTATGTTTCCGAGCTCGATTCAAGGTGCTGGTTTTAACCTATAAAGCCTTACACGGCTTGGGACCACAATACCTGATGGAACACCTCTCCCAATACGAACCCACCCGTACACTACGCTCAACATCTAAGGCCCTCCTCTGGGTGCCTACTCCAAGGGAAGCTGGGAAGGTGGCAACAAGGGAGAGGACCTTCTCAGTGGTGGCCCCCAAATTATGGAATGATCTTCCTGACGAGGTGTGCCTGGTGCCATCACTGTTACCTTTTCGGCGCCAGGTCAAGACTTTCCTCTTCTCCTGGGCATTTTAGCATGTGTTTTTAAATTGTTTTAAATTTTTTAAATCATGTTTTAAATTGTTTTTAAAAGATGTGTTTTAAATTTGTATATTTGTTTTTAATGTTTTTAGTTGCTGTAAACCGCCCAGAGAGCTTCGGCTATGGGGCAGTATACAAATACAATAAATAAATAATATAAATAAATAAATAAATGAGGCCACAGTTTCTCCATCCCAGGTCTAAAATGATCTGCTGATGCATCTTTTCCAGCTCTGATCCTGTCATTTATAATGTCTCCCTTAGGCCCCTTTGCATGGCTACTCAAAGGGATTTAGATATCACCCAGAATATGCATGATATGCCTGGCTGCCTGGAAACCCAATTTATTTTTTCTTTTTGCACCTCCACTACAATGTCTGAATGGGGCACATCCTGAGCCTCAAGAGTACACAGGAGTCACACAACTGGCTTCAGTTCTTCAGGTATAACAATGTTTTTTTTAAAAAAACAGACAAGAGGCTCTTGCACATCTATATGAGAGCGCTTATGGTAACACCTGAAACCCAAAAACCTTCAATAGGGACAACTGTAGCCCAATTTGTCAGTGGTCTATGGGGGAGTCTGCAAAAATGCACGTTTGGGGGCAACCAAGCAGAAGGCCTTGTGCTTGTGCTCACGCATGTACCTGAGTCATTTCAAGTGCATCCATCACAGCAGCAAAACTGAACATGTTGCCCATTGTACTCTTCAGCTCAGCAGCCAACTGGATGGTCTTGTGAAGAAGGGAAGCCCTCTCCTCCATGCTGCCCGTGCAGCCCAGAATATCCACGGCAATCATTATGGTCATGGTATGAAACCTAACGAAGAGGAGAAGAAGAAAATGAGAAAGCCACTTTGGAGCCTAAAAGGAGCGAGGACAAGGTGCTTCCAGATTTCTGCTTCCCCAGGAACTATAGCCATCAAGTTGGAGCTTGGAACTTCTGTGCAACGGGTTTCTATTTTCGAGAGTATATTTGCAGTCTGAAGGGCTACAAACGTAAAATGAAAAGAAAAAAGAAAGCTTCGATTGTCAGAATGCTAAACTCTGGGCCCAGTTCCAAACTCCACATTTCTTGCCCTTGAATCTACACAGTGCTGCCTAAAAAGGCAGCAACCCCGATCTTTGCAGGACGGACAGACTCTGCAGAACTGTACCACAGCAAGAGGCCCTCCCTGCCCAGCCAACCCAAAACATGCCCCTCATTTTGTTGCCCCCTGAATTCTACCTTTCCAGCAAATCAAGCCGAAGTTGATGTCCGTGGGGCAGGGTGAGCAGCTCCATCCCTGAGCTCACTCCCATGAGCCTCTGCATCTCCTTGGTAACGCCCAATATCCTGGCCACCTGCATCAAAGAGGGGAAAGTGATTAAATTTCCTCAGATCGGGAAGAGGGGAATCTTTGTAAGTCAGAGAATGATGTTGCAGAGAACCATCATCATCATCTGAATCTCTCCAAGTCATCATTGTTCTTTATTAGAATTTCTGCAAATCACAAATTATTCTTCTTTATTGCTATTGTTTTAATTTTATATCCCACTTTACTGCATTTTTACACAATCCAAAAATAATTTTAAAAATAGTTAAAATACTAGCAGCACATTAAAAAAATGGGTATCTTGTTTCTGACACGTTAATATGCAGCAGACCTACAATGAGCTCTGACCCACTCCTTTGGGATTCCCTGAACCAACGGCACCTACCCTTTGGAATTCCCTCCCCTTAAATATTAGACAGGTACCATCTGTTATTTTTTTGGCGCCTACAGAAGACTTTCCTCTTTCAACAAACCTTTTAAGTTGAGACCTTATCCCAGTCTGCGTCTGTGTCGGAATTGCTTTTTAAGACGTTTTTAAACATTTTTTTAAAAATAATTGATGTTTTTAAACTTTCTTTTAAATATGTTTTTAAAGCCTTTAAAAAATTTTTTAAAGATGTTTTGTTTTAATATATTTAAAAGTCTGTTCTTATGATGTTTTAAAGTGTTTTTAGTGCTTTTGTTTGCCGCCCTGGGCTTCTACTGGGAGGAAGGGTGGGATATAAATGAAATAATAAACAAACAAACTGCATTAAGGCCCCTGAATGATTTGGATTTCTCCAGAGTATTTTCACATTTGTATGATAATAATTAAACCAGTCACAGAGCTGGATCAGCATTCTCTCCCTGTCATGGCCACCGTTATGGACGTGGGCAGCTGGAGCAAGGGGTGGCTCTTAGCTGAAGCAGGATCGAGGCAGGATGGAGAGGTGCTTTGCTCCTGTGCTCTCTCCCTCAGAGAAGGGAGCCTCAGCAGCTGCACAAAACATTTGGGGATGGGCTCAACACAATCCAATTGTGACAGGCTGTTGGCTTCAGCTTGGGAAGAAGAGGTAAGAGGCTGCCCCAGAGTAGCCAAGGACAGGCTGGCTCTTGGGACAACTGTGGTATACAACTTCTCTGCTTCTTTGGTAGGCCTGTTTGCCAAGCAAGTGAATAAACACTTGAAACTGGCAAGGAAGACGGGTGTCCCACTGCAGACCGGACCAGACACAGCCATCCTGCGTAGTGAGGCTCACAATAAAAACAGCCATTCATTTCCCATGAACTGATGCTTGAATTATGGAACAGGGAAGACTAGAGGGCTCAGGGCCAGGCATGTGGGCATGGACGGGCCCTGTATATAGTGCCAACCTACTTAGCTGTGATGACTCCCAAAGAACTTTGGGAATTAATCCCACGAAGGGATAGGATGCTCTCCAACACAACATTTTGTGAGAATGCCAGGCATTCACTCCCACATTTGGGGGGTGGAGATGTGGTTTCAAACCAGTTTGCAATGTAGGTATAACCTTATTTGAAAAAAACATCCATACAATACCAATATTTGCCAGATTCTTCTTACATATCCCACACTCCACCCGCCCTGGAACAATCCATGTAGATTTGGAGTTGCCATGTAATGTTTCTCACCTATTGTTGGAATTTATTCTAAAAGTAGTCAAACATTCGTATGACAGAAAAGAACTCCCATATTTTTGAGAGGCCAAAATAATTCTTCCTTGGCTGAATGCAAAGAAGTCAGGTAACTCCTGATCAAGCAATGAGATAGAGACTCTGTTTAAAAAGCACATGGCATGGACTTTTGGGGACTGTAGCATTTCAGAATGCATGTGGGGGGGGCGTGTGTGCAAACTCCTTGTGCTTAGGAAAGGAACACTTCAGGGGAGAAGACTAGACTCTATGCTAGCTTTGTACAGGCAGATAATTTTTGTCAGGGCAGCCTTAATTTTGTGATTTTCCTCTCCTGCCGCTTTGCAGTGGTGCAATTCCAGAAGAGATTGTACCATGGGCTAGTTCTGGTCATCTGGATCAGCCCTGGGCTGATAAGTTGAGTGGACCACCCAAACAGAACTGCTGGCATCCAAAAGCAATAAATCACTAGCACAGCTAGGATTAATTGCCCCGTATTCTACCAGTTCTTCTGAAACAGAGGCAGCCTGAAGAGGGCACCAGCTCCCCAAATATTCCATACCAGGCAATCCACTTGGGTGATATGTTTGGCAAGGGTCTTCGCATCCACTTCTGCGAGGAGCTCTTTGACCTTCTTGAGTACCGCCATTTCCAGGGGCTTATTTTCCAGAGGGATCAGGAGTGAGCGGAAGACAGCAGGGTTGAAGGACGAGGCCCTTTCTACTATAGGGACAACAAAGCCCCCGCTGTCCAGATCTGGCCTCTTCCTGGTCCCAGCCTCAGCCTCAGAGCCATTCAGAGCAAGCCCTCTCTGGCGCTCATCCCCTTTTAGCCTCTCAACATAGCTTTTGGCTGGGGTCTGTTTGCCATCTGCAGTTGGCCTGTCCCATTGAACCGGGGAGGGAGGATGGAGCTGGCAGTAATGTCCTGTGTCTGGATCACTGTAGCTGCTGACTGAGGGAGAAGGTGAAGCCCTGGAGTAGCCATGGGAAGGGGTAGAGTGGGTGCTCTCCGACTGATCAGCCTTGCTACCATTTCCTTGGCACAGCTGTGGTTCACTGGAGCGCCTTATGACCGGGGATGCTGGGGTTACGCCATTGACGGCTTGTGGTTTTAGCCGAGTAACTACAAAGAGAAATAGAGAGATTCCTTGTTATCGTAAGATTGGGCACGTTGTGGACACAGGCAGCAAAACAACTACCTGGGTTGCAATAGCAACATTCTATCAGGCCACATACACCCTGTGTGCACAGGTTGCCATTTTGTCACAACTGGAAAGTTTTGCCCCAAATACTTTTAGCACATTTTATGTCACTGATTAGGCACGTACAAGTGGATATAGTTGCTTGTTTTGCTCTTTTGAGAGTTTTGCAGGAATGAAAGGCAGGAATGGCCTGGGGGTGGAAAAATATTGGCTGAAAGGGTCTAGGTCCTCCAGATGTTGTGGACTACAACTCCAATTGTCTCTGGCCATTGGCTACGCTGACTGAGGCTGATGGGAGTTGTAGTGCAGAACATCTAGAGGGCACAACATTGGCTACCCCTGCTCTAGGGAATATGAGCTGGGTTTAAAGATGGCTAATGAGTGATGCAGAACACCGACGCATTTCCCCTTAAAACAACAGGAAGAAACTCCTTTTTGATTCCATGATTTCACCAGATACCGCCAGATGTTTAAGCTTTACTCTGTAGCTCTGTAACAACTTTTAAGACGTCAGAGTTTTATGTAATAATGTGAAAGCTTCCTCAGTCTTACTGCAACAGAACAGGTTCCAACATTATCAGGTCTAGGGATTGTAGCCAATGTGAGTCCTACTCTGAGTAGACCCATTGAAAATAATGGCCATGGCTAACTTGTGTTCTTGAATTTTTAATGGGTCTTTTCTAAGTACAGTTTAGTTGGACATGGCTCTAAGTTCTAAGTAGACCCATTGATAATGAGTTGTAGCCTACTCAGAGTAGACCCAATGAAAATAGTGGCTATAACTAATTTAGATCCATTACTTTCATTTTCACTTTTCTAAAATTCTTGGATATGAAAAACAGACATGAAACAGAAAAAGCTTTGAATTATGCCAGACAGAATTTTTAAAAGCAACAACAAAACAGACACAGTTCTTGCAAGTAAATGAAACGGAGAACAGATTAAAAGAATAATTCCACTTATTTATTGTCAAGAAACAAATACTTATGAAATATGTTGTGAGAAAATAGGTAATGTTGGAAAATATTAGAAATATTTATATAAAGCTGAGGAATTGTAAGCTGAAGAAATAATTGATTATGCATCATATTAGTATTCCATCAATAAAAGAAGAACAAAATTAAATGCTTTATTTGCAGGTCAAGAGGTGGAAGCAAGTGTCCAGGCACTGAAATCCACGAAGACGCCAGGCATGGATTGCTTGCCAGAAGAGTTCTATAAAAAGATGTGATTTCAAGGTAGCTCTTTGAGTTATTTAATGAATGTGTATTAACAACTACTTGACAAAACTCTTGGCGAGATGCCGGAATAGTAGTTAAAAATAAAAAAGATAAAGTTCCTTCTCTTCCCTCTTCTAATCATCCTATTTCTCTCCTAAATCAGGATTATAAACTTTTTACTATATTGTGGGCTGAAAACCTAATTTTGGATTACATTGGAAAATATCAGACAATTTATTCCTAACCATTTTCTTTCAGATAACACTAAAAAAAATTGAACTTTAAATATTTGTCTATGTGATAATATAAAAGCTGCAATCATAGATAGAAAGATTTTGATAAAGTACAATGATTTGTCTGATTTACGTGTTAAAGAAATGTAGTCTTGGTGACAGATTTATACAAAGTATAATGGCAATTTATACTCATCCAAGGGAAAAGATATAAAAAAAGACAGAACTTTTAAATATCACTTGTAGTAAGAGACAGGGGGCATTATGAGCGACACTAATTGTGATTATACACTCATTAGCAATTAAGATTAGTGAATTTATATTGAAAAGTAGAATTAGTGTGAATCAATATATCTATAAAATAAGCCTCTATGCTACTGATGTATTAACACTTACAAATCCAGAACATTCAATTAAATAATTGTTCAAAGAAATTAAAATTATAGTCAAATACAAAATAAACCAAAGATAGAAATGATGATTATTACTATTACTGGGCTCCTGCTGGGAGGAAGGGTGGGACATAAATAATAAATAAATAAATAAATAAAAATTCCAAATGAAATAAAAGAAAAGATGGCTAAACAATAAATGATCCAATGGTTTTCAGGTAAACCTATCAGGTATTGAGGAATATATTTACCTCCAAATTTTAAAAATCTTTCAGAAGTAAATTACATACTATTTATAACTAAAACTGAAGAAGATCTAAAAAGATGGAATATCTTGGAAGCCACCTGGATGGGCAGACTAACTATTTTAAAAATAAGTATTATACTGAGATTTCTTTTTTTGTTTGAGAATTTAAATATCTCTGGAAACATTGGGAAAAGTGGCATGTTATGTTAATGCAGTTATACTTTGAAAAGTGAAAAAAAAACCCAAGGGTTTCTTACTGTATTTAACAATACAAAAAACTGTTTTTAAGTGATTGTCCAATTTTATCCAATTGTCCAAATTTGAAAACAGATTATGTGGCAAGACATCTTAAGTTACTTGCATAATGCTACATGCAGGAGATAATTCACCAATTTAAATTTTAATGCAAGTCTACACCAAAATACCACTGGGCATTTGGAAAATCGCCAAATAAAATACAATTCATAAAATCTAATGTCATTACTGAAGCTACTTTGAAATATAGATTAGAATTCCACTTTTGCAATTTTTTTAGATAGAGCCGATGGAGTAGAACTCACAGAATCGTATGATAGTAGAGTTGGAAGGGGCCTATAAGGCCATCAAGTCCAACCCCCTGCTCAATGCAGGAATCCAAATGAAAGCATCCCCGACAGATGGCTGTCCAGCTGCCTCTTGAATGCCTCCAGTGTCAGATAGCCCACTACCTCTCTAGGTAATTGGTTCCATTGTTAGGAAGATTTTCCTGATATCCAGTCGAAATCTGGCTTCCTGCTACTCCTTCCCAAGAAACCTGTTTCTCCCCAAATCAGACCTTTTGTGGTAAGGAAAGTGAGGAGAAAATGCATGGGATAACAGTTGCTTGACACATTGTATAACCTTCCCACAAGCAAATCAGAATGAATGCTCAAAAAACAGGTCATCTACCCGTTTTTTTATACGGATTAACAGGCAAACATCCTCCTGTCTACATTCATCATTTTCTTATCTATACAGCTAAAGAGATTTGTCAAAGTAACAGCAATTGAGATAACCTAGGTGAGGTAAGACTTTCCTTTTTTTATTCACGGAACTAAGGGGGAAGAAAATATAAGTAGCGTATCTTTTTTTTTATTGCAAAAAGCTGACATGGAAAATAGCATTCTAAAGATTAAACGGATGAGAGATTTCTGATTGAAAGAGATAAGACTGGGACTATTTTTCTTGATCTACTTTTTTTTTTCTTTTTGACGAATCTGCTCATTCTGTCTGCTACTAGCTATTTCGACGCTGTGAACTAAAGCCGTTCTTACACTTCTGGGCAGATAAGAGATAAGGGCTGTCTAGCGTGTGACGTTAGTTTGCTGGAAAGATTAACTCCTTTGTAACTGGTTAAAGAAATAAGCTGCTCTCTGTTTGGGACATTGAAAATTGAAGGAGTTTTGTTCCTTTGGTTTTAAGAATGACAATTAAGAAGATCATGGATGTACAAGAAGGGACTTTATCTCTAGACATGTTTCAGAAAATAATGAATGGGATTAACTCAATAAAACAAAAACTGAGAAATAATAGACAAGCGTGGAGAATTGAATTTCACGAAATGAGACAGGAGCTGAAAGAAACTCACGATTCTATGAGAAAGGAGAATAAAGATAGATCTGGAAAACAAAAAAAGGATGGAAGAGAAATTAAAGGCAAGGTTCAAACTATGGAGATTGGCTTAATTATGGACATGAAAAAAGATTTGGATTTTCTGGCTGTGATGGATCCTGGAGACAAATATTATAGTTTGGAATTCAGCGCTGTCCTTGAAGGAATTGAAGAGATTGGAGATAAAGATATTATCGGTTCAAGAAAATTCTTGGACTGGAAGGATTTGATGGAACTTGAAATGGAGAAAGTTAACAGAATTAATCCCTGTTTTGTGTCAATGGAAAAACCTTCAAGAGATGTACTAGTGTATCATGTGGAAAAGAGGAACAGAGATGCGGCTTTGCAACAACACTTCAGTGATACGTTTGGATTTGATGGTAAGAAAACATCTGTGATGGAGGAAATTCCTATCAGACTTTTATTATATGACTATGACAGCAAGATTTTTGGGTGCGTAAAGATGGAAGATGGAAGATGGACCCAATATGGATAATGACAGAAGAGCGATTTAAAATTACTGGACTTAGTAGATTTGATGAGTTGGATTAATTGGCATGTTTATTTAGAAAAAAAAATTGATTGACATATATCTCAAGGATTGGAAACTTCTCTTTGACTTTTTGTGGAAGATTAAAATGATATGATGTTAATGAGATTTGAAACCAACTAAGATAACCGTTGGAGGAAGGTGATTTTATAATCTATTAAGAGATAGGTTTGTTATATATTATAGATTTATAGCTGAACTATGACAAATCGGAAGTCAATATTCTTTCTTTTTTATATATATATATATATTTTCTTTCTTTTTGTATTGTACTAATTGATTTGTGTTGTTTTCTTTTGTATTGTTTTGGTTTTGAAAATTGGAATAAAAATTAATTGAAAAAAAAAAAAAAAACAGGTCATCTGGAAGTACCCAAAGGGTCTTTTTGGCTTCAGATCAGGACAGAAATGTTTTATAAATGGCAGAGAGAAGCTCTCACATGCCACAGTGGTTTCTCCTAAAAGCCCTTTTCTTTTATTTGGAATATTTACCCCACCCTCTGTATTTTATTTCTATTTATTGAAAACATGTTCACACCACCCTTAACCAAGAGATCTCAGGAGCTTTGCAAAAATTAAAAACCAAGTTGAACAAGAAATATAGTCAAAAACAACTAGCAGATAAAAGTGCTATTAATACTGAGAGGTTAAAATAGTCCAAATGTTTCCAGCATCAGCTTGGCTGGTGTGGGTTGAGCCATCCCTACCAGTGCTGTAGGCTGGAGCTGAAGGGCTCTCGGAGATGGGAGACATTGAGGAGTGGAGGTCTTGGATTTGATCCACACTGACTGCGCAGTTCCGGATGATGTCCCGGTGATGTGGCAAGGAGACGCTGGGCAAGGAGGGAAAAAGTGGAAAGAGGTTGGCACAAATCCCTCCAAAAGGTTTAGAGCAGGCTCAGACTAAGGCACATGAAATACTGCACGTGGACACTGTTGCTTTGAACAAGGCAAGAAACTCAGTGGTCATGAGATCCGGATGTGTACAGGAAGGCGGAACGTCCACATCAAGCTGGTCTATTGTACCTTCTCTCTAGACCAGCCTTCCCCAACTACAACTCCCAGCATCCCTGACCATTGGCTGTGCTAACTGGGGCTGATGGGAACTGGAGTGCAACAACTTCTGGCGGGCACCATATTGGCTGCCCCCGGGTTGGAGAGACCATTAGCTCTGCATAAAGCAGCTTCAGATGATCGCTTGTATTCTGTCCTTCTCTGCCAGGAACTTCCTGTGCAGGTACAAAAGGTATTCACAGCAAAGTATTTACGGCATTGTGGGCCAAAAACACCGGCACTCTGAATTGAGCCCAGAATATAATGGGGAGCCTGTGCAGAATGCTGGCGCATTGCAGTAATGTGTTCTTTATGAGCAGAAGTGGCCCAAGACATTTTGCTGCCTCACACAAAGGACAAGATGCCTCCTCTTCCCCATTCACTAGAGAAAAGCTAACTGGACTGGTGACAAGATAGGGTCCTTCATCACACCTGAGGGCAGCAGGCCATTTAGGGGGAGTGACAGGACAGGCTGTGTGGCCTATAAAGCTCACCTTCCAACGAGGGGGGGGCTTAAGAGAAACAACCAGGGGCTGCCACCACTGTCCCCCAGCACCCACTGCCTGAGGTAGCAGACTCCCTTTGCCCCAACAGCAGGGCCAGCCCTGTTTATGAGCCTGTCAGGGTTAGGGATGCAGGAGAAAGTCAATTCAGTTCACATCTAATTCACACTTTCCAAAACCATATGAGAACTGAAACACAGCCATTCTTCCAAATTCACACTTACCCAGATTTTGCAATGCAGTTCTCCAACCAATGTTTACAAAAACGTATATATTAGGGGAAAGGGTGCATAAAAATGAATATGTGAGTGAACGTGTGATGTCCCTGTATTTTAATATCTGTAAATATGGTAAGTGCGGGTTTATTAAGTGATATATGGTAAGTGACTGAGTGAGAGGGGGGAGTACATGGGCTAGAATGCTGGAGAATGTTGGGTGATTATTGGCTGAGTGTTTGAATGGCTGAAGGTATAAATGAGAGGATGACAATTGAGTGGGGTGGGAGTTGTTGGGGAGTTGTGAGAGTCGTTAGTGGAGAGTTATTTGGATGAGTTGGATGGCAGAGTTCTGAGGGAGGCTTGGATTGTATTTGGCTGATATTTAGGCAAATGACCAGAAACATAAAGAGTGACACTGTATGAAACCATGAGCTTGTTAAATCTACCTTACATAATCTTGTTATTTCCTGGTGTTTATAAATAAATATTTTATTGGTTTACCAAAAGCCTGATCCTTGGCTGGGGTTGATACAGACCAGAAGGGTGGGCAGGGTAATACCAAAGGCTGGACAGAAACAGTATCAAATGGTGGCAGCAGTGAAGAGATATATATTGTAACATCGTCAAGCATATACTGTAGAGCAACCCAGGGCTGTATACTTTATAGACAAAGAACAGGGGAGTTGTGGACGGCAAGGGCACTCAGACACATAGTAACAAGAAGCCAGAAGGAGACTAAAGGCGAAGTCTCAGGCAGTATTGTTTACCGGAAGTGGCTGGTAGTGCAGCCTAGCAGTGGGGTCCTGTGAGATCTGTGTTAGAGTGTGTGAGAGAACAAATAAAAACCGAGATCCTGACAGGTGGTGGCCCTGGTGGGAGTATCACAGGTAGAGCCAGCTGTGGGATCGTCACAGAACACAACATGCAAAAGTGCATTATATTAGGAGAAATTGCCTGCAAAAATATGCACATCAATCAAACTGCATACAACAATATGTTTATTAGGAGAAATTCTCACTAAAATGCTGATGAATTTTCATGAGGATTTTTTTTAAAATCACAACTTGTGGCAGAAATGTGTAGAACTGAACTTAAGGTTGGAAAAACGAAGAGAACCAAAATGGACAGACCCTTCCATTCCTTGTCTGAGTGCAGGATGCCAAGTTCTTTATTGGCTGGGAGGAGTTTTGAACAGCTGGCAAAGGAAACTTTCTCCACAGAATGTGACTGACAGTGTCACCCACCCACAGCCCTTGAGTCATGGAGGACGGATTACAAACTGCACAGGCAAGCAAAAGAGTCAATTTTGCTTGAAAGGCCCAATGCCGCTAAACCAACTGATGCCAAAACATTGTAGAAAAACCTGTGAAGTAGCAGCAGGGATTCCATTTCACACAGACTGCTTGTGTCAGTTCAGAAGGTGACTGAAGTGCTTCAGACCCAGAGTGGCAAACCTCTTGTTACTGAGAAACTTGGATTAGCTGAAACTTTGCACGTGCCCCGGAACTATGTGTTTCTTTTTGCTTTGCTCAGAGTAATGAGTGCAATGCCACTGCCAAGAAATCAGAGGAAGCAAGGTTGGTTTAAACAGGACTTCCTTCATCGTCTGCTGCTGTGCAGGGTATCTCAACTCCCCCACCTCCCCACGACAAGAGTAAGGGTGTGCATAAT